>NC_139225.1:95806810-96406810 GCF_055691185.1 Crinia signifera | reverse complement strand
GCCCTTGTTTCGCTCGAAAACAGGACTGCTTTCAGGGATTTCGTTTTATCTGCCTGTGGAAGGTGAAACAAAATCTCCAACAGGCAGAGTCTCATACCAGCTTATCATGGTTAATTGGATAGTTCCCAGTAATCCATTTGCCTGTGGTAATTGACTGCGGGTAATTGGATACCCCCTATATCTTATTCCACATAGGATGAATAATGTGTAACAATCACAGAAATGCCTTTTAAAAATACTGATTTTCAAGGTATCCAAACCCTAAACCAACATTATTTCCACGGGAGAAATGATCGGTCTCTTGAATTCATGTAATGTAAATTATGTTTAACGTATTTACTTATCTGAACCACCCGCATTTATGTAAGAGATACAGTTAATGTGTGATAATAAAAATGCATTTTTGAATTATTTTCTATAGCTAAAACAAGGACATACCAGGTCATATTCCCTTTTTTAAGCAAGTAAGTAATCAAAAAGTAGCAATAGATGAAATTTACATATAAAAGGCTGCTAAATATGTGCAGATTTGAATGTATTTAATATTGTACACAAGGGATTAGAGTAGAGAATGAAAGAGCCTTATGCTTTATGTCTCCAAGTGTCAAATGAAAAGCAATAAAAACAGAACACAATCATTTCTAGTAGCAGATGTCTGAATTCTGTAGGAGAAAGCATCACCGACATATTTTATGACACAGACTTGAATAGAGAGATCATTTGCTTAATTACACAAACAGACTACAAGAAATTTCTATAACTAATGTAGACTGACTTCTTGGATTACATTATTATTAAGATTAAGGTGTTTTTGCCCTATCTATGCAAGGGGTGAATTCAATTGCTGGTGATGATCTTGCCCTGCCGAATATGGACGACACCCACCGTACTTTACGGCAGTGGGATCTCGCACAAAAGTTTTCACTTCTGTGCAAATAGGCAGGGCAAATGATGCAAGATCGGGTGCAATTGCCGGTATTTAAACACCACAGCAATGGCAATTTGCACTCTTCACTGGCTATTAAATCCCCCCCTAAGGGATAAAGGTTTCAACAGCAGTAACCATAGCTTGCAATACCTTCCACAAATGAAGCAAGAAAATGGATTCTTACAAATAGCATCTAATTCTTTGGTCTGATACCACAATCGCCAAGACTGAGATTACAGAAAGAAAAATATATATATAATAATATAATAACAATTTTATTTATATAGCACTCTTTCTCCAATAGGACTCAAGGCGCTTAACAGATAGGATGAATGCAATACAGTACAGAAACAATGAAGTACAGAAAAGCTTTCCCTAAACAATACTTAAGGGAATAAAGGAAATGCTTGGGAACAGGAAAGTCTTGAGTATTTTTGAAGCATTCCAGAGTGTTTATAAAAAAAATATTGGTACTTGTTTAGTTTCACGGCGGCAGCTGTACGATACGCTAGGTTTGAATCTTGGTAGCACGCCAATGTTATCAGCGTAGCGCGGCAGCAGTTTTCTAAGCTACATTATCAGCACTATCAGCGTAGTGCGGCAGCAGCGCTACGCTATACATGGCTTTCTTATCTAAGCTACGTTATCAGTGTAGCTACACTATCAGCGTAGCTCATCGGCTGCCGGTAGCTACATTATCAGCATAGCTCATCGGCTGCCGGTAGCTACATTATCAGCGTAGCTCATAGGCTGCCGGTAGCTACATTATCAGCGTAGCTCATAGGCTGCCGGTAGCTACATTATCAGCGTAGCTCTTAGGCTGCCTTGAACTACGTTGTCAGCATAGTGAAGTGAAGTCTGAAGGGTGCATCTAGTACTTAGACGCAATAGCCTTACTTGTGTAGTTTCACGGTGCCTGCTTGAACTATTTCTCTGTGTAACTACAAGTGCCACAATGACCTGCCAGCGTAGTGACTCCGTGGCAGCTCAGTGCTGACAGGTTGCTACGTTATCAGCGTAGTCGTTTCACGGTGCTAGTTTGAACTACATTGTCAGCGTAGTGACTCAGCGGCAGCCCAGCGCTGACAGGTCATTGTGGCACTTATAGTTCCACAGAGAAATAGATAGCCTGCTATAGCATCTAAGTACAGCGCCGCAAACTGCTCCTTTAGATGCTTTAGCGTCTAAATTTAGATGCTCCACAAACCGCTAACAAGGGTGCATCTAAATATAGTCCCTTACAGCATCTAAATTTTAGTCGGGTATAGGGGTGCAGCATTATCCCAAAAAATACACAGACCAAAAAAATGTGAGAAACACTAGTAAACCTGTTGACAATGACACTTGTCGACGTAACAGCTGTCAACCTTGTTTAATCCACTATCCACGCCAGTCCGAAGCATGGCGAGGGGACGCGTTACGCATCCTACTGACCTTTACATACCCCCACTATTCACGTCAGCGTGGAGTTGATGTTATATAGTGTGGCGAGCGCAGCGAGCTCCACAAGGGGACAAGGAATACATGTGAAGTTTCTCACTGCGCTCGCCACGCTTCGGGCTCACTATATAAAATCAACTCCACGCCGATGTGGGGGTATGAAAAGTTCAGTAGGACGTGTGATGCGTCCCCTCGTAGGAATTGCTGCGCTCGCCACACTTCGGGCTGGCGTGGATAGTGGAGGTGTTTCAGGAACATATTCACACCTCCCATATAATGCACCTAAGACAGTAATGATGACATGTGTTAACTGTTAACTTGATTTTAGTTAACGTTAAAAGAATGATTCAAGAAAAAATTATTAAAGAACAATACAATCAATAACAAGAAGGCCACATACACAAAAAAAGATAAAGTAATTCCTCTGACAGTGTACTTGCAGAGACAGCAGTCGAAGTCGACGCTCCGTCCAAAGTCGACGCATTTGCCTCTGTGGTGTTGCCTTTGTCTGCCTGGGGAGCAGGGTTAGGGGTCTTCTGCGCCCATTGTCTTCCTCCAGATGAACTCCTGGAGATATGAGTCCAGCTGATGGCATGAAAACCCCTTTTGGCACTTATTGCACCACTTGCAGGATCCCCACAGTCTTTCTATATTCTGGGTGTGAACCCTGCTCACCAGATCCATGAAGTGGTAGCAGTGGTTCACCCTGGCATGATGATATTCAGCCTGCTCCAGCTGCTCTGTTTGGTACGCCCTCCAGCAGTCGCTGTAAATTGTTGTCCCCGGGAGCACGTGCCTCTCGATGGCAGCCATGAGGGTGCTGGCATCTCGCCTCTCGACTGCCGTCAAGAAACTCTCTCAGGTCTGTCTGGAGATGCCCCCGAAGATCTACTTCTGGGGCAGCATGCGTCCTACATTGGCCTTGTGCTTCACAGAGAGGCTTTCATCAACCTCCACAATGGTGGCTGGGCCGCCAATTTGTTGCTGAGGCTGCGACAGGAGGTTGACAGCGCAGGCCTCCCCCATTAAATTATTATATTGCACAGTGGTGACCCGGGAGACAGAGAGGTGTTGCTGACAAAAACGTGCACTATTTAGCTCCTCAGCCCAGCAGAACATAAAGCGGATGAGGGTAACGAAGGTCAGAAGACACCCTCTAAACTACTGATCAGCCCTCAGACTGATCTTTTTTCCACAGGTGCGGATTTGGCAGCGCCACATCCGCTCCCTAATACTGAGCCTCATTGGGTGCCCATTGGGGCAGGTCTGTGTCTTAGGCAGGAAATGTTGCCCCTGAAGGAATTCCACTGCCTCCTCCTCAGTCTGGGGCAGAGTAAAAATTGTCAGCCTCTCTGCAGCCATGTCTCCGATACATCTGCCTCTCAGAGAATATAACAGCTGACTGACTACATTAACTGTGTACCGCTCAATCTACCAGCTGACTGACTTAGGCGCGAGAACAAGATGCTGTTTCTCACAGAGATGCTACTTCTGACTACGGTGAAGTAGACGCTGTTTCAGACTACGCTAGAAATAGACGCTATTTCTGTCTACAGTAGTTGCGGGTACACACACTACGCCGATTTTGAAAGGGACGCTTACGCTGACTATGTACTGCCTACGCTCACTACACTATACTACTTCTTACTGACTACGCTGACTATGCTGGTCGCGCAGAACACACTACGCTGCCGCGGGAACACAAGGCCTATTCTGAAAGAGATGCTATGCTAAGTACGTAACTGCCGCCGTGAAACTAAACAAGTACCAAAAATTTTATTGGGGGGAGGAAGAACAATAAGAGTAAGAAGAAGAAGAGGAAGAAGTGGAACCTGAAGAAGAGGAAAAAAGGAAGAATAAGAGGAAGAAGAAGAAGTTATTGAAATCCCAAATCTATGCAGATGCACTAGCCAGGGCTACAGGGTGGGTGTGTGAGCAGTGCAATTACCCAGGGTGTAGGGCTCTGGGGAGTGGTACTGTCACTGCTATTGGCCCTTGCTTTAGGCAGAACAGCAAAGTATAGAAGTTTGTACCAAACACCGCACTGGAAGTAATTTGCAAGCATTAATAGTAACCCATGCAGTGTTTGTGGTACAAACAATAAATACAATTATAATTTGACCAGGTTTGGTAACACTAATAATAGGAACAGCAATACACTTTAGGCAGAGAAGACAGAACTGACTTTCCTGGTGGTGTAATTTTTTAAAACAAAACTTTGTTTATTACATAAATAACACATTCATAATAGTATTAAGATCCAGGATGTGGGCTGCAGGGTGAGGTGTACAGGTGCCAGGCACACTGTCCTGGCACCTGTACACCTCACCCTGCAGCCCACATCCTGATGAAATGGCCGTTGGGGCCACAAAACGTTGATGACACTGCTGGAGCACCTTGTAATGTATCTGCTTTATTGAATACAAACCTTTTTGTTTAATCACCGTTGAGTGCCGACTCACTTTGTCACTTAGACAAGGAACTGTTCTTTATCTACCATTTTGGTAGGGCACCACGGGAGCGGTCTGGATCCTCCAAAGTGCCAAAGTATTGCATATATATATACTGTATATATAAAAAGAAAAATAGTTCACACCATATAGCCATTGCTTACTAATATAGCCAATAAAGTTTCAGACAGTGCTTGAATAAAAAAATGCCAAACACAAAGACCAAAAAGTATTCACTGGATTATCCAAAATGACACATGGCTAATAAGGATATAACTAATTTTGTAATATTTCTGTTTGGACTAATGAAAGCCCTGTTTGAAGAGCAATATATTTTATATTATGATGCTTATGATGCTTTCCCTGTGGAAAAGATTAACTAATATTGGAAAAGTAATATTCTTATATCTGTAATACTGAATATATATTATTGTAAGGAGACTTGCCAAAGGTAATTGCATTATAAAAATTTAATATTTAAGATTAACTACCGATTAAAGTATAGAATAAAAGATCACATTTTAAAATTTAATATCGTCATTCTTGTATACCTCTAAAACCGTATTCGTATACCGAGAGGGAACACAGAACAGAAACAGGTGGTCTATTACGGTGTCCATTAAGCAGGAGATTTATATAATACAGATCCATCTTGAGGCAATTAGAATTATCTTTTTTTTTTTCAATTTTATGGTTTCATTGAAAACTGTAGGCAATAAAGCAATTAAAAAGTAAGTATATGAACATTTATCCACCTTCTGTAGTAAGGAACAATCTGTTTTCTATGACTAAATATTTCCAGCAAGGTTCTAGCTTAATGTAATGTTTCCTAAAGTTTTATAACTGCCTATGTTTAACTTAGTAAGTTGACTTTTTACAAATATAACATATCACCTCCAGCAAGATAAATGAGAAGGAAATGTAAGATTAAGAGGGATATTCAATCACCGGCGAGCATCTCCCGTCGGGGAGATGCCCGCCGGGCCCTATTCAATGCTGTCTTCCCCGACAGCATTGAGCAGGGTTTCTCGGCAGAACGAGCCCGACTTCACAAGTAGTCGGGCTCGTTCTGCCGAGAACGTCCGGGAAGTGACGAGCTGCCCGCCTCTTCCTGGCCGCAACTCGCGGCCATGCCCCCTTCTCGCTCCCCGGCAGGCGGGAAATTTTATTCCGCCTGCATGTTCTCGGTCGAGCTGACCGAGAACAGGACTGGGTCACGGCGACTGCCATGACCCTCACATTGAATACCCCCGTTAGAGAGCAGCAGATGAGTTAGGCAAGGACAGGCCGATGGAAACTTACAGGGGTGGAATTAGTGAGATGTTTGTTTGGGGTTTCAAAATTTTATTTTAGTTACAGCAAGTACCATTTTAATTTGAAGAATATAAATGTCCTTAGATATAATAAAAAGAAATGGAATGAAAAGACGAAAAGGACAACCAAGCAATGTACTTGAGGGTTGATATGGACAGGATGGCAGAAAAAGTACAGTAGACTGGACACTAGTTGGGGAAGGATCTTGGAGAAGAGGCAAGACAAGATCACAAAAGTGTAAAGTAGGAGGGTTTAGGAGGAGACAGCAGCACTGAACACCTGGGCAAGATGGACCTCACCAAGAGCAATATGTAATGATTGCACAGTTGAGAAGGATGTAATGAAAGTTAATTACTGTAGGTCCCAGTGCTACAAGGTCATCATGGGATGAAGATGTGGAGTTTTGCTAGTAAGTCCAAATAGTCAATCCAACAAAGTAAAGTAACCTTTTCATTGGAAAAGGGATGTTTGGCAATGAGAATTTTGGCCTGTGTTAGCACAGATAACATTGGAAAGCATTAAGCTGTGTACACACGGAGCAATATATTGCTGAACAATCATATTGCTCAGCGTTTTCCGTTGTCATCAGCCAACAGAGATGGTCGCTGATGAAAATGACACACTACCGGGAGAAAAGGCAGGGGAAGTCGCTGGTCAGAGAAGCATGCTCAGCGACCATATTGCCAGCGATTTTATGCCTGTGTGTTAGACTGCAGTGTTGTCTGAAAAAATAGAAGAACCACAGAAAAGATTCCTGATATATCATGTGGTACAGAGGTGGCCAATAATGTTATGCCTATGGCTATATTGACGACTAAATCTACCCCTAGGATAGGTTATAACCAGTAAGTATTGAAACATTGGTATGACCATTTACAGTTTTTTCTTTTCTTAATTAACAGCTTGGAATGGATGTTATTATTAACAGTTTCTTGCATAGTGCACACATCGCTTTACATAGAATATTTGTACATTCACATCAGTCACTACCCCTGTGGAGCTTACAATCTATAATCCCTACTACACGTACACGCACACACATTCACTCTTGGGTGAAGTTTGTTGGAAGCCAAGTGACCTACCAGTATATTTTTGGATTGTAGTAGGAAACAGGAGTACCATGAGGAAACCAACTCAAGCATGGGGAGAATATACAATATCTGCACATTTAGGGCCATTGTGGGCATTGAACCCATGACCTCAGCATGTTAATAGTACAAGGTAAAAAAGCAGTCATTATGCAAATTAAAATTTCAGTTGGCATTTGTTGGGAGATTGAGAAGAAAATAAATTGCAAATGATGTGGTAACACGGGGAATTGGAATGCAGGTAAATATTGCATTGTGCAGACAGAATGTTATAGATATATCTATACAATGCCAGAACTGGTAAAGAAAAAAAGACGGAGGTTCAGTTCTTTCATGTCCCAAGTTGCTGAACTTGACTTGTAAAATGTTACAATGATTTTATGAGTGAAGACAATCTTGCTGATGGTGCAGAACAGGACCATAATGTCTATATTTTAATTTGTAGTTGTTTTTCCAGAGAGGCTCAAAAGAAAAGGTCTGAAGCAAAGTATAACATACATTACATTCATTTCATATTGGAACAGGTACTGAGCCATTTCACTACTGCCCTGACAATGCAGAAAATGTAGGGGTTTTATATTTTTATTTTTCACTTTATAAGTCTACTATGCATTTTATTGTTTTCTCCTCATTCATGGATTATTTTGTCTATTGGCCTGAAAATGGAGCTAGAATAAGATATGGGGATTAGATAGTGCCTATCAGAGAAATGATGTAGAGTTCCACTGGCATGGCACATAAGGCGATAGTTGGAATCAGCTATTTTGTGTGTAAAAAAAGTAAGCGTCGCTGCTGCTTTCTTGGAAGCTGCAGTAATGCACAGAAAGGGAAATGCAGCATAAGGCATCTGGTATAAGAAGATGCCTACTGCATGCATGTGTGCATTGCCGGGTTAAGGTTCCAGGGGTACTTAAGACAAGGGGGGCCCTAAGGACTAAATAAATGCACAAACACAGCATACATGTACCCAAAATACATACATGCAGGCAGCATAAATACACCAAATGCCCATGCTGCATACATACACCCAACAAATATAGATACACATGATACATACATACACACACAACTTACATACACACAGCATACATACACGTGGCATTCATAGATACTTACACAGCATCCATAGATATAGACACACAGCATACATCCATACATACACAACACACGCCAGATAGATAGATACATACATACACAACACACACAACATATATACATACACAACACACATACATACACAACACACAGCATACATACATATACACACACAAAGCAAAAATACACACAACACACAGACAGCATGCATACTTACATACAGCATACATACATACATACATATGGGGCAGGCTTCATCCTGGCTGGCGGATCGCCAGAACTTCCCCGCTGGCGATCCGCCAGCAGCCTCGCCATCCGTCAGACTGAGACGCTCGTGCGTCTCACGCGCACGCGCGTCTCAATCTCCGTCGGCGGGGCGACGGAAACCCTGTCCGTCTCCGCCTCAGGGAGACGGACAGGGTTAGGGGGGGTTAGGGGGGGTGCGGGCAGGCGGCAGGGACCCAGGGTTACCGCCGACAAGCCGGCGGGGACCCGGGGGGAGCGGCTGGAAGCGCCGTTGGAAGGGGACGCGCGCGCCTCATGTGCACGCACATCCCCCTCGCCATCGATATGGCGCTGGCGGGGGATGGCGGCTGGCGTCACCATCCCCTGCCAAGATGGGACCTGTCCCATCTGTACATACATACAATGGGTGCGGGTGGCGGTCCGGCAGTGGGTTCCCGACAGTCAGTATCCCGACGGAATCTGACTGTCGGTGCTCTGACAGGGGGTGAGCACAAAGAAGCCCCTTGTGGGCTCGGTGGCTCACTTCACTCGTCACAGGTTCTATTCTCCCTCTATGGGGGTCATGGACCCCCACAAGCGACAATAGCCTATGTGAGTCGGGATCCCCCATCGGAGCATCGGCAATCGGGATTCCGACATTGGGATACTGAATGTCGGGTTCTTCTCTGTCTGGCAGTCATCCGGCACTCCCTACAATATGCAACATACATATACATACTGTACACACACTCAAAGGAGAGGAGGACAGGAAGACATCCGTAGTCTGGAGCTGCTGCTGCAGAGGCTGCATATACTCACTAGCTCCATCTGCATTCTCCTATTGTGGCACATGGGTGTCCTCGGCCAGTGCAGAGATGGAAACAAGCCTTGGACCCCTCTTAATCTGGCTCTGCATGAGTGATCCAATGCTGTATGCAAGGACATAGCATCAGATAACTTTGTGCCACCTGCTGAGTAGCCCAAGGCCATCGGAGCTACTGTGTTTTATTTACAAGTGCCGCTGTCCCCTGCCTATTACATTTGCCTGACTCCCACACAGGAGCTGAGCTTGGAGGGCACAGTTTATTTATATTTCTTCTTCACTAGGGAAGACTTTGCACATTCGGAGTGCTGCCTAAATACATTCTATATATATATATACACACACATATATATATATATATGTGTGTCCAATGAAGAAGGCACACTGACAATACCAGAACAGCACTGTTCTGTGATTGTGGGCTGTTATCCTGAAGACGGGGGGAATCCCCGAAAGTGCTCGATGTAGCTGAGACTTTGTCTGCTATGCCCAATACAGCTTATTTACTTTATCACCATTTCTGGTATTGTCAGTGTGCCTTCTTCATCGGACACTTATTACAGCTTTTGATGTGCACCTGACCCGTTGTATATATTATTGGAGTGCCGGTTAAAAAGGATCACATTATATATATATATAGACATGCGGAGGTTACAGTTTCCTGACTGTGAGTCTTCATTTATACCAGGAGTGCCGCACCTCCGCATGTCTATATTATCTTTTATGTGAGGGCACCCGGGACATTGTCTTATATCGTTTGGAGTGCCAGACCATCGATGCATATATATATATATATATATATATATATATATATATATATATATATATATATATACATACATACATAATCATGTTTCTATGTACAATACAGTGTGTGAGCTGCTTCAGTTACTACTAACTCCCCTAGTATATTCTATTAATTAACTTGAAATGGTTCTGTAAGTTTATTCAATTGATGTTATACCCTCTAGTGCCCACATCCCAGCCACTTCCATAGCAAAGATTTTTACAGGTTTTGTCACACATATCCAAAATTCCAAAGCACAGAAAATTTTTAAATACAAAATTGTTTGAGCAGAACTGAGATAGTGACACCTCTGTTTTGGTTCGATGTACACAAACCTTGTTTCATGCCTAAAATGATTAATCATTATTATTGTATAACATTACCTTTAGGCTAGGTGTACACATTCTGAGTTTAGACTTGGATCCTATCCCTAAGATTATGTTATGCAAATATTGCTATTGCATAGGTTTTTCCAGTAACATCACTAAATTAATAATAAATAAGATGACAATACTGCACATTGTGTCCCAATTAAACTTGCATAACTCCCAACTGATTACACTGGGACAGTCCCGCTAATAGGACATTGTCCCACCATCTAACCCGAGGCTGCAGTGTTGAGTGAGCGGAGGGGAGGGGGCAGGGGTGGATTAAGGTCTGTGGGGGCCCTGGACAACAAAATTGTGGGGGCCCCCACAGACCCCCCCGCAGACACATCCCCCCCCCTCCGCAGACACATCCCCCTCCTCGGAGGTTGGTGTCTGGGTAGCACTGGGGGTCCCTGCAGTGGTCTAAGAAGTCATCGTCGTGGTCCCTGCAGTGTATGGGAAGTTAGCGGCAGGGTCCCAGCAGCAGATGATAACTAATAGCGGTATTGGCTACTAGTTACCATCCGCTGCAGGGACCCCGCCGCTGACTACCCATCTGACTTCCCATCTGCGGCAAGGACCCTGTTGCTGACCACCACCGCTGCAGGGACCCCCTGCCCGTCTGCGCTGCGCCAGCCCGCCTGTGCTCCCCGATCCCACTGCTCAAGCACAGGGCGACAGGAGCCCCACACTGGCAGCCGGTGTGGGGGCCCCTTATGTGTGGGGGCCCCGGGGCGACCGCCCCTGACGTCCCCGTGCTTAATCCACCACTGGGAAGGGGAAATTGAGTCTGTGATCACCGCTGCAGGGCCTCAAACAGAGTGATCGGGGAAATGAAGATAGCCAGAGGTTGTGCCACAAGGTCACACCCTCTCCACTTAAAGCCCCACCCCTTCACATAAGGTCCTGCCCCCTTTTCAGCCACGGTCCCGGATTTCTATTTTTGGAAGCTGAGAGGTATGCAGCATGAGTTAATTCATGTGTCATGTAAATTCATTATTTTCCAGTCATTACAGAGAGAACTCTTAGAAAGTGTACTGAGAATATGTACATTCATCATGTTTGATTCATTCATAATTTTGGGAACAATTTTAATAACAATTTTAATAACTGTTTTTATTAAAGTGTTCCCAAGAAGCTTTCAGCCCTCATTGTCTCCTGCATGAATGCCCAGTGCACTGAGCCAATGCCAAACGACCATAAATAGTCAAGTATCACTAATAATGGAAGTAATTAATTTGTGAATATATTTTTACCCAGGGCAAAATTTTGGTTCTTGTATCTTATTTGGCTGCAGTATTATAACCAGCAGGGGAACTGAGCAGTGTCATGTGTGCAACAAGACTAAATAAATTGGAACTGACAATGCAAGAAGCACTAGTAAGTCTAAAAAGTTCAAATAAAGTGCATTTTATAGTTTGGACCAACAGCTGCATTTATAAGAAATGTCACTGAAATGTAGGTTATAGGGACAAATCTAAAAATTAAGAGCTCACATATTTTTTTTCTCTTACTGTAAACCCCCAAATGTCACTAAAATGTAGGTTAAAAGGGAAATAATTAACAATTAAGTATATACTACTTTTTTTAATTTCTGCAAACTGTGCTTAAGCCCCGTCATTGCCTGGTGCATTAGGATAGTTCGAAGAGCATTTTTTTAGATGCTTGCAACATTGGTAAATCAGGATTGCCTGCTTTTCTAGTATCCTCTCCGAGGGAAGCCCGGAGAGGAGACTTTCAGCAGCACTTTGTGGGGCGGGGCTTGAGCACGATGTCGTCAAGCCCCGCCCCCAGGTCAGGACTGCAAATAACTTGATTTGCAGATCTCCATGGAGGGGGTGGAGCTAAAATGACATGACTGCCATTTAGCCCCGCCCCCTCCTTGAAGACCTACGGTTAGCAGTATTTAAACGCCGAGTTCGGGGGGAGGGTGCTGCGATTGAGGGGCGGAGCAGTTGTCCCTCAGAATGCGGGAGGGTTGCCCTCATTTGTGGGGGGCTGGGAGGGAGACCCAACTTTCAGGAGCCTCCCGGCCATTCCGGAAGGGTAGGCAACCCTCTGGTAAATTCACATTTGAAAAATAAAATTGCTGACTACGGTTCACAGGTAATTTACAGACAAAAATGGTTTGTTGTACAGTAACTCTGATACATTCTTTGTATGAAATCCTCATTAAAAGAGAGACATTTTGAGACTGTTATGCTACAGTAAATACTATAAACTCATTGTGTCTGGAAAATACCTATGGAATGGGTTAAATTACAGATATTCATGGGGTTATTTTCAGGCAGTTGTTTCATAGGCAATTTAAAGAGCTTACTGTATATGAGCATTAATGGGGGTAATTGACAGATATCATTGCACCTAGGCATGACAAGTAAATGGGGTATATATTAGACACGAAACAGAAAGTTTGACACTAAGGGGGGTATTCAATCAGTGCCACTATTTCCCGACAGGGGAAATATCAGCACTCACCTAATCAATGCTGCCGTTAAAGACAGCAGTGAAGTGTGCCCATCTATATCCAAAAAAGAATAGCTCAAAAGCGCTGTGTCCTTAAGAAAGTGAGGAACTGCTCCTTCATACACCTCCATTCCCTTTCTGTTAGGTGGTTTTTTATCTTGAAGATGTGATATAGAAATAGATTGATGTATTCCGCTGGTGTATACACTTTGACGTACTATGGCCCTTATTCTAGTTGACTCAGACGGATGCGTATTTTTGGATAGCCACCGAGTTTTCTTAGCCCCGCCTACTGTACGGATCGCTCACACAGTCCAAATGCGGTAAGACGAATGGACCACGAGTGGATGTTTTATGTAAACAACTCCCCCATCTGTGGGAACCTCCCCCATCCTCCCCCATCCTCCGATGGTCGCCAACCATCAAATGATGGACCGAGCGGTCAGACAGCTCCGAGTGCTCCAGACCACTCAGAGATTTCATGGATATGGGCGGGCAGCTGGCATCCGACCCCCACACGTGCGTCACAGCCGGATTACCATACATACGCCCAGCATTTTCATGGGAACGCCCATGAAACACGGGGCGTACGCATATGGTAACGAGCCCAAACAGCCCTTCACGCCCCTCTCCACCCCCTGTTTGGATTGTTCCGACCGCTCTTTTTCTGTACGGAATTCATACCGTATTCTGATTTGCATGGCGTTCGCAGATGCGCAGAAACACCTCTGCACATGCCCAAACACAAAACATCGGCCGTCTGACCGAACACGCAGCCATCCGACTCAATCAGAATAAGGGCCTATGTACATGTGGTGGTAAGTATCCTACACTGACCTTCAGTCCGCACCCTATGCACACATAAAGTTTTCTTTAGGTGTAGCTATCTTCCTTTTTCCCTCAAGAAGCAAACAAGTACTCCACTGGGGGTTTCAGCTCTGAATGAGGCCCTATGTGCACTTAGAGGTATCTTTAAGGTTGGTTGACTTCCTTTTCTCCCTTCAACACCAATAAACAGGCAAATACTTATTTAGGGGTTTCCCCTCAGATTACAACTCACCTCTAAAAGATGGCCTACGTGCATCAAAAAGTGCAATTGGAAAAAGGCATCATATGGCTGAGACCCTATGCAATGGGCATTAAAGATGGCAACATATTCAAGGCCTTATGCAGAGAAAATAAGACTGCAACACTATTACCCAGAGCAGATAGCAGTCCCGCAAATGTGCCCTTTTACCCAATTATCACATTGAAATATTCCTATCCTGTTGATTGACACAAGAATAGCATGATCTGCCAAATGGTCTGTGCTAACGTTTGCACATCTGCAGATACCATGTTCCTACTTGTAAACTAATGGGTTTTCCCAGTTTAACTTGTGTGTCTATACATAAGATACATGGTTTGAGAATCATAAAAAAAAACCTCAGTAACCTTTTTAAAAATAGTCTTATACATGCAGAAGTTTAATGGTGTTTAATGAATGGACTAATATAGTACAGTAAGCTATTTCAAACACAGTTACAGAGCCAATTTGAAACTATTTAATTAGTTGAAAGCCCATAATAATGAAAATATCAATTCCATGGCCATCGCACTAGCAGCTGTGAAGATCACCTTGGAATACATATCATTGTATGAAGACACAGATTCAAATGGTTTTAATGGTTAATATTTAAAGACTTTATAGTGTTTGGTAACTCTTCTGTTCATAATATGTCAGGTAAGGTCAACTCAGGCTGCAGTGCAACTCTAGCTCTCTGTCCAGTGACCATCAGGGGGTGCTATGGGGACAACTGTTCCGGGCCCGGCCGTTCTGGCAGAGGGTAAAGGCCCCAGCAGCTCTCCCCACACGTCCGCCAGCAGCCCCCTGCACTTCACTGACTACAAAGACTGATGTTAGTCTGAAGCCTGCCCCACTGCACATACAGATTTCATTGCCAATCAGTGGAGCGCCACCGCCTGCAGCTGCCCAGGACGTTGATGCAGGCAGTGCAGTGGGCAGCAAAGTCTAGGAATCTGGGAGCCCCCATCATGCGGCATGACTTAATGACATCACACCATTCGGGACAGACGAGGAGCTGCCGACACCACCCGCTAAGTCGTGATTGTCTGTCATGCCTCACAAGCCTACTGCCAGGGGACTGGTGTGAGAAGGAGCGGTGCTGCACATGCAGGTCTGTAATTCATAATAGGTACACTTTAACTGTGAGAGACAGATTGTGGAAAATAGGAAATCACATTGTATGATTTTTAAACAATTTGTGTATTCTTGTGGAAAATAAATATTTGGACAATCAAAGTTAAACTCAATACTTTGTAATATAACCTAATTTGGAATTTACACAGGTCAAACGTTTCCTGTAGTTCTTGACCAGGTTTGCACACACAAATATTTTGGCCCACTCTTCCATTCAGATCTTCTTCAGATCTGTCATGTTTTGGGGCTGTCACCGGGCAACACAGACTTTCAACTCTCTCCACAGATTTTCATTTGGGTTGAGGTCAGGAGACTGGCTAGGCCACTCCAGGACCTAGAAATGCTTCTTATGGAGCCACTTCTTACTGTAGTTGCATGGGCGGTGTGTTTGGGGTCATTGTCATGCTGAAAGACCCAGCCAAGTCCATCTTCAATGCTCTTACTGAGGCAAGGAGTTTTTGGGCCAAAATCTCATGGCCCCATTCATCTTCTTCTTAATACGGATCAGTCGTCCTGTCCCCTTTACAGAAAAGCACCACCAAAGCATTATTTTCCTTTCAAACATGGTGAGTGTAGTTTATACCAAAAAGTTATATTTTGCTCTCATCTGACCACATGACATTCTCCAAATCCTCCTCTGGTCAATGGCAAACTTTAGATGGGCCCCGACATGTGCTGCCTTTAGCATGACAGTTAGGAGCTTATTGGCGGAGGGTTTATCACTCTCCATTTTATCACTTTTAAAGCGAAGTACATCTATATTTTATGAAAAAAAGCAAAACACTGGGGAAAAGTTACTATGCAAAACAAGGTAGGAATAGCATATTCATATTCAGTTGTATTCGGACATATTTTTGTATTTTTTAAACTTACTAATGTAGAAGTAGGTTAGTATTTTGCCTTTTTAAGGCCGATACTACCAGTTGTATTCGTATTCCTGTAGTTATACGAATAAAAATGCCATCCAAAGAATACTACTTGTATTTTACATTTACTCTAATGTTAATTTGAAATTTACTAACAATTCGTATTTTTAATTACATACGTACAGTATACTAGGTATAAACAAGTACAAATCTTAAAAAAAAAATATGACTGAAAGATACTCCATGATTTCCAGGCGTATCTCACATTTTCAATATTTTCACTAAGATATTAGCCCACAGCTACTCCCATGAACAAATGTGTGCCTTACAAAAGCCCATTAAGCACACAAACATACTTCTCTTCTTGTTACAAACAGAGATGGGTACGTATGTATACATTGAGAAGTTTTCATTGTGGGCTGTGGGCTACCTGATGTCCTGACACATGCATCGGAGAAGACGCTGGTGACACAAAACAACATTAGCAGCAGCTTGTGCAGGTTCCTCAGAGGCTGCGTATCCCTCGTTTAATCCTCCCCCACCTGACTACTATCACTATCAGATGCAGGCATTGCACACACAAGAACATTCAACACACTGAAAAATAAACAGACAAACAAAGAACACCCTCCTCTCCTTACCTCTCACACGCACACAAAACATAGGGGTTTATTCTAGTTCATTCTTTCTAACAAAATCCTTCTTAGATGGACAAAACCATGTGCACTGCAGGGGGGCAGATGTAACATGTGCAGAGAGAATTAGATTTGGGTGAGTTTTTTTTTTCTGTGCAGGGAAAATACTGACTGCATGATTTTACACTGCAATATAGATCTCACTTTGAAGAAAAACCCCACCCAAATCTAATTCTCTCTGCACAAGTTACATCTGCCCCACCCGCAGTGCACATGGTTTTGTCCATCTAAGAAGGATGTTGTCAGAAAGAATGAACTAGAATAACCCCCATAGAAACTGCAGTCACAAATAAAGACTTAATACAAAATTAAGTCAAAACACAAACCACAAGACAACTTAAAACAAATAAACCACTCAACAATCACTAGATAACACAGCAAACTCCAACCTCTACTGCACTCTCCACACCACACCTATCTAACCCACAAGGAGCTACGGAGCGTTTTTTTTTTTCTATATGGCTGGGAGAACACTCCCAAGTTTATACTTTTAGCCAATCACAATGTTACTTTCTATTAAGCAATATTTCCGTGCATATTTCTCAAAATACTTATGTATAAAACACAAACATACAAGGAATAAAAATAGCAAAAATATACATGGAAACCAAAATAAGAATACGAATGTGCAAACAAAAATACGACTCCATATGACCAAATACAGCAATGAAAAATACGAATTGTAAAAATACCACAGGTTAGTAAATTTGGAAAAAGAAAAGGTCTACCAAATACAAATACACTACTGATGCCAGTTGTATTCAGTCGTATCCAAGATATGAATAAGACTGAGATGTAGTCGTATTCTTAGTACATTTTGCCCACAGTCTATTATAGAGCAAAGTACTGTTCCTAAATAATAAGTTTGACATTGGAGATGGACCAATCAGGATACATATGAAGTGAAAATATTTAGAACATAATTTATCAAATACTTAAAATCAATAAAGCACTTGAATCATATTAAATTAATAATAATACCATTCACAATATAAATTATGCATACA
This sequence comes from Crinia signifera, assembly GCF_055691185.1. Lineage (NCBI taxonomy): Eukaryota > Metazoa > Chordata > Amphibia > Anura > Myobatrachidae > Crinia > Crinia signifera. Next base: position 96,389,058 of record NC_139225.1, on the reverse strand, counting down.
GTATACTGTAGCTAATTACAACCTAATAAGTAAAAAGTATAAAAAATACAGTAAGACGACACTTCACCAGATATGCCCTCAGCAGGTAATCAGACACTGTCCTCAATAGCTAAAGGTGCATACAAATGGAACAATGCCTAAAGCGTTCCAACATCGTTCACAAGTGTATCAAATCATTCATCATTATGATCACACAGAACGATTTGATACATTTCACAAAAGATTAGTCTATAATCTTCCTGCATGCAGGAAAGATCATAGACGGTACTTGTTTCCTAGCACGGCGCCCAATATTTTGATTGTGGTACATCTTATACAATCGCATCACATCGCATGCAATATAGCAGCATGCGGTGCGGTGCGATGTGATTCGATTTTTAATTGTACAAGCACCCTGATGGGTGCTTTCAATGTTAAATCCACCCCCACTATCAACGCCAACCTGAAATGTGGCGAGCGCAGCGAGCCAGCGTCCTCTGACCTTTTCATACCTCCACTCTCCACGTCGGCGTGGAGTTGATTTTAAATAGTGTGGCGAGCCACCAAGCCCGAAGCGTGGCGAGCGCAGCGAGCCCCACGAGGGGACACGGATTACTTTACATGTATTCCGCGGCCGCTCGCCATGCTTCGGGCTTGTATTCCGCTTCCCCTCGTGGGGCTCGCTACGCTTCGGGCTCGGTGGCTCGCTGCGCTCGCCACACTATCTAAGATCAACTCCACGCATACGTGGGGGTATAAAAAGGTTGGAGGACGCATACCTCCGCCCCTCGCGGGCTCGCCACGCTTCGGGTTGGCATTGATAGTGGGGGTGGCATTGACAATGGGGGTGCATTTAACATTGTAAGCACCCATCAGGGTGCTTGTACAATTAAAAATCACATCGCATCGCATGCCATTTGCTGCCATGCAATGCTATGTGATATTTCATTATACTAGCACTCCTGTTAATTTAACATGAATATCGCATCGCACACCACTAAGTATGGTATGCGATGGGTGCCGTGCTAGGAAACAAGTACCTCATAGACCAGGGATGTGCGGTGAGGAAAATGGATGAGGTGTCCCTGGCAAGTACCAGAGTTAGATTTGCACACAATTTATGAGCCATGGGGTACATGTGGGCATTATACACATGTGCAGAGTATACACTGCTGGAGATGCGCTGAGTTTTAATAAGAGATGTGCAGAAAAGGTAGCCTCACCTGGCATAGACTTTTTACTCCATAGTTTTGACTATAAAAATGATTAGAATAATAAAAATAAGATTTTTTTTTATAGATTCTTTATATTTTTGACATACTTTATAAACTCAAAACTCTGGTGTATACGTTAGTATGACAGGAAATGCTGTGCCTCACCTGCCTCACCCCACCACACGCCACTGTCATAGACCATCCTTAACGATCGGCGGGTACGCATATCGTTAACGATGCAGGGAACGTTTTGAATGATTGGTCATTCCCATCGAGCGGGAACACCCACATTATCCTTCAAATCATTCCGTGTGTACGGGGCTTGACAATTCTCTGAGGGCGCTTTATCAAAGAGTGTTTTTTACTGTACTGGTCTGTCCTTGTATACCTGTTCTGCAAATAGGCTCCTTGTTGTTCCTATAATAACACCTGTTTCTCAGAAGTACTGGATGAATTACTTAGTAGTCACATAATCCTTCAGGTGATCTGTAATTATAAAGTTGCAGGGAGAGGCATGTAATCTTATATTATTATTTAAGCAACAACACTATTGGCTGCAACTCATTTAAATGCCATATAAATAAATGGGTGTTACCAGGGCTGTGACTACATCCATTGCACATGTGGGCCAGATTCAGTAATGCGAAAAAGCTATTTTGTGTTTGGAACACACCATGTTGCAATGCAAAGGGAACAAATTCATCTATATAGTTTCTGTGCAGGGTAAATACTGTCTTCTTCTGCATGTAGCCCACATATATTAGACAGCTTTATTTTAACATTGCAATTTAAATTTCAGTTTAAACCCACCACACTCAAATCTTAATCTCTCTCAAACATCAACCCCACCTGCAGTGCAACATGGTTTTGCCCAGTTGTGTTTTGTTGCTTTGCGAAGGAAGCTGAATCAGGCCCAGAGTGTAGATGCCCTGTGGGCAGAAGAGGCCACCTCTACCATGATCTGTAACTGCCCCCAAGTGCCTAATGTCTGCTGTAATGTATAGTAGCTGTGTGACTGGCTCATTCTCTGCCTGGCACAATACTACAAAAGGCAATAATGTGAATATAGTGACCTCATTGGTGATGGAACCCGGCAGGATGCTGGAATCAGTAATACCCCATTCACATTGGAAAGCCATGTCGCACAATGGATTTTGGACCCGGCTTGCCAGCATTTTCAGATTACTCACCCAACCTGGCATATATTACCAATAGGGTGGATTAAGCTGCAGCTCCAGGCCTCCACATAAAAATAATCCCATCATCATCATCATCATCATCATTACAGAATGATGATTACCAGACACCAGCTGAGCACATGGTTGGCCATAAATCATAAGTATTAAAATGGCATTTCTATTTTACACGTTTATGCAATTCTTGTACTTCTATATACAGTATTTAAGGACACACTGGGGCTTATAGTGCCTGGGCTCTACATGCTTCACTTCTCATAATAGGCTCTTGAACATTTTCCTCTCCAGGCCCCTTAGTCCCTTAATTCGGCCCTGTGGACTGGGACTGGAAGTGACCCTAGAATACTGGGACTTGTAGTGACACTGGGGCTGGAAGAGACGATGGGTGTTGGAATATACCCTACATAGGCAGCTGTATATTGTGTCACATGTCATATTCTACAAGGGTGCCACCATCTAGCTGTTACGTTGAATTAAATATTCTTTATCACTTCTACTTCCATTTGAATACAAATAACAAGCTCCCTACCTAGCAACAAAATCATTCTATTTCCAAAAAAAGAAAGTACAGATATTTATGATGAGGGTATATATGGGTCTCTTTTTCCTGGGGCCCTTTAAGAATTTAGTGGACATGGACCATAACCGCATTTTAGAACAAAAGTATTTTATTGTTGTATGATAGTTTAATAAATTGAGAGCAACGTTCGGGTTATTTCCTGGTGAATTCTGAGACACGAGCAGCAGAGCGATGACACTTTCTCCAGAGCAGGTAATGAATTTGGGTTTGTGCTATGAAATCCGTACACTGCAGTACAGGCTGCACTTCATTTTCCTGCTTTACTGTGTGGATAGAAATGGTGAAATTTGCAAATTCATGAGCAAAATATGCAAATGTCTACATAATGAGAACAAACTAATTACAGCAATTTAGAGTTCCCATTTATCGATTCATTCAACCAAAAGCTTTCTTTTTTTATTGAAAATTTTAGGGGTCTATATTTATCACAATAATGTCCTAAAAGCCTTTAAATAAATACAGCTGCAGCCTAATTCTAGATCTAAAGCACAGCCTTTTAAGAATGTCCTATTTTATTTTTGTCCAAGTTACGACCACAAGCTATTCTCACATATAGTAGTTCAGCCCTAGGGGAGCTGCAGCCATACATACTACACTGTTCAGCAGCAGCATGTTGCTGATGATGTCTTGGAAGGAGAGGGGATCCTCCTGGCCCGGCAGCTCCCGGAGTCTTGGGTATGCCCCCAGCATAATGATAAGTGTAAGGGGGTAACTCGTAGGTAGAGCATGTCCCGTAAGGTTCAACCCCTTTCTGAAAGGCCACATCTCATTTTTGGGTGCATGCCTTTGGCGCAGATGAAAGGCCCTCTTTACTGTATTTCTAGACTTGGGCTGGCCCGAGGGCTAATACAGAGTTGAACGCAAGCATTGCATGGTTGTAAACAAATGTGGATCTCCACTTATAGGCCCTTATTCTGGTTCACTCACAAAGGCAAAATCGCTCTTAAATGGACAAAACCTTGTGCACTGCAGGGGGGCAGATGTAACAGGGGAGCAGATGTGGGTGAGTTATTTAGATATAGAACTCACTTTGAATTAAAACCCCACCGAATGCTAATTCTCTCTGCACAAGTTACATCTGCCCCACCTGCAGTGCACATGGTTTTTGTCCATTTGAGAAGGAATTTGCCTTTGCGAGTGAACCAGAATAAGGGCCATAGTCAGCGTTTCCATAATCAATGTGGCTGTGCCACCCTTATCAACAGCCAATAGCCATCAACACTAGCATTGTGCATTTGAACAAACCCTGACCTTAGTGGCTGAGTGTACTGTAAAGCAAAATTGAAGTAATTGTGCACCTGGGCAGACCATGTTACTCTGCATGGGGTGCAAATCCATTTATTTTTACATTATTTTTCATTCTTTTTTATTAATATTTTATAAGTACTGCGCTGTTTTTTTTTTTTTTACACAGCAATTCAGAGCTGATCTAGAACACACCCAACCCAAATCTAAATTGCTGCAAATTTGGGGAATATCTGCAGAAAAAAATTATCTCTCAATTTTATACATATATGGGCTGAAGTACACATTATTAATACTTTAGGTTTGTATGGGGCCACTCAGGGCCGGTGCTAGGGTGTCCGGCGCCCTCCTGCAAACCATAAATTTTGCGCCCTTTCAAATTGCCATTGCAACAAGCTGCAGCCTGATTGTGGGAGCGTATGCAACATGCAATCCTAAGGAGGATCTCGGGTGCATGTACATGTATGCATACATCATCTCAGTGCTGTGTCCGCAAAATGTTGCAGGCAAAAAGGTGCCCATACACGCTGCGAGAATCGCATACGTTATGGGCTAGATCGCATCGCACGGCATGCATGCAATGTGTGTGCGATGCGATCCGAAAGCAGTACAAAAAGTATGTGCAGCACATACTTTTTGTACTGTGCGATGCGATGCTCGCAGGAGCGCACATCGCATCGCAAGCTGCTATTGCAGCGTGTATGGCCACCTTTAGGCACATAACCCAGACCATTATTTCAAAAGTGTCTAAATTAATATTAAAAAAAAAATCTACAATTATTATTATTATGCTGTTTAACTCTTGTGCAGTCCCTCCTCTTCTATCTGCATATTCAGGAGGCTGAGGACACCATTACACCCCTTTTGTGACTGAGGGAGAGAAGGAGGAGATGGAAGAAGAGGGGGCAGTGTTGAGGACTGGCAGTGGCACTGGCACAGCACACTGAGAAGATGGAAGGAAGGGGAGGTGGCGCTGCTGCCTGTTCGTCATTTGATTGACAGCTGACAGGCACAGGGAGCAATGGGTAGGGGGTAGATCCGGACATGACATGTCATCCAGGCATTCACAAACAGCTCTACATGCCTCAGCGCAAGTGTCCATGAGGAAGAGCGGGCAGGTCGCAGGAGGAGGACAGTGTGTGCACCGTGCAGGGAGCTGCTCAGCCTCTCCATACTGCCGCCCGCTGTCAGACAGGCACTGTGGGTGGCGTGCAGGCTGTGTGCACTCGCGGTGCAGTGAGCAGTTCTTTATACTGTCTCCCGCGCGCTGTCAGACAGGAGCTGCGGGCGGCGTGCAATGAGGCAGTGACAGTGAGGGCTGAGGCAGCTTTAGCAGATCAGGGAGGGAGACAGCGCCTTTTCAGTATGGCGCCTCCCTGCTTTGCAGGAGCTGCTGAGTGGGTAGCGCCGGCCCTGGGGCCACTGTTGGCAATTTCCGGACGGCTCCCCCTCTCGGCACCACTGGTAACAGGGCAGCATTGATGGATACAAGAATCCAATATACTACTCTCCTGTGCCTCCTACATTCACCTGTGCCGGCTGATGTTGGATTTGAACATAGCAGGGTTGCTTAGAATGCTTTGATTGACACAGCGGTCTTGAGAACAGCAGGAAGTAGAACATTAAAATAACTCTGTTCTATACCTTAGCGGTACACTGATCTCTGATCTGCAATACATGGAAACAAATGTAAAGTCACCATCACAAGCTTAAAAATAGTATGATATTGTGCAAAGCTTTAATGTGAGGATCAATAATTCAAGCTGGTGTGAAACATTGTATCCATTGAACACTGCAGTAGTAGACTTCGTAACGCATTGTAAAAGTAAAAGGTTCTTTTTTAAGTGTCATTGCTCTGTTCTGTACTCGCCTCCAGGGGAACAAGAAAAGCTACTTTATTCTTTCACTTTTTATAGCATAGAAGATATATAAATGCATTATATATATTCATAAAAGCTACAAAGGAGGGAATGTCTATGATGAAAGTAGGTAAAACACACAAGTCACTAAGCAGAATTCAGCACTCCCAAAAACTATAGAAAACATGTTTCATGATAATTGTGTTTGTGTATTATCCTGATACATAGATTTTATGATAGATGTGTTTATGTAATTATAAAAAAAAAAAAAAATTAAAGAAAAAAATATTTAGCCCTTTTACTGCTGAGCATTTTAATCACCAATGTGCAGAACTTTGGCCTTTTTGGACAGACACCTGGCAACATTAATATAATTCCTAACTTAGGGGCGGACTCAGTAAGCTGTGGGCACTTCCGTGGAAATGATGCTCACGGGCAAGCAGGTACCTGAAACCACACTGGAGCTGCCGACCAGGTGAGTGAAGGCTGGGCCACCAGAATGTAAGTCTGACATTCTCATACCTCCCAACATATGTGATTTTGAAAAAAGGACACTCGTGCAGTGCACAAAATGGGTGCATGGCTTATGAAAATGGGCGTGACCTCACAGGTGATGTGTCCTCAGGCCACGCCCACGTCTTTTGCCCTTCTGTAATGCTGTATAGATGCAGTACGCATACACACAGGCTTCCCTTCAGGCTGGTAGGAATCCCAACTACCCCCCAACCCCTTATCACGGGACACTGGCAGTCCCGGGCGGGGGTGCGTGGGACCATCCCAGAAAACAGGGTCGGTCCCAGGAAAAATGGGACAGTTGGGAGGTATGCATTCTATTGTCCATGTAGACATAATAAATGTTGATATTTTAACCATGTCGACATTCTCATTCTCTGATGCATGTCAGCATGATAAATGTTGACTAATATCACCACATATCACCACACCATACCTGCCAACATGACCTGTTCCAGGACTGTTCTTGGACTTACCTCTTAGTGTGCAATTACCATCAACAGTGTTGAACTCATTAATGGAAAATAAAGGTTTTTTTCACCACAGGTGAGGTCAGTTATACATTAAGAGGTAAGTCCAGGAATAGAGTATGTTGTCTCCCCTGGAATGGGTCATGTTGGGAAGTATGCCACACCCTTTTCTTGGCCATAATGCAGCTTCTTCATATGGGCCCCTAGTCTGCACATGGGGTGTTTCCTATGGACCTTGATGTTCCCTTTAGTGGAACAGCTTTCCCTTTTCATTCCTAACAGTAGACCGCTTTCTCAAAAGGTTAATAACTATCCTCCAACAAAATACCATCACATGAGCACTGCCAATGGTCATTGGAATTGAGTTGTGCCTGGTATTATATTGCACAAGCATATACTGTAGGTATGTATATTAATGGTTGGTAAACACTTTCTACAATGAAAACACTGTTTTGCAGTAGTAAAGGCTCCTCCTTATCCACTGGCGTATCATGGGGCACCCATTTCATTTAACTCACGTCTCTGTCAGCCTGACACTGCCTGCACAGCCAGCTTCAATGATCATCAGCAAAATGTTCCCAAATTCTGTGCGGGGGGGGGCAATCAGAGCCTGTCTATGGGCCCCCTCATCTCAAAGCTCCTCTGTCCCTATCTACTATTTACTAGGATCTACCAACACAATCCGAGTCACTATGGCCCTTATTCTGATCGGTGCGGCCGTTCGCGAATTCTTTCGGTGCGGTCCGCGCGCCACGCTGTGCGGTGGCGTACGGCTAACGTCCGTAGAAACGCCCACGTGTCCTCCGCATTCGGACGGACTCACTCTTTAAGAACAGGGCGTGTTTACGGACGACATACAAACCATGCGTGTGCGGGGGAAACAGTCAGATTCTTCACGGTGTGACCGCGTATGCACGGCCTTCCCGTGTGCGAACGCACGCGAGCCGGCCACTACGCACAGATGCGGTGTACTTACGCACAAAACCAGACCACTCTTATCTGAGTTCCCAAATAGATCACATGACACACTTAGGCAATTATCAAACCACTTTCAAAACAGATTGTTGCTCCTGGTCATCTCTTATTTATCTAATTGATCCTTAAACACTTACAAGCACTATACATTAACCCTAACATTCCCTTAGGGGAATAAAAATGTGATCTACCCTTTTGCTGTGTACATAACTAAACATCAACATTTTTTTTTTTATATGCTATTTATACTTTTAATGTAAAAGCCTAAAATAACACACAGACAACTTCTTAATCCAACGGTAACTTTTATTTACATAAACATAAATGGAAAAAAAAATTAATCCAGGAGCAGGTCAGAGAGGTCCTGGAGATGGCCAGCCATCCTCAGAAGGTCCTCCCGCATCCTCCTGATGGCCGCACGCACACCCTGGGCTGCCTCCTGGTAATCTGTAGGCATGAGAAAGGGGGTACAACATTAATTATGCTACTCACGTACACCTTGTACAGTCAATCCTAAGTACCTACACCATGAGAAATCATACATACAAACATATACTTAGCCAATCCTGTATGTAATGGCAGCAAATATATGATCATGATGCTGCCACCACACACACACACACACACACACATATACACATACACATACACACACACACACACACACACACACACATACACACACACACATACACACACACATACACACACACACACACACACACACACACATACACACACACACACACACACACACATACATACACACATACACACACACACATACATACACACACATACACACACACATACACACACACATACACACACACACACACACTTGTGTGACATATACATTTCACAATCTATATATCAAAATCACACCCACACTTGAGGATCACTCACAGTTGTCCTGGCCAAAGACTCCTCACTCAACTCAAAACATACACCCACTACAACATGCCACATTTACCCATACATATATACCTGCATGTTACTGCTTAACAGCTAAACTGCATGATAGATAGATACATAGATAGATAGATAGATAGATAGAGAGAGAGAGAGAGAGAGAGATAGATAGATAGATAGATAGATAGATAGATAGATAGATAGATAGATAGATAGATAGATAGATAGAGAGAGAGAATAGATACCACATTAAAAGGCTAGCCTAGTCCCTCTACCCATTACTTCATGATTCCTTGTCACATTGCCAGATAGGTGAAAGTGCTGCACTAATCCGCTTCCATACACCAAACAATTTCTAAGGTCAATCCATCCTACATAATACCTTTCAAAAATACATGACAACAACACGGGCCCACTGGCTAGAGGGGGGCCCAGGGGAACTGGCCACTTGGGACTCCAGTATAAATCAGGCCTGCCCATATTCCATTGATGTTTTATTGTTGCTTCTATACAAAGACCCTCCATAAATAAACACTCATCACCTACATGAGCATCCAGATTGTACGTTTGCAGCATGGTCCTATAAGGGCAAAGTGTGTCTGTTGTTTTCCATTTTGTTGGACTACTCTTTACTATATTATAGCAAAATGTAATCAGCTGTGCGACATAACAAACTGTACCTAAGTCAGTAATGATGCACTTATGATACTTACCCCTGCCAGCCAGCTCCGCCATCTCTTCTTCCTCCACATTGGGAGGTGGTGGCAAATCGGGGAGGGGTAGGCTGATCTCCTCCTCCTCTTGGTACACGGGGGGGGGGAGGTAGACAGAGGAGGTTGGTGAGTGGCTAGGGGGAGGGGTGTGTGTAGGGGTGGTGGAGGTGAGGTATTCCACCTCCTGGCGGCCCTCAACCTCCTCCTCCTCCATCTCCACCTGTCCCGCCTCCTCCTCCTCCACCTCCACCTGGCCCTCCACTTCTTCCTCCTGGGCCTCCTCCTGGGCCTCCTCCTGGGCCTCCTCCTGGGCCTCGTCTGTGGCCTCCTCACGGGCCTGTCTGGCTCTCTCCCGCGCTGTGGGTTTAACAAACAAAATGGTTGAGTGTCATTTGACATTCAATGTTATTAGTAGTCTACAATAAAAATGATATGATATTATATAAAAACATTTGTTGTTTTACTTTTCAAACATTACCTGTAAATCTATTTTTTTTCAACCAGTAGTCAATGAGGCAAATTAGATAAATGGCTGCGAGTTCACATAATACAGCCACATTAGTAGAGAATAAAGAATTCAAATCACTATAACAAGTACATATCATAACCACATTATATATGTGGCATTTCTATGTCATCAACACACAATTGACCTCATGTTATATTAATATTCAATAATGTGAAAATGATAACATTCACTGGGCTGGATGCACTAAGCTTCAAAAGTGATACAATGGAGAGTGATAAACAGGCAGCCAATCAGCTCATACCTGCCATGTCACAGACTGTGTTTGAAAAATGACAGGTAGAAGTAGATTGGCTGCCTGTATATTACTCTCCATTTTATGACTTTTGAAGCTTTGAGAATCGGGCCCACTGTCAAAAATGTGTATTCTGCGAAAATACTTACAGCGTTGGAGACGCCGCCTCAGAGCCTGCAGACGCTCCGGCTCCCGCCTCCGCAGGTCAGACCATCGCCTCTCCAATTGGGCGATGATCCTTCGCACATTGGTGCGGGCGAATATTCGGCGCCGGGCCGCCACGTATGCCCGCCGCTTGTCCCTGTTCGATATAAATGGGCCTGCTTGCCCCAGCCTCCTCTCCATCACTGCCACCAGCGAGAGCAGCTCCGCAGTGGAGAATGGTTGTGCTCGCTGGTAGGCAGCCATTTTAGCAATGGCACAAAGCAAACAATCATGTGCTGTCATTGGTTGGTCAGAGTGATATTTGGTATTAACTTTATTGTTCATTTTTACACTAACAGCGTGTATGCGCCCGAACATACGGCTAACCCATTGCATCGCACCCCCATCCTAAACACACACTCTAAACTATGATGTATACACATTATATATAATCTATAACATTCACCAAACATGGGTATAAGCACCAGGTGAAATAGTCTGCATCACTAGACACTGACACCTAACTCAAAAAGGTACTAAACAGCTATTTTAGAATGAAAGCTATGCAACCAAAACATAGCAAATAGTGGCAGACCTTTTCCCCAAATTAGGCCATGCTGCCATGTGTACACTTACCTTCTACTGGGCCATACTACAGAGGTGGAATGAAAAGTAGCTAGCATCCAGCATGAATTTGGAGTGCTTTCACATGTGATTTTGATGCTAGCACTGATTACTTGTGGCTAAGTGGTGGACTGGATTGACATATGGAATGGGTAGTGTCAGTTGTACTACATACCAAACAAGTGCACAGTACAGATGTACATTCAAATATACATTTCATGTGTGACCTCAGTTTTATTTGGTCTTTGGTGTTGAAAGCAGCATTTAGCTACTAAATCAGACTTACTCATTAAGCCAGGTTTTTGTGAAATATTTAGCCACACCAAGGGGCGTGCCGTATGCGCCGCACGGTTGACGCTGCCATACGGAACGCGGCCGTACGGAACGCAGGTTGCAGCTGATTAACGCCAATTACAGAAATAGTATTTAAAGTGGTCCTAGAAAGGCAAACAGTTGTTGCAAACATGGCTGGCTCAGAGTCTGAGGAAGAACAGGTGGTGCAGAACCTCTTGGCCCGCATGGAGTCCAACACCACCTATGTCCCCCTCAACCTAGAGCAGCCAGATGGGCCATCCACATCTGGCCAAGCTGCAGCTGGCCCATCCTCAGCATCAGCAGAATCATTGGGAACACAGCAGGTGGCTTCCTAACAGAGTAGCCAGGCCAGCACTTCAAGTACAGCAACCGGTGGCCGTGCCCGTGGCCGTGCCCGTGGCCGTGTCCGCAGTCGGGCAACAGAGGAACCAACCACAAGAAACATGGCATATGAACCGCAGGAGCTTGACATCCTGGTGACCCAGGCACGTGATTTGATAGAGTGCCCAGCGGTAAAGTTGACACACACAAGGAGATGGAAGATCTGGGAGGAGATAACGGCGGAGATTAATGCAGTGGCTCCACAAGTTCGTGAGACGGAGCACGTTAAGAAGAGGCAAGTACATGTGTTTAACATTTGAGCAGTCCAAGTCCAGTAATGTTTACATTCAATATTAGATGGAGTTGGTCAATGGGTGGTCACGTTGCTTGGAGGCACAGAACTGTTTGCCATGATATTGATTTGATAGTTATTGTAGGGTGACTGTGGTTATATCCTCTAAGGGTTGTTTTTAAAAAATAATATATTTTAAGTTTGGTGTCAGGAGGCACATGTTGTATTATGTTTCACATTGCAATGGGTGCTACAGCAAACATGAGGAGTGACATGTATTAATATGTACACTTTGATTGCAGGTGGCACGACTTCAAAGGCAACCTCAAGAAGAAATTGACCGAGCGGTGGCAACACAGCCACACCTCTGGGGCTGGCCCCATGCCTGCCAAGCTGAAGCTCACCCCCCTGGAAGAGATTGCACAGTGCTGCATAACAGTGGAGGAGGTCCGGGGGGTGAGCACCATAGACAGCGAGTCCCCAGCGGAAGTGATGGCTTCTACGCTTGAAGGTAATTATTTGCCACGCCATAAGTAGATGTTTTGAATTTTGCATGGAATGTGTGGTAATTGGTATTTTCTCCTTCAACAGCATCCCCACCGCTTGGTCAAGAATCTCTTGAGGAGGTTGTGGAGTCTGTGCCACCTGGCCCCAGTAGCAGGCCCGTGCAGCAGCAGCCGCCGCCAATGTCCGCGGCTGAATTGTCCACGTGGGGCCGTATGCTAGACAGTATTGTGCAGCAGGGAGACTCGGCATTCGAGCGGGTGCGTAGGGCCGAGGAGGTGCTGCAGGGTTTGACCACCAGCCAGCAAAGTATCGCTGGGAGCCTGCAGGCTATGGCTGTCACCCAGCAATCCATTGCTGCTAGCCTGCAGGTGCTGGCTGTTCAAGCCCTGCGGCAAAATGACCTCCTCCTCCGCCATAATGAGCTTATGGTGGAGCTAGTTAACAGCAATAGGGTCCTGATAGCATCCGTTTCGGGTGCTTTACCACCATCATCACTCCCTGCTGCCAGAGGGGGAAGAACATCCCCCCCCTCCCCAGCATGTGCTCCACGTGACCCTCCATCTGAGCGTGGCCGTGGGCGAGGCCGAAGAGCTGCTGCACGTGGCAAGGAGCCTGCCAGGGCCAAACGTGCTCGCAAATGAACTTGTGTCCCCATTAATCTCCACCGTTATGTATTCCCAAATCTTCCATCGAGCTGTGTGTGTCAGCATCTGCTGTCAAATTCCGTGCCGAGGGTCACCACATTTGCCCGCGGTTCAAATGTCATGTTTGGTTCCCCTGTTGCCCTGTTTGGCCTAGCATTACTGTGTGCTGTACTTGAAGTGTTGTTGCTGTACTTTTGTTGTGAAGCCACCTGATGTGTTCCTAATGATTCTGCTGTGGCTATTTTTTATATATTATTTAATTTTTGTCCTGTTATGGTACCATTTATTTTGTGATGGTTTAGCAAATATTTTCTTTGTTAATTTAATAAATGTTAATTTTGGCCCCAAAATGTCTGGATTAATTGATACATGCAGAAGTGACATGTGTATTAGTAATATGAAGCTGTGTTCATTATTTGCAGTGTAAAAGTGTGTGCAAACTGCAGCATATATGTGTGTGTTTAGTAATGGTCCATTTAAGGTGCATTGGTTTCAATTGAAGCAGTGAGAAGCGTGTAATTTACAAGTAATGAGTAAAGTAGGTGATTGTATTGTGTTCACCTGACATTGGTTGAGGTGCGTCCGTCCTGATTAGGCGTTCCGATTGCCTAGCGCATGACCGAGTGGTGTCCGCTAAGCAATAGTAGCCTTTTGGACACCGCACATTTCTTCCCTTTTTGTTCGCGTGCATTCGGTGTGCTGTCCGAATGCACGCCCACCAAAATAAGTGTACTCCCCCGTGTCCGCCCATGTTTCCGCCCAGTTTAGCCCATTTTGAAACTACGCCCCTGTGTCATTCCGCATGACGCCCATAACACACCCATATTGGCCGAGTGATTGCGGTGCACATTTCTGTACGGTATTAGTGAGAACAAGTACGGAGACCATACGTGGCACATGCGCATTGCGTTCCTCACGCATGCGCAGACGGCTAAAAAACGCCATCCGAAAGAATTCGGGAAAGTACGCACCGATCAGAATAAGGGCCTATATGAGGTGACTTCAAGGGAAGTCAATAAAAAGATAATGTTATTTTTTCGATAAATACAGCCTTTTTTGAAAAGAAGAAATGCCAGATTACTTTATAAGTCTTATACATTTTTGTTTTAGATAATCTTTAATGACCCAGTCTACTTTGCTTACGCATTCGGAATCAGACTGACTGGTAAATTGGAATTCAGCCCAGAATCACTGGGGAGCTGAGAATCACTCAGTTGCCTCAGAGACATTTCCTTAATAAACTGCATCAATAACTTTTTTTTTTAAAGAAAATAGCCTCATTACCATATAATAATAGACATACTGGTCTTTTGTGATCCTGGCAGTCACACATTCCATGTACAGCCTTTACCACTATTTGTAAGATGTTGCATCATTAACACACATCATCAAAGTGCAATCAGTGACTCCTGCTACACGAAGCAGGCATTTTTGTCATGTAGCCAATATTGTGACATGACATGATGTCCACATATTTGAGTATAGATTACTTTCTGAAACCTATATTAAATATAAAGCTTTATAACATGTTATCATGTCTTTATCAAAATAAATCTATATGAATGTACTTTAAACCACTAAAGAGAATCCTACATTTATGGACATTATTTAATACACCTCACATTGTACCCCAGTAAGAGTGTAGGCTGGGCGTTTATCTCTCTTTATCACCCTTGCATTTATCTCTTGTTAAAGCTTAATACATCTGCCCCAGAGAATCTAGCCATCTATGCCAGATTTTGTCAAATTTGGGTTCCGAATTTCTGGCCAGGTACAAATGTGCCATTAACCTGGGATTTCCAAGTAGCAAACTCACACCTTAGCAATGGTATATAGATTATAAACATATTGTCTAGAGATTCATCCTCTATTAGTGATAGAATACACGCTTGTTGGCTAAGCTCATATTTGGGTTTCTTCTAGGAAACAATTACATAAAGGACCGCCGCCAACCGAAAGCCCCCCCCCCCCAAGAAGCACACTTAGGACAATTTTAATCAGCCCTTCTTCAAAATTTAAGCAGCCTCATATGCACCAGAAAAAGCTGAATTTGTTGAAATCGTACAGAGTTGGTAGCGCAACGAATGTTCCCCAATGTCTCCTGTCAATCCTCCTCTTGTCTCCTTGTCTCCCGGGTCTGCAAACCACAATGTACGTAGACCCGGCAAGACTGTGTTGTGAAAAGCTGTAAATTGGCCTGAGTCGATTGTGGATACGGTGTGTCTCAATCCCAACCTGAGGAGCATGTTCTTGGTAACAGAGTCCTGTAGGGTTAGTACGGCCCCCGCAAATTGTTTAGTGAGGGCATGGCGGAGTTAAAAGTATCGAAAAAGATACGTATTGGGAATTGATAAGTCCAAATTTACTGTTCAAAAGATTTAAGTTACTCATTGTTGTAGAGCTGGCTGAGAGTTGACTCACCCAACCTACCCTAAATCTCCCTGTTCTGCAGGTCCACCAGTTCTGGGAGTTTATAGGAGCTATATTAAGGGATGTCTGTCCAAAGTATTTTCTCAGCCTGTTGCCAGATAAGTATTGCCTGTTTCCATAGCAACAGATTTAAGACCCCCTCCACCACCATAATACTTCTAGTAAAACACCTCTGTCTTCAGCAGTATTTCATTTTGTGAACCATACTAGTGCTGCAGTTCACAATGCAACATTTTAGTGCACCTACTTCATACTGGGCCTAATTCAGACTTGATCGCAGGGGAAATGTACTCTTAAAAATAGGCAAAACCATGTTTCACTGCAGGTGGGCAGATGTAACATAGGCAGAGAGAGTTGGAGTTGGGTGGGGTGTGTTCAAACTGAAATCTAAATGACAGTGTAAAAATGAAGCAGCCAGTATTTACCATGCACAGAAATAAAACAACTCACCCAAATCTAACTCTCTCTGCCCATGTTACATCTGCCCCACCTACAGTGCACATGGTTTTGCCCGTTTTGAGAACAAAATTGTTCCGTAATCAGGTCTGAATTAGGACCATTACGCCACTCAGTGCCCCCAATTCACATTATACAAGTGACCAAAGTGTGTGATATGCCACACTATAGTGACCCCAACTCATATCATTCCACATTATAGTGGCCCAAGTTCATAGCATGCCACAATGTAATGCCTTCAGTTCCTATTGTGCCACATTGTATCGGCCCCAGTCCATGTTATGCCCCATTTTAGTGCCTCCAATTCATATTATGGCACATTGTGGTGTGCCACGGCCGTACACTATCATGCCAAACTGTAGTGTGCCCCTCTGTTTATATTATGCCCATTGAAGTTTCTTTTCTTTCATATTATGCCACACAATATAGTTTATACTGTGCAACATTACTGTGCCTCCAGTTCATAATGTGCAGCATTACAGTGCCCATTTAAGAATATGCCACATTACAATGCCCCTTATCCTTTTAACATCCACTACACATGCCACTCACTGACAATTTAATGCCAACCTTTTCAAACCAGGCAACAGGTTGGGCGCACTTGCTTCGTGAGCACTTACAGGAACTTTCTTGACAACTATAACTAATTACAAGTGCCCACAACCACTAGGAGACATCAACAATCTGTATAATCATATTTATATCTTATTAGTGAAGTTATTGCCATTTATCCAAACACTAAGAAATTACTTATCTAAACAATATTTAGGAAACTTGCAGGGACATGTGCTCAGGTAAGAGACTGTGAATGCAAGGTCAAAAAAAGTGGAGTGCCAGCAATTGCCATCCCTCTACTTCCAGGTTCCAATCCAGATTTCTTAAGGTGCATGCATCGTAATACTGTACTTATGTAAGTAGACATTAAAAGGAAAGAAATACTATATTACAGCTGATACACTACAACAGACTCAAAATGAAGAGAGAAAATGTCTTTGTGGAGACAATCTCCATCAAGTGCTTTATCGAGCCATTATCTAAATTCTGAACCAAATATACTGTACAAGACAAAAGACAAGTCAAAATAGACAAGAAAAAACAGACATATAAATACAAATATTTTTTAAAAAGTGGACCTTTAGGGTACTTTGAGGACAGAGTATAGGAACCACTGCATTAGTGGTTTTGTTCAAACTTATGTGGTAATAACCACTACTAATTCACTTCAATTG
Organism: Crinia signifera; assembly: GCF_055691185.1. NCBI lineage: Eukaryota > Metazoa > Chordata > Amphibia > Anura > Myobatrachidae > Crinia > Crinia signifera. The sequence goes on along the minus strand of NC_139225.1, from coordinate 96,371,679 downwards.
CAACATAGAAAACTTTAAGACAGCTCATTCCTTACAGTGAGAGACCAAAGAAGTTACATTAACTATATTATCCAATTATAATCAATTTATATTTATTATACTGTAGCTTCTGCAATAAAGCCACCACAATAGTTCAGAGAAAACATACAAATAGATCAACATATTTTAGTAATCTCAGCAAAACCCATAGCCCAGTGTAAAGTATTTTGGCTGTGAATGACCATCTGTCTTTACTGGTACGCAACATATTTTCAGACTGAATTAAAAAACCATTATGTAACCCGCCTAGGCTACGGCAACTGTCAAAATCATTAGACTAGGTGCATGAGTTACAAATCATTTTCATCTCTACCAGTTGACCTAAACTAAAGCTGGGGTCGAAAAAATATTAACCTGACAAAATGGGTTTCTGACAAACAGGAACACTTAGCACCCGAATAAGCTTTATTTGCCACAAAGTCTTATTTGGAACATGTCTGTAAAGGAGAACATTTCATTAACATTAGCTTGACTGGAGATAACCTCAACAAAACTCAATATGAAATCGGTCAACGCAGCACAGAAAGTTTTTGTACATGAAAATACTTTCCTACTTTTTCATATTAGAGATGGCAGGCTATAATTCATTTGATAATATGCTAAGTAGTGCAATGTTGGAATTTAGGGACCTATTAACTAAAACAGAACTGTCAATCAATCCTCAGATAACAGACATTTGTGAAGAATTGCCACTTTTACAGAGGCTAGTTGAACATTCACATCAGTCCATGCACTGGAGCTTACAATCTGTATGCCCTACCACATGTACATGGATACACATTCATTCTAGGGTAATTTTGTTGTGAGCCAATTAACCTACCAGTATATTTTTTTGAGTGTGGGAGGAACTCGGAGTACCCGGAGTACAGTAAACCCACGCAAGCACGGGGAGAATATACAAACTCTGCACAGTGGGAACTGAACTCATGGCCTCAGTGCTGTGAGGCAGAAATGCTAACCATTGCCCTGTCCATGTTGCCCTAGCAGTTTGAACCATTTAACATACTTTTCAACTGGAAAGAGAACTGTGGTTCGACTGTAGAAAATACAGAATGCATTCAAAGAGTCTATTGCCATACATACATCAACATAACAGATATATATGGCAGGCCAGCATATAAAATTCTTGAACCGCCCACATAACCTTCAGAAGCTTTTATTCTGATTACATCCCATCAGGACTGTTCTTGGTAATTTGCTGGGACTGCTATACTATAGATAGTGTCTATCCTTGTGTATCCTTCTTATTTTCCTATAGATTGTAAATTGCGAGCAGGGCCCTCCAACCTCTATGTCTGTCTGTAGTCATCCAGTTTGTCTTATCACTGTTGATTTCAATTGTAAAGTGCAATGAAATATGCTGCGCTACATAAGAAAGTGTAAATAAGTAAATAAATAAAGGTATCTGGAGGGAAGATTATGATACTAACTTTATTTACATAGAACTCTTTCTTCAACAGGACTCAAGGAACACTACATACATCACTGTGCACATAATACATAAGGACTAAGTAGAACAGCATTAGAAAGCCACACAGACATAACAGGAAAACCTAGAGAGCACAATAGGCATAATGTAGGGCTGGTGTAGGCCACCCTAGTCCACCCCTTAGAAGAAATTTCACAAAATAGGTGATTGCACCCCCTAATGCACAGACGGCATGATTCAGCATGGCTTGCTAAGCAGCATATATAAGCTACTTAGCGAGACCATAACTGCCCCACACCCCCACGTCCCTTTGGTACCATGCAAGGGGATGTACGCAAACACATCCATTCCCATGCAGCAGAAGGGGAGAGAAATCATTTTATGGTCACCGATTATCGAAAGATTACTTTCCCCTTCGGTAATAAAAGTCAGTCTAGACTGACTTTTATTTCTGTAGAAGTCCGCCGAAGACGGGACGGGCGCTGACGTCATGTGATGTCAGCCGCCCGGCCCGAACAGGGAACATCACGCCTGCATTCCCAGGGGAATGCTCATCGCTTTCATGGGGATGCTCATAAGATGTTGGGCGTTCACCTCCAGCCACTTCTATGAGTTTCCCACTTGATGGGCCATTGTATCAATGGTGGGTGGGAAGGGGGCGTATATGGGGCAGAAGCAAGGGAATGCCCAGTGTTTTATGGGGCTGGTCGATGACTGCTCGAGGCAGGTGACTGACGTCACATGACATCTGCGCCCGCCCCCTTTTTCGGCTATCACCGTCCAGGATAAAAGTAAGTATAGACTTACTTTTATCTACGAATGGAGAAAGAAATCATTTGGTGGCTGTAGCAAATGCGGGATTTTTAAAAGGGAGGTTTCCAAATGTAACCCATAATCTCCCACTTTGCATTGGAGTAAGTACGAGAGTCTGGGGAGGGTAACAGCCCAGAAAATTGGTCTTTTTATACACTGGATAATGTACTGTATGATAGAGTATTAATATTTAACAGTATAGATAAATGGTCAGGAAAATGGTTAAACATATAATAAATACACAAATATAATATAACCAGTACTGCTCTTTCTAAGCTCACAATCTCCCACTTCATGCCAAGGCTCCTGTCTCTTCCTCCTGGCAGCTGCTCTCTGGTCCATTGCGAGGTTTAAGGACACTGATCCGCACATACAGTAAATGTGGTTGAAGAAGCTGCAACCATTGGTCACTCGCATCCTAGGGAGCAGATTCGGACACTGGGGGGACAGATGTTCGGCGGCAGCACTTACCTGCCAGCTAGGCTTCCCATACAAACAGCCTAGCGAACAGGTCTGAATCACCCACTTAGTTTTCCACTGACAGTTGTACTGTATTTCATATTTCTCTGATTGGGGTTTTTTGTTTCTTAAAGGGCTCTGGAAATGTTTTACCAATATTCCTTTCTGGGTTTTTTTTTTTTTTTTTTTTTTAAATGGCAAGCAACATTTTCTAGACATGTACAGTCCCAGTCTGTTACTTTGTTTTTGTTTTTTTTTTAAATCTTAGGCTATAATGTATATTTGAGAAACAAGAGTTTGGCTTGGCAACAGTAGAAAAGATTTGAGGTGTGAACGTGTGCAAAACGGGAAAAAAACAGAACAGCAATTATGCATTCACAGCCTTAAATGAACACAGAATCTGGCTGCATACATTCAATCAAGAGATAATTGATTTAGCTCTGACTGTGGTGCAGGATAATCAAAGCACGTTAACAGGGTGCACTCAATAAAATTAAGACATCTTTGTATCCAGTATTTACATCAAGTTTGTTAAGTGAGACAGGAAACGTACTATGTTGAGCATTCGTTTCTAAAAGGGAATATTCATGTTTCAAATTAAAGGATCGGATTTGCTGTTTTTCGCCTCAATAATTATATTTTGCTTCAGTTAATTAACCCCAATATATAGAGGCCAGTTTTATAATTTCATCTACCAAAGAGGATTTTATATTGTTTTGTTATACTTAGAACCTTATTTTCACAGTCTATTGGAACAAATATATTTAGATAAAGAAATCAACAACACATTTAGGGATAATTCTTTGGACCTCATAGATTATGTTAAGAACAGACAGGTTCACTGAGATCAGACAGATCCTGGTTACAGGCAAACACAGGGATATCTGAAAAGGGGTCCAGATGTTTAATAGTGGCTGCTGGTAAGGCTGTGGGAAAGGGTGGTTTCCAGGCAACTGGAATTCCTCCTACATACTGTATGTCTATGCTTTTACTGAGGAGTAACTTTATCACTGAGGATCACAGCTACTACCTGTTGTGTACTACATTCCTATGGTGCATGTTGGTACAAAGAAGCAGGGATTGCAAACATGCAATGTGCAGTGCATAGGGTCTGATTCAGAGTTGATCGTAAATGCCAAATCTTTCTCAAACGGGCAAAACCAAGTGCACTGCAGGTGGAACAGATCATGATGTAACATGTGCAGTGAGAGTTAGATTTGAGTGGGGTGTGTTCAAACTGAAATCTAAATTGGGGTGTAAAGGTGCGTACACACAGGGGCGATTTTGTGCAAAATCGCGGGAAATATGGTCGCTGAGCGACCATATTGCCCGCAATGGGAGTGTGCACCGGCGATATATCGCCGGGTGCGCGCTCCCATTTTTGCCCCTGTGGTGATCGCTGGTCGCAGGAACATGCTCCTGCGACCAGCTGATTACCACTGCCCAGTGTTGCAAGTAAGGTGGTACGGGGTGGTACGGAGTACCTGTAAGAAATATGTTGCAGGTACGCAGTACCACTTACCCCCTGACCCACTGTCATTTCTATTTTTATTTTAAGTTTAAATATAATGCATCCGCAGCCTGCCCACCAAGCGTTATGAGTGGTGCTGTATGCAGCTATCGGCTACTGTTGATTTAGCCTGTCACACCAACAGACATCAGCAGCGCTGACAGCATGAAGAGCAGGCTCCACAATTGTAAGCACAAGCTGCCTGGCTCTCCCCCAAGCAAGAGCCAACCCAACCCCTGACATTCCCTGTTTCTCATTCCTTGTCTCCTGATGCCAAGCCACTATTGTCATTTAGTCACTCCTCTAGCTTTGTGTGACCACACCCCCTCATGACACATGGCCACGCCCATTTTTGGTGGAGGCTATTAGTACCACCAAGAAAAAAATTCTACTTGCACCACTGCCACTGCCGGGCTCCCCCAAGCAGTTTCTTTTTCATCAGCGACCACCTCTGGTCGCTGATGTAAAGTAGAAACTGAGCAATATATTGCTCAGCCATATATGGCTGAGCAATATATCTCCCCCGTGTGTACACAGCATACGAATAAAGCAGACATTATTTACCTTGCACAGAAACAAAATAACTCACCAAAATCTAACTCCCTCTGCACATTTTACATTTGCCCCACCTGCAACATGGTTTTGCCCATATGAGAAAAATGTTGATTTTGCGATAAACTCTAATCAGGCCCATACAGTAGTTACCACTCCACTGCACTCAGTGGCCACTAAGGAGACCCAGGCACTTTGAATCCATCAATAGGACCAGGGATAGTCCAGAGAATTCAGTCCATATGCACAGAGACCCAATGACAGGAGAAGATAATGAATCCAGAAGTCCAGTGTAAGTGGGAAAAAAATTGTTAGAGAGAAGATTCTTGAAGTTAATATTGGATATATTATACCTCTGCAAATCACTGGCATATAAAATATTACAGAATCAGGTAAAAAAACAACAACCTGTGGTTAAAGTCATTCTGATATCAGGCTCAGTATATATTGGCTGTCCTTCAGTGTCAGAACATGTGAGTGATAGGCCCAGGTGCAAAAATATAATTTGGGCCCCCTTCACTCCAACCCAAGTTCACAACATACCACTCAGCAGTGGTTGGCATCAGTGGGCCTATTATTCTTCAGGGGCCCCAGTGCAATGCACTTGCTGCACCAAAGGTAGTTCCGCCTCTGCGGTCCTTAATAAATAAGCTTCCCCGTGCTTACAAGAAGTATCTCAGGAGAGCTCTGATGAATAGGCAGAAGCTTACATTTGCCATCTTGCTTGGATTTAGGACTTCTATATATAATATACTGACCCCTTCAATAAAAATAAAATAAGAAATTAACACATACAGTACAAATAAGGGGGGAAAAGACTACACTAAAAGTTCCTGCAGCAAAATTCTATAGTTTGCAGATTGACAATGTCTGTAGGGGGCACTGAACAGGTGAATTGAAAAACGCCTTAACAGGTGTCATCTAGAGCTATATAATGGCTGCCCTGTCATAACTCTTTTACCATTTCAGAAATGATCAGACAGCTTAATATTTAAAGGGCTGACAGCAGTGGCACTTCTTCGATGATGTAAAAAAATAGAATGATGCCACCATATTCAGTCAGAGTATAGTTTCAAGTGAAAAAAACGAACAGAAAGACAGCATGGAGTATCACTCTGTCTGCATGCATTTCTGAGCAATGTTCGGGTCTTCCAAAATAAAGACAGTGCCTAAAACAACAGAGCGAGTGCGTTTTTGAAAATATAATTGAAGGCAATTGTTTAGACCTTTGACAAATTGTAGACATTATCAGAAACAGAACAATTCTCAGCTGTAATCTGTTTGGGGCATTTTTTTCCCCAGGAGAGTTTTCTCCATTGCCCGGTCATGTCTTTACCAATGAGACGACACACATCAGCTCTTGGGTGAAATGTCAAATGACAGAGCACAATAGGGATGATTGATGTAGCAAATTTTGACATTAAAAGAAGAGGCACGATGACAACCAGGTTTACTGAATTCTCAAATCTGTATTTCTGCAGACTTGCTTCCTCAGACTCAGAAAAACTCTTTGTTTTGGAAAGAAGAGGACGTTAAGGGTCATTTGTGAACAGCAAAAGTGACACATAGTAAAGACAAGTCTCATGACTGCTCACTCACATAATTCATGTAAAACAAACTAATCTAAAGCAAACAGCATTTTAGGAAGAAAAAACTGTAACACTTTAATTAAATATGGTTCTATAGTGTTAGCAGTTGTTTTCATACAATAACTTTATCTAAATATACAAACGAATGAATACAAATAGTAAGATAGTATCCAATTAAGTGCGATGAAACGAAAAATGGGAGATATTATTTTACAGGGTATCCAATAAATCTCCCATTAAAATAAATCTTTTTCGTGTTAGAAGCCTGTAAAATTCAGCACTTATTGGGGATTTTGTTTTGCGTGCCTGAGGCCGTGAGCCAAAATCCCTGATAAGCCTTGGCTTGTGCTGGCCATTCGGGGCTAGTATGAAGCAATCACCCAAGATCAATGATTATGGGTAATTGGACAACCCCGTAAAAGTTCAGATACAAATGAGCTAGTTTCTCAATGGAAATAACATGCAATAGTGAGGGATGATACTGTATAACACATTTTTACTGTTCATGCTACATTTTCTGGAGCAGACGCCAATCTGCAAAAGAAGGAACAGTAAACTTTTAAGGGAGATTGAAAGGATGATGAAATGTATATGAACCTTACAATGTGTGTGACTGATAGGTTATTGCTTTGTCACACATAAAAAAAGCATTGCAAGTCCACAAATTTTGCAGTTTGTAACTGACAGCTGCTGTCCAGTTATACGTGAAGCCCACAGGTTAACTTTTTGGACTTTAACAAATTAGTAGATTCTTCAAACTCTCCCTGGACTGAGCTCAGCAATGTTCCCTAATATATCTTGATGCACCTGATGCTTGTTCATTAATTCCTTATGAGTACAAAACCGTATATATTAAGTCTGAAACTTTCCCTGGCTGGCCAAAAAAAAAAAGGCCAGCTGTACAATAATGCCTGTCAAATGCCGGTGTCTGAGGAATGGTACAAATGCATACGTCTGACTGGCTGATTGCCTATTCACTGCTAAACTGATGAGTGTTTTTTTGCATTGCATTACTATATACATTATGGGGGTTATTTGGACCTGATGGCTGTGCAACAGACAATTATTAATAGACAACAAATGCTTAATGGTTGTAGCATGCACAAGATCAAACAGTTGTAAAATCCATAATATTTATTGATCTCTAGCCGTACACAAGTTGATTGACAGAAAGCCGGCCTTTGTGGATGTGACTCAGTCATTTCTGGGAGTGTCAGCGAAAACGTAGTGTGCACAGGCATTTTCAGGGAGTGCGTGATATCAGCTTTGGCCTTGATCAGCCTGATTACGCAAGACTGCACAGACTAGGATAATCATTTGTTGATGAGTTAGTTGCGAATGAATTTGCAGCTATTTGCCGATCTGCATGATTTTATCAAGCCATTTGCAGCCTTGCACAGGACGAGTTTTCTCTCTGCAGGGCAGCAGCTATCTGATTGCAGAGCAGTGAACAGTTCTGTATAACCCCCTGTGCATATTTTAGCAATTAGTGTATTTTCATATTTTTTTTCCTTGTACTCAGACTTAACAGAGAAAGCAGGTATCATTATCAAAGCGCATATTTTAGCCTATGCCTGAAGGTGCATGTGCAACAGATGGAGCGGGTCTCTTCTTTGCTGGCGCTGCGCCAGAATGTGGCGGAGAGGCGCCCGTGTGTGTGAGTCTCAGTTTCCCGTCGGCGGTGGGGACGGGAACCCTGTCCGTCTCCGCTTCAGGTAGGTGGCGAGGACCCCGGGCGAACCTCGGCGAGGCGGCGGGAGCCCCGTTGTAAGGCGACGCGCGCGCGTCTCGTGCGCACGCGTCCCCTTACAACGGCTGGCGGGGGATGGCGGCTGGCGAATCTTCCGCCATCCCCTGCAAGAGCGAGACCCGCTCCATCTGTATGTGTGCCATGGCCCTACAATTTGTGCAACTTTTCATGTTTAAATGTATATTTTTCATGCATTTTGTGTTATGGAATTTGAACCAAAATGAATTCAAACGAAACATCAGGCCCAAATGTATCTTTTAGGCAAGTGACAAAGATTAGAAACCATAGGAAATTATCATTGCTTCTCTGTAAGTGCGATCCTTTACTTGCCATTGTCATGGTCTTCACAATAAAGTATAGATTAGAAACATAGAATTTGATGGCAGATAAGAACCATTTGGCTCATCTAGTCTACCCCTTGTTTTATCCTTCAGGTAATCTCAACCCTTTTTGATCCTTATTTCTTTGTAAGGATATTCATATGCCTATCCCAAGTATGTTTAAATTGTTCTACTGTCTCAGCCTTTACCCCCTCTGATGGGAGGCTATTCCACTTATCCACTACCCTTTCTGTGAAGTAATTTTTTCTAACATTTGCCCTGAACCTACCTCCCTCCAGTTTCAGTGCATGTCATCGTGTTCTATTACTTCTTTTCCTTTGAAGAAAATTTCCCTCCTGTACTATATTAAAACTCTTGATATATTTGAAGATTTCTATCATGTTCCCCTTTTTCCTTCTCTGCACCAAACTATACATGTTAAGATATTTTAGTCTTTCCAGGTAAGTTTTGTGATGTAGGCCATGCACCATTTTAGTTTCCCTTCTTTGTACACTCTCTAATGTATTTATATCCTTCTGAAGATATGGTCTCCAGAACTGGACACAGTATTCCAGATGAGGCCGTACCAATGACCTATAAAGTGGCATTATTACTTCTTTTTTTCTGCTACTGATACCTCTCCCTATGCAACCAAGCATTTGACTAGCCTTCCTCATTGCTTTGCTACATTGCTTTCCTGCCTTAAAGTCACTTGAAATTGTGACTCCTAGATCCCTCTCCTCCTCAGTAGTTTCCATTATAATACCCTTGATACTACAGTATAGTGCGCCTTTGGGTTTTTGAGTCCCAGGTGCATAATTTAGCATTTTTTCACATTAAACTGTAGTTGCCATTCTCTTGACCAAGTCTCAAGTTTACCTAGATCATCCTTCATTTTATTTACCCCTCCTGGTGTGTCTACTCTGTTTCATATCTTTGTGTCATCTGCAAAAAGGCATACTTTCCCTTCAATACCATTTGCAATGTCACTAACAAAGATATTAAAGAGCACTGGTGCAAGTACAGATCCCTGGGGTACTCCACTGGTAACATGTCCCTCCATAGGGTGCACTCCATTTACTACAACTGTCTGTTTCCAATCTTGCAGCCAGGTTCTTATCCATTTAATTGTTTTATAATCCAATCCCACACTTTCAAGTTTATTTTGCAGTCTGCGATGTGGGACAGTGTCAAATGCCTTGCTAAAGTCTAGATATTCCACATCTACGACCCCCCCCCCCCTCCCTCATCTATTATTTTGGTCACAGAGTCAAAAATGTGAATAAGATTTGTTAGGCATGATCTCCCTGCAGTAAAACCATGCTGTTTTGGATCTTGTAAATTGTTTAATTTAAGATATTCCACTATTCTTTCTTTTAATAGTGTTTCCGTTAATTTCCCTACTACTGATGTAAGGCTCACTGGTCTGTAGTTACTTGCTTCTTCTTTGCTTCCACTTTTGTGCAGTGGAACTTCATACCGTTTTACATCAAGCTTTTGACCCAGGTCATGGTTTGGTGTTAAATGGATAACACAGGTACAGTATCCCAGATAAATGATCTGGGTAGCTTATAGGGTTAGTTCTAGAATGGACCCAGATCCCATTCACAGCATTAGGAGAGCCACCATTCTGGCCAAAGGAGTGATGTCTTCATTAAGTGCCAACACTGCACCTGCAGTGTTGCCAAGGCTGCCCTCCCCTCCCACTCAGCACCCTGCCACTCAGTTCCGCACTTGGCAGCCTCCCTGCCAAAGTTCAGATGTCAAGTTTCATTCAGATGCATGGGACTCATGGAGGGCAGAGCTACAGGAGTAGAGCTACACAGGACTTTTGGGGGTGGAGCTACATGAGACACAGGGGGCAGAGCTACACAGTACTCAGGAGGCTGCTGAGTCTCCTGAGTGCAAGAGGGAGAAGGGCTGCAGGGCCACCCAGCCAGTGAGACTGCACTCTGGGTGTTTGTAGGGTAGGAGTGATCATGTGTATGCATGTGGGATTTGTTAGGGAAAGACTCAGGGGTGATTTGCATTAAGTGTTAGGCTGCAGATACAAGGGTCAGATTAGGGTTTGGGGGTAGGGTGAGGGAGGGTTTCAGTGTGATAGAGTACAGGACAAGGGAGCGCGCCATTGTAATAGAAATCAGGCCGCAGGATGGGGGTCCTCAGAGATATCATTGCATGAGGCCCCAAGAGTTCTGGTGCCAGCCTGATCCTAGGTTAGTGCCATGGTGTAAAAGAGAACAGTCCTTGGAACCCAGGCATTACTAAGAGGTGGTTTATTAAAGCCGGGCAATAGTTTTAAAATGGCAACAGAAATAATTGCTAAACCAAACTTATTTATCATTCATTTTTAGTGGTGTTATCTACAATGAGTGCAATGTATGCAGTGCACAAAGGCCCCTTGGGTCAAGGGAGTCAACACCACCCAAGCTGCACAGTTTTCTTTCAGAAATGACCTCCTCTGATTCCAGCAAAGAGCACCAATTCTCAAGAAACACCCATTTTCCCCTTTGCCCCTACTGTACATGTAACAAAATGCACGTAAAAACATTCCTATCCCCAGCAGAAGATATACAGATGGAGCGGGTCTCAGCTTTGCAGGGGATGGCGGAAGATTCGCCAGCTGCCATCCCCCGCCAGCCGCCGGAGGGGACGCGCACGCACGAGATGCGCGCTCGTCCTCTTACAACGGGGGTCCCCCCGGGTCCCCGCCGCCTTGCCGCACCCCCCACTAACCCTGTCCGTCTCCCTGAAGCGGAGACGGACAGGGTTCCCGCCCCCCCGTCCACAGGAAACTGGGACGCGCGTGCGTGTGAGGCGTCCCAGTCTCTATCCCCAGTGCTCGCCAGTGCAAGGGATCTGGTGGGCGCCGGCCAAAGATGGGACCCGCTCCATCTGTACAGGCAGATATCCCACAAGAATCATTTATTTATGAGAAAAACCATTTATGAGTTTTGCTGCCAATCATAAAATGTGTACAAACAGAAGCAAATCCTGCCCTTTACCATATAACTGACCCTAAGAATCGCATATAAACCCAATTTAATAATTTTTATTTTTTTTGCCCATGGGGTGCCATGAAACAATTCTGATACTCTAGGGCGCAGTGATTCAAAAAAGATTGGGAACCCTGATATAATGTAATGTAATTTGACTATGTTAAAGTAATCCTCCCCAATACTACAGCAAGTAAAGCTCTGGGATTGATTATACTGTACATACGTTCAACATATATCTGATTTCATCTGTACGATATGATCTATAGGGCTATTTTGCAGTCTGTAGTGGCCTAACAAAAAATATTATATAGAGAAGAGGTTTGACATGTTATCTTTTACCTTGATGACATGCTCCTAGCAGCAAAAATAAATCTATAAAATGAAAACAAAGCATAGTACATAACATTTTAAATTATTATTATTATTATAATGCTTCAGATTTCAGTTTAGTATGAAACTCAATATAATGTTCAATTATATTTATGCCAAGAAATCCCCCACAGCTTAAATAGAGGTGTATGTGCACAATTCAGATATCTGTTACATTTAATTTAATTTGGTATAATTTGATAACATTTGCAGTTACTAATGCTAACAAAATAAACACTTAAAGAAATGCTATCAATGCCATTACCATGACTTAATCACCTTTTCAGAACTCTGAACACTTTGCCAGTACTGTATTTGGGGGGCAGAAAACATTATCTAACCATTATATGCTGTCGATCTCGAACATATCTATCCCAGAGTTCCGATGTCAGGTCAACCGCTCACCCACTAAAGATGTGTATTAAATACTATGCCACAAAGAGAAAATAATAATCCTAGCAGCTCCCATACTTTGAGGCTTAGCAAAGTGAACCCCCCCCCCCCCCCCCCCGTTGTCATCAGCATGCCCCCACTGCAGTTACTGTCATCGTGTCAGGTCATTACTTTTGAAGTGACCATTTGTATGTTATTACATGTAGACTGTGATTATACTGTATACAGTATCTATGTTTTGTAATTTTTACCAAGTAAAAAACATTACACATTAATCAAGCCTTCACTTATCAATAACACACACACACACTAAGGAGCGGAGCGCAGCACGGCCTAACCCAAATAAACAAAAGGGAAGGCACAAAGCATATGCAAATTATAATGAACCACCACACTCAATCATATAAGTCTATACAGAATGTAGCATCTGATCTTTGACCATTCATACATGTTTTTTCTTTTAATGAATGGTAATGTACAGAAGAACACTTTATCAGTCTCAAATAAGCTTAGCTTTTTAAACTTGACCTCAATAGCTGACACTTCCAGCAGTTGGTATTTGGTCATGAATGAATTTGGTATTTGATCAAAATATCACAAATACTGTATCCAGGGCCGGCTCTACCATAAGGCAGCTTTAGGCAGCTGCCTAGGGTGCCTGGATATGGGGGGGCACCACCAAGTATGCCTATCAAAAATCAATGATGTCTATGAGGATCCTTGTACTTAATGCAGGTGGCTGCTGTGGAACCTCCATACTTCGCCTGGGGGCATATTTACCTACTTTGCTTCCCCCTCCTCCTTGTGGGTGGCCAAGGGGGGCCTACAGGGAAAGCAGGGAACATGCCCACCTCCCCAATGTTTGGGAGCCTCCCCACCATTGCAGAATGTTAGGCAAGTAAGCCTTAAGGGGCTGGAAAGTGGGTATTGGTGGCAGTATGGGGGGGGGGGGGGGGCAGTAGGTTTAACTTCTGCCTAGGGTGCTGAGTAGCCTTGCACCGGCCCTGACTGTATCCCCTCTCCTCCCCATAGTGGAGCCCAGAAACACTAAAGAAATTGTTAAGCCCCCAGATAGCACCAACGCCTGTCCCTGTAACATGGGCGTGGGAGACAGGAGGGGGAGGGGCCATTGCTCTGGGCTGGGCCAGACCATAAAAATAAGTGACTGGCTGATAAGTTGCCTCAAAGATGCGGCAGCCTACGGGGACTTTCCCCTGTAAGGTCAATGGCCAATCTACCCCTGCCCAACGTTCTTGCAAAATGCAGAAATAAGCTGGGTCCATACTTGTACTATAAAAGTTATCACTTTATTATTCCTTCTCTGCCAGTGTGGGGTATTATCATAGCCAGTGTCCCAGCAAGAAAATTTTGATGAGTAATGAGCCCTATTGAGTAGATAGAAAGTAGGTCCTCGAGTATTTTGTTTCCATCTAACCAGAGAACAGTAATATATTATAAATCAGAGATTTCTCTCGCCTCAACCCAATTGTTGTAATTAATGCCTTCACCATATACCTCTGTGAGGATTTCAAAATCAGACAAATGACCTAGAGATAAAAAAAGATGAGATTTTGCTACTTGTTTAGTGACAGCTTTATTTATACTTGGCAATAGGGACCATAAAAGCTAAACAGGCACTGATGAAGCCCCTCCAGGATAAACAATTATATGCAGCCGTGGACACCAAAAATGATACAGCTGCATATTATCAGGTAAAGGCCCCCATACACTATGCGATTTGGGCACGATTTCACCCGATTCGGATGAATCGGGCCGTGAAATCGGCCCAAATCGCACTTGCAGACACCCCGTCCGATGCGCGGTCCCGTGCGCATCGAATCGGGGTCAGGAGGTCGGACTGGCTAAATCTTATGTGCAGCCCAGCCCCGGAGCCGTGCGGGGGATTACAGCGGGCGGGGGATGCCGGCTATAGAGAGCCGAGCAGGGGGAGGCTGCATAGGGAGCCGGGCAGGAGGAGGGTGACAGCGGGAGCAGCGCGCTGGGCAGGGAGGATGACGCTGGCTGCCGGGCAGCGGCGGGAGCCGGGAGGAACACACTAACTTGAAAAAAATCAGCGATTCTGTATGGGCTTTTTTTTTTTCAAGTTATCTGTGTTCCTCCCGGCTCCCGCCACTGCCCGGCAGCCAGCGTCATCCTCCCTGCCCGGCGCGCTGCTCCCGCTGTCACCCTCCTCCTGCCCGGCTCCCTATGCAGCCTCCCCCTGCTCGGCTCTCTATTAGCCGGCATCCCCCGCCCACTGATGACTACCCCGTACGGCTCCCTCCTCCTGCAGGTCCCCGGGGACCGCATATGATAAATCCATGCGATTTATCATATGCAAACCTTGGCACATCAAGTGCCTAATCGTGTGTCCCCCTCCCGGGGAGCTGCAGGGTGAAATCAGGTCCGACTTGTCTTTAGGACAAGTCGGACTAATGTATGGGGGCCTTAAGACCTTGAATACTGGTGGTACCCAACCATCAGTGGTGTGCGGTGGGGTGAGGCAGGTGAGGCACAGCCTTTCCTGTCATACTAGCGCATATGTCGGCATTTTGAATTGATAAAGTATGTCAGAAATACAAATAATTTATAAAAAAAATCTTATTTTTATTATTCTAATCATTTTTATAGTCAAAACGCTGGAGTAAAAAGTCCATGGCAGGTGAGGCAGTGCCTCACCTGGCTACCTTTTCTGCACATCTCTTATCAAAACTCAGTCAATCTCTAGACACTGTCTGTAGACATTGCTGCACATGTGTATAATGCTGGTATGTACCCCATGGCTCATATATTGTGTGCATATCTGGCTCTGGTACTTGCCAGGGACTCTTGAGCCATTTACCTCACCGCACGTCCATGCCAACCATGTATACTGTACCTGCAAGACAGTGATACAAATAATAGTAACTACCAATTCCAGACCATATTAACAAACGCAGACCTAAAGGTCCATCTGTTAATTACATTTTTACACAATCACCCAGGTTGCTTTGATTCTGTCACAGAAAATAATGTGACAGGATCTCCTAACAACTGTCTGCCGTCCCTAGAGCTCAAACAAAATAAAAACTTTCAAGTGAAAAAAAAAAAGTTGGGTTTTACTTCTTTATCATCACAGCGTAATTACTCATCTGTCTCTGGGATTCATTTCTGAACAATTCTATTCTTGTTCCTTGTTCCTGACAGATGCAAGAGCACAGACACTTGACCAGCACGTATCTTGCCTGGTGCCACAGGCAAAACTGTGTTATGGACTCCCTGTAGAAGTGCTAATTTGCCAGGGCAGACCTTGTACAAAACAGCCTAGGGGCTTGTAAATACAATGCTGACTTTTTCAGCTGTGAACCAAATTCTCTAGACATGAAAAATGACAAGTTCTCCCAGTCTTAAATGGAAACTCAGTAAAATGCCAGCTGGAAATTGTCACTTGAAGAAAGAGCAATTCCACAGCTTCTAAACTATTTGTTGCTTACAATGGACCCCAGTCCTCGGCTCTGCAGATCTCGCCCACAGTCATGATTTTCTCAGTACGAGAACCCAAAAGGTCAAAAAATAATTGAGAATAGTAAAATCAAAGCATCATCCTAAAGTATAACATATGTTTGGAGAAACAACAGCTTGAATTTTTATAACTATGGATGATTTATTTACTTTCTTTATCCTCTATATCAAGTCAACATTATCCAGTGATGTACTGTACAAACAAACACCCAAGGTTCATTCTGCCATTTCCACATGATTGTCAGGAGAGATCATTTTAATAAATTATAGGCCCTTTAGCCGAAAGCCTTTTTTGGACTGTGGAAGCTGAAGTAAACAAGAGAATCACACACAAAAGCCACATAGACTGCACTTTGGTCATACCCCGGGAAGAATTACTAGCCTGTGCCATGCCTTTATTTGCAGTCACATAAAAGGTTTACCTCCAATAATGTTAAACGTAATAAAAAATTTTTTTTTTTTAAAAACCCACACAAATAAACATTGGTTTGAAATGTCAAACCTTTCAAAAACAAATAATTTGGAGATAAAATGTTCCATTTCAGGTAGTTTCTACATGAATAATCTGTATTAAATGCTCATGAGTCACAAACACTAAAACGAACACTGGAATAAAAACACATCAAAATGTAATGTACACATTACTAAATAGAAATATGCAGCGTGCAACAGAATTTTAGAATGGAATGAATTCTCTGATGAAAACATATAAGGGAGATGTATGTTCTAGATAGGATGTTTTTTTTACTGAGGGCAGATCAATTGTCTCTGGGGAAGATGAGAACCCCCCTATACACAGACACTATATTTCCTGCACTCATCCATACTCCTGCCCATAATCTGACACATTGTCCGTACATCCCATTTCAGTGGCTGAAAAAAAATATTAAATAAAGTTGTCTGAAGCCACAAGCCACCCGACAATGATCCTTTTGCCCATCATGAAAACAATTTGGTATAAGTTATAGGCAAGGATATTAATATGAAGATTAATATTCAGAGCCCTGAACCACCTTGTGTCTTTGTAATGTCCAGAGCCTTCAGGGGGGAACTTGGGACCCCAAGCTACCCTCTGTCAGGAGGAACCTCAGCCAGAGCACACTGACATTACTGGGTCTCCCTTTTGTGGAGCAGCTGAATGAAGCACCTGGTACCCAGAATGCTGTCAGGAGAGTATGTAGTGCAGCGTTGCAGGAGTATAAAGGCCCGTACACACACTACGATGTCTTCTTAATGATGATGAACGACCCCATTATAAATCACCTCCTGAACAACCCAGAACGACTTCGTTCAGGGTCGTTTAGGAGGTGAATCTTTTAACATCGTCTACTGTTTATGCTGTGAATGACGAACGACTACCAACGATGCGCGTACCCGTGGGTCGTTAAAGACCATAGCCATCGTCAATGCATGCAGGTCAATTTGGCTATGGTCGTTAACATTGTTTGTTTTTTCAATAGAAAAGGTCCTGCATCGTTTGTGGTCGTTTGTCAGCCGTCGTGCACCAGCGAACACCTGCAATGCTGAGGTCGTTCATTTTCACTTCAAGGGTGAAAATGAACGATGGTAGTTAACGATGGGTCGTTACTGACACATCTTTGTGTGTGTATGGGCCTTTAGGTTTCATAAACTACTGACAAGGGGAGATATTTGAGGGGGGATGTGACCTAGAGATCCCGGATCTTATATACAAAATCAATTTACCATATATACTCAAGTATAAGCCTACTTTTTAAGAACATTTTTTATGCTGAAAAAGCCCTTCCGGCTTATACTCGAGTGAGAGTCCCACTTAAATCAATGGGGCAGATGTATCAACCAGCGTTAAGTGCAAAAATGCACTTAACGCTGGTTAACTGGGGGTGATTACGAATTCCTCCAATGTATTACTAGCGCACCTAACGTGCGCTAGTGACAGCCCGAGTTACGCTCAGCGGGGCTGTCCCCTGCAATCCCCCCCAGGGATTAACGGCCGGGGCGATGTATTAACAGCCTTCAAGGACGTTGTCTTATCCCCCACTGTGGGGACAATGCTAGCCCTGCGTCTGGCTTGGGCTGCGCTGGAGATCTCGCGGTTTTAGCGAGATCTCGCGCATGCCCAGATAGCTGGCATGGGGGGGGGGGGACAGCGAGTGTGCATGTGCGGGGTGGCGAGGGAGACGATAAGGAGAGCCGTTCACGCTGGGGATAACGGCTCTCCTTATCAGCTGGGATGGGGTTAATACATTTGCCTATAACGTTTGCCCGCTTCTCCACGTTATGCTGGAGAAGCGGGAATCGTTATTCGCCAAACGTTATAGGCAGATTAATACATCTGCCCCACTAAGTTTTCCCAGTTTTTTGTTGTAAAATTAGGTGCCTCGGCTTATATTCGGGTTGACTTCTACTCGAGTATATACGGCATGGGTCCTCAAACTGCGGCCCTCCAGATGTTGTGAAACTACAAATCCCAGCATGCCTTGCCACAGTTTTAACACTCCCTTATAGAAAAACTGTGACAAGGCATGCTGGGATTTGTAGTTTCACAACATCTGGCGGGCCGCAGTTTGAGGACCCATGATATACGGTAATATGCACAATCTACTATACACCACACCACTCCTCCAGCACACTGCTGCACTTGCGTAGTGCAATTCCGCAATCCCATAGTGTGATCTTGCAGATTGACATGTAGGGGGCAATGTTGGCGAGATGTGGAGGGACGGAAGATGGAAGTTGTCATCACTATTTCCAATGATGTAGATAGGTTTAATGATTATTAATATTAGTTGAAAAAGCATCCACTGTGTATATAAGACAAATGCATTGCAAAAAAAAACGTTTAATATATCACAATTAAAGTGTTTTTTTTCCCACAGAAAACTATCATTCCCAACTGTGAGCGTGTACAATGTGTATACGAATATTGTAAATGAGCAATTTATATTGTGTTAGATGGAAAATCTGATCACCACTGACCAAACCAACCTGCCTGTTCTTATCTATCGCCACTTAGTTGTATTAATCTTATTTAAAATTCACACAGTCACACATAATTACATAGAGGACACAGTGTAATGAATAACTTGATGAAGCCCTTTGCTTGTTAATAGCAGTCAACCCCATCACTGTTTAAAAGCGGCAACATTAGAAGCAATTCTAAAGTATAAGTTAATACAGCTGGTATTTAATATATTCCGTTTAATCTCCCAACATAAAACAGAAATGCAAACATTGCATATACTGTATTTAATATGCAGCTTAACCTATTAGCATTAACAGTCTCTGGCACTAAGCAAAGCCATATCCTTAAACGACTGCTACAATATACTAAAGCATTATAAATGGAAAGTAGGGAAATTGATTTGCATGTAATAACAGTTGCAATAAACCTTCCTTCCTACGTGCAATTTTTCCCATCTGTTAATGGAGTGGAAGTTTAGAATCTATTATTCCCAGAAGGGGACTTACCCAGCTGGACATCTATAACACTTGGCTGGTTCTCCACAGGGAACAATGGTTTAGGAGGCTTCGCTGTGAGTAGAGCTAGAAGAGAAAACGGGAGACTGTAATGGAACTCTGTGACAAATTACAGGATAGGAAACATTCTATCATTCAAGGCATTTCATTTTGCTACACTCGATACACTGTAAACATCATCATAAAGTTTGCCTATGTTGAGCTATCTATGCAGAATATACTTAACGCTGGATTTGCTGTCCCTGTGAATTATTACAGATGGGTACACTCTGACAGGTACATCTTCCATGAGCTATAAATTGTAACAAACAGTGGTATAAATTGAAAGTTACCCCCTAAAATCTTAATCAGACTTAAGTCACAGTCGACTCAACAGCATCCTGATACAGAATATATTTGGGACGGAAGTAACAGTAATCTTGGGGATCACATAGAATGTTTGTTATACATTATATTCATTTACATTTATATAATATACATTTTTTAATTGGTTATAATATAAAAATAACAACAACAATAATAATAATAACAGTGTAATGGTTAGCATTACCACCTCACAGCACTGAGGGGTAGATTTATTACTAGGCGATCAGGGGAATCTGCGCTATCCCCGTGCGTTATAGCAGGGGATAGCGCTTCCCCTGATCTATCACACCCGCCGAGCGTTTACTCTAACGCCGGCGGTGTGGGGCAGGAGGCATAGCGCAGGGGCGATATTTTGCACTGCGCCCCTGCCTCCTGCCAGATTTATGAACGGTCAGCATCGCTGACCGTTCTGCCGCCTGCAGCTGTCAACTTCGCCAGCTGCAGGCGGCGATGCCCTATACCTAACAGCAGGGACAGCGCTGTCCCTGCTGCTGGCGCTGAGCTGCGCTCAGGGCCGGCGCCACCACTAGGCAAATCTAGGCATTTGCCTAGGGCGCCGGCCACTGGAGCGCGGTATTTCGCCCCCCCCCACCTTGCCGCCCGGGTACCTGTCCTGCAGCGTATATGTGCGTAAAAGCTGGCGGTGGCGGCAGGGGGGGTCCCTGCAGTCAATAAGAAATAACGAGCGCTATCCGCCGGGCTATGCGGAAGCGCTTCTGTTTTGGAAACACTGGCCGCACGCTGATTGGCTGAGATTCAGCCAATCAGCG
Organism: Crinia signifera; assembly: GCF_055691185.1. Taxonomy (NCBI): domain Eukaryota; kingdom Metazoa; phylum Chordata; class Amphibia; order Anura; family Myobatrachidae; genus Crinia; species Crinia signifera. Next base: position 96,351,361 of record NC_139225.1, on the reverse strand, counting down.
TGCGCCGTGCGGCCAGTGTTTCCAAAACAGAACCGCTTCCGCAGAGCCCGGCGGATAGCGCTCGTTATTTCTTATTGACTGCAGGGCCCCCCCTGCTCCTGCCGCCGCCAGCTTTACAGCGCCGCAGGACAGGTACCCAGGCAGCAGACACCGGGGCGCCCCCACCCCGACTTGCCTGGGGCGCTCTGGTGCCTTGCACCGGCCCTGGCTGTGCTGGAATCTCGCGAGACTAGCGAGATCCCGTGCATGCGCAGTGAGCCGGACGGGGGGGAAGGAGACGGCGCATCAGTATTAACTGATGCGCTGTCTCCAGGAGGGACATCGCCGGAGGGGGAAGTTAGTGCTCCCCCACTCCGGCGGCAAGATCTTAATAGATCTTGTCGGTGTCCCCTCCTGCTTTACCTCGCTAATGAGGCGAAGCAGGAACTGTTATAGCGGCGCGATATACCCCTGAGGTCACTGGCTCCATTCCCTCAATGGCCCCAACTGTGCAGAGTTTGTATATTCTCCCTGTGCTTGCGTGGGTCTCCCCTGGGTACTCCGGTTTCCTCCCACAATCCAAACATATACCGGAAGGTTAATTGGAGCCCAACAAAATTAACCCTAAAGTGAATGTGTGTACATGTGGTAGGGAATAATATCACTTAAAAATTAAACTGGTTTTGCAGTTTAAATGATTGCCGCTTTAAGAAAAAATACTGGAGATTTCTTACTAAAATCTCTCACTTTCTGAATCTCTCATCCCCCAGTATGTTAAACTACCTTTTTAACTCCAGGTTTAACCACTTGAAAACAGTCATGAAATGACAGTTTCACAAAGTATCACATTAGAAATCACCATTGTTTTTTTGTGCTCATTACAAACCATGAACTTTGTTGCTCAGAGGCAAGATTACTCAGATCGCATAGTGTTTGAGCTATTTGACCATTCAGAGCATAGGAACCAAACAACAACTTACTGTAGTTATGAGGGCAATTGTTTATTGACTAAGCGGCAAAAGCTACAATTAAATAATTATAGGAGCAATTTATATATATATATATATATATATATATATATATATATATATATATATATATATACACAAAGGTGCTTAAAGCCGGCACTCCCAATAAACAATGCCAAAGTGCCCCGGGTGCCCTCCAAATGATGTGCAGAGTAGGAAAAACAGGCGTCACTCCTGGGGTCTTTCAAATGATAAATTTTATAGATCAAACAAGAAATCGATACATGCTCATCGCTGCCGAAGCAGTCGACGTTTCAATGTTTTCACTTAATTGTCTGTGTGACATTGAAACGTCGACTGCTTCGGCAGCGATGAGCATGTATCGATTTCTTGTTTGATCTATAAAATTTATCATTTGAAAGACCCCAGGAGTGGTATATATATAGAGAGAGAGAGAGAGAGAGAGAGAGAGAGAGAGAGAGAGAGAGAGAGAGAGAGATTTTATTTTATAACAAAAAGGTCAGTAACACAAGGATAATCTTGTTTATTCATTAAACAACGAATGTGAGTAATAGTTACCTCTATATGTAAAATCTTCATTCACATCAATACCCCATACTGAATTTTAATAATGACAGTATCTGAAGGCACCATTCAGGCCAAAGCATCATAGATCCAAGATAAGAGTAGGGTTTTAATGTCATGAAGTCAAGCATAAGCTCAACTGTATAAAAAAGATTACGATAGCTTGTACAAAAATGTACAGTTTTTGCAATAATGTTGGGAGCTGGGGTGTATCACCCTAATGCAAGATCAGTGTTTCTGTAAAGATGTCTGTTACTGTAAAGATGTCACGTAGTATGCAAGAACCAGGACAATGCAAAATGAAGTAGCAAAATATATATCATCCATTATTTCTAAAACAAACAAAACAACATTTAACAGCAACTATCATCAGCACCACCCCAGAGGACTATAGCAAGAACAAAATGAACCAGGAAGTAAACAGGACTCAGCAGAGTACAGGACATCATAATATTATTCAGGATATACAGTTGACAAACAACAGACTAAGGTAAGATGACAAATAGCAGGAAAATATCTTAAATCAAGCAGTGGTTATGCAAATGCTTCACACTGAAGACATCATGTAATGTGATAGATACAAATATGTAAATGTGAATAAATAAATATGGCTTATGACTACAATTAGTATATATACAGATGGAGCCATGTACAGATGGAACCGCTCTCTCCCACCCCGGCAGTGTGCCACATTTTAGTATCTGCAAGAATACCAATAACTGTTAAAATACCGATGGAGGAATCCCGACAGAAAAATCTGCACTGTAAGTAGGCTGCAGGGGGTAGGTTAGGGTAAGCTGGTGGGAGGAAGGTTAAGGTTAGGATGCTATAGGGGGCGGTTATGGCTAGGCTGCAGGGGGGAGGGAGGGCTAGGATGCAGGAGGGGACGGTTAGGCTGCTGAAGGGGATGGTTAGGAAAGACTGTTCAGGTTAGGCTGCAGGGTGGAAGGTTAAGGTTAGGATACAGGAGGGGTTGGTTATAGCTAGGCTGCAGGGGGATGGAGGGCTAGGATGCAGGAGGGGAGGGTTAGGCTGCTGAAGTGGATGGTTAGTAAAGATGGTTCGGGTTAGGCTGCAGGGTGGAAAGGTTGGGGTTAAGACTAGGCTTACGTTCTTTAGGAGAAACTGTTGGGCTTCTCACTGCTGGCATGCCAAATCGGATATTCTGACCGCCGGCATCATCAATGCCTGGATCTCATATCACAACCATGTAGCTAGACAGCCATAATCAGCACTTCTAAGTGTCTGCAAATTAATATACAGTACTGTCCCTAATTCATGAATAATCAGTAAAAGGGTATTGGGTAGATTAGGCTTGACTGAAAGTCAATACAGATATTCCAGTAAAGGTTAAAGGTGTAATAGTATTTTTTTGGAAAAAAAGTCCAATCAGTCCCTTAGCAAGAGAGGCTTGCCCTATAGATGTCTGTTGGTTGTCCATTGAATGGCATATAATAATGAAATCCTCACACTGGTATGCGGTATATATAATATAGGTTGTGCTATTTGGCCCCATGGTGTTGCTGGAATAGCTTAACGGCTCTCACTGAGGTGTTATCCCTCAGCATCCTCCGATACATGCATACTGTGGTCCCAAAGTGGATGGTTTAGATACCCAATTCTTAACTGCAGACCCACTGCACTTTTTTTCACATAATCGTGAAATCTTGCAAGTCGTACTTTAAAACAATGTAAAAATCGTTACAATGAGGCAATCCTAATATAAATAGGTAGGTATTGTATGTATTTAGAACTAAAGCTTTAATATTATTTAGTGTTAAAATTACTCTCACAAGTTTGCTACAGACCTGAATAGTTTCAGGGCTAATAACCTGCCATCATTACACATTACATTTATTTTGTGCATGGCTATGACAAACACATACAATGGTGAAAAGCATATCTCACAACATGACCCAGAATGCCCTATTCCTGGACTTCCCTCTTAATTAATTTTTACCATCACCTGTGTTTTATTACCTTTCTTGTCCCTTAACCCAATAGTTCCCAAACTGTGTGCCGTGGCAGCCTGGGGTGCCATGAGACACTTGCATGGGTTACATTCTGTCAGTATAACAGGCAAAACTAGTTCTGCTGCCTTCCTATTATAAAATATGTGCATAGACAAGTGAATCCAGTCCCTCACCACATAACTGAACATAAGGACGACATACTGTATAAATACAATTTACTTAATGTAATAACTTTTTCTAGATTTCTCAATAAGAAACTTTTGGCCTAAGGTGCCATGAAAATTATGATACTTTAGGGCAGGGGTAGCCAACTCCAGTCCTTGAGAGCTACCAACAGTGCACATTTTCCATGTTTTCTCACAGAATCACAAGTGAAGTATTTAGCTCCACCTGTGGATCTTTTAAAATGTGTCAGTGAGTAATGAGTACAGCTGTGCACCTGCAAGGTGAGCTGGAAAATGTGCACTGTTGGTACAGATGGAGCCGGCCTGGTCTTTGCAGAGGATGGCGGAAGAATCGCCAGCCGCCATCCCCCGCCAGCTGCCATCTGATCTGTGAAAGGGGACGCGCGCGCACGAGATGCGCGCGCATCCCCTTCCAACGGCGCTTCCCCCGGGTCCCCGACGGCTGGCCGGCGGTCACCCGGGGTCCCCACCGCTCTCCACTCTCCCCCACCGCCTCCCCTAACCCTGTCCGTCTCCCTGAAGCGGAGACGGACAGGGTCAGTCAGATGGAGCGCCTTGCCGCTGGCGAATCGCCAGTGGAGACAATCTGGCGATTCGCCAGCAAGAGGGAGGCCGGCTCCATCTGTAGCTCACGAGGACTGGAGTTGGCTACCCCTGCTCTAGGGCTCCATGATTCATAAAAGTTTGTGAACCATAACCTGTTCAAAACAGGTGATGGCAATAATATATTAAGGGGAGTATTCAATGGATTTTTTCTCCATGTGCAGCGAATCCTGTTTAGGATTTGCTGCACATTCGCAGGGTACCGGAGGGCTGCATCATTCGCTGCCAGCCCTCCCTGTCACCCTATTCATTGGCGCAGGGTCTCGCTGTCCCTGACAACAAATTTTAAGCCGGGGGACGGAGGCAGGGAGGGAGATGTAAGCCTCCCTGCCTGCCCCAGAATTTTTGGGGGAGGGCTCCCGGGGACACAGGCAGCAGACCCCCGGGAGAGCTGGTAGGGGACAGGGGTAGGGAGACGCTTCACTGGTCCCGCTGCAATAAGCCGGGACCAGTGTGAAGTGAATATATCAATATTTAATGAGCTGGCGAATGTGTAAAAAAATAAAATGTAAAAAAATAAAAATAAAAATAAAAAATAAAATATATATTAGCGTGCCCCTTCAGAGAAAAACTTTCAGATTTTTAGACACAAAAAAAAAAAAAAAACCTTATTTTAAAAGATCACTTTCCAGTTCACCTAAAAAAGATGAATTATGGGTGAATTATGGTGAAAATCATGCTGAAAGCAGTTTTCCATACTAGCATTGAATACCCTCTCGGCGAATCCCAGTGAAAACCCCATTGAAATACACCAGCCAATTGCAGCGAGCAAGAAACGGAGAACTGGCCGGCATTCACTGTTCGCTTTCGGTGAACATTGAATAGGGTGATTCAGATTTTCAGTTAAAAAGAATCACTGCAAGGAGTGAAAACAGCCCGATTTGCCAAGAAAAAACAACAAAAACGGTGAATCGGGAGCATTGAATACTGGCCAAAGAGGTAAGTCCAGAAGAGAGCATTGTGTCCCTCCTGGTCATGTTGGAAGGTATGAAGAAATGTTGATGGAAAAATAACGGTTAATAGCTAACTGGCTGGCTGATTTATCACTTTTTGAAGCTTGATACATCTGGCCCCTTATGTTTTCTGGATGAACTATAAGTGATAGCAGTCTGGTAGTGGATACGGGGTAGTGTTTTGGGTCCAATAGTAATGTCCAATTCGTTTTATGTAAATATGTCACATCACAGCCACAGAGGAACTGAACACAAGTAAAGCCTGTAAGCCAAAGGCCAGGCGACAGGGGGTTCAATGGGGACATTGGGGGAGCTGTTCAGCAGGGTACAGGAAGAACAAATTAACTTAGTTGGTGGTGTATTTTTTTGTTTTAAGAAAATGTTATTGATAGAATAAAAGTCAATAATCAAATGACCTATGCAGAGGTCTAAAAAAGGTAATTGGTACAACATTAAGTTGAAGTTTTTTTTTTCCCGAACATGTTGTTTTTTCAGCACACTGCCTCAGGCTGCTGGTTGGTAGAGATGTCATTAACAAAATGTACGTGGGGGTTGGAGATGGAGAGACACAGGGCAGGTGATTTGGAGATTGCTGAAGACACGGTTTTGGGGAGACAAAGGGGTTGATCCTATTAGCTGCAAGAAATTTGGTAGTGCGAATCATCACGGCATCAGACGCACTTTGCGGCAGGTGAAATTTACATAAAAGCGCTTATTGCGAAGGATGTGATATCAGGTGCCATTGCCATGATTTAAACCCCACTGGAATGGCAGCTTGCACCCTTTGCAATTAGGATCGACCCCAAAGAAGGATGGGCTAGAGAGACACAGGCTGAGAGATACAGGAAGGAATGAGGCTGAGAGTCACAGGGGAAGGAATGAGGCTGTGAGACATAGGGGTACATTTATGAAGATGGGAGTTGTATTGAGGATGAGATGCTGCCCAGAGCATCCAATCAGATTCTACTTCTTATTTATTTAGCACCTTCTAGGAGATAATACATAGAATCAGATCCCATCTTCAGTAAATTTACCCCAAGAAGAGAGGATAAGGTTGAAAATCACAGCGGGGTATTAGGCTAAATGATACAGGCAGGGATGGACTGGTGCTGAGTCCCTTCATTCTAGTGTGCAAGCGTACGTCTGGGAGCCATGACAGGAGTCACAGGGGCCTAGCCTCGTGGCATGCTCCCATCACTCCAGATGGCAGGTGGGAGGAAAACAAAGCACTGGGAGGTGATGATGATCGGCCAGCTCCTGTGTCTCTAGGCACTCAGCCAGGCTTTGAGACTGGACCACCAGGCCATCGGCCCATATCCAGGAGATATGAGCCGATTGCTGGTGATGGAGCTACACAGAGGACACAAGGCTGTAGATGGAGAGATGCCAGGGGCGAAATGTAATAGGGTGCGATTTTTAGACTAAAAAAAAATCGCACCAAATCGCACCTTTAAAAATCGCATTTTTTGCCGCGAATTCGCATATGTAATGAGATGCGAATTAGCGGCAAAAAAATGTGATTTGCCGCGATTTGCCGCGATTTTTAGTCATGAAAATGTGCGCATTTTCAGTCATGAAAATGTGCGCATTTTTATAAATGCGCTTTTGTGCAAAAAAAAAAAAGTAAAAAAAAAAACGGCGTGGGGTCCCCCCTCCTAAGCATAACCAGCCCCGGGCTCATTGAGCCGGACCTGGTTCCAAAAATACGGGGGGGACAAAAAGCATAGGGGTCCCCCGTATTTCTGAAACCAGCCCCGGACTCTTGGACCGGTCCTGGTTCCAAAAATACGGGGGACAAAAAATCTGGGGGTCCCCCGTATTTTGAAACCAGCACCGGGCTCCAACAGCCCGCGGTGTCATGCCACAGCCGGGGGACACTTTTTATACAAGGTCCCCCGGCCAAAACATGAGCACCGTGGCTGGTCAGCCTTGGACGGGGTACCTGGAGGAGTGGGGACCCCCCCAATAAAGGGGTCCCCCCCCCCAGGCTTCACCCGTCCAGGGCTGAAGCCCGGGGCTGTCACCGGCGTCCGTGGCCAGTGGACGCCGGCCTGATAGGGTTAAATCCATCATACATATCATTACATTGCTTTTTACCGGCGAACTACAAGTGCCAGCAGACCTCCCCCGCATGCTGGGACTTGGAGAACCACAAGTCCCAGCATGCAGGGCATTAATGGGCCCGCTGGGACTTGTAGTCCACCTGTAAAAAGAATGTTTATAAAAAACACACACACAGAGAAGTACAAGTTTATTACACACACACACACCTCAATTTTACACCAGCATACTTACCATTCCTGGATCCAGCGCTGGTCTGGCTGCTTCACAGCCGGCTCCCCCCGCACTGACAGTCAGCGGGGAGAACCGGCTTTCTCCGTTGCCTGTCACCGGCTTTCTCCGTAGCTTCTGTAGCTCTGTCCGAGTGCTACAGAGGCTGAGAGCGTGATTGGCTGAGCTACAGTATGCGTCTCCATGGAGACGCATAGCTCAGTCCTGATTGGCTGAGCTATGCGTCTCCATGGAGACGCATACTGTAGCTCAGCCAATCGCGCTCTCAGCCTCTGTAGCACTCGGACAGAGCTACAGAAGCTACGGAGAAAGCCGGTGACAGGCAACGGAGAAAGCCGGTTCTCCCCGCTGCCTGTCAGTGCGGGGGGAGCCGGCTGTGAAGCAGCCAGACCAGCGCTGGATCCAGGAATGGTAAGTATGCTGGTGTAAAATTGAGGTGTGTGTGTGTAATAAACTTGTACTTCTCTGTGTGTGTGTTTTTTATAAACATTCTTTTTACAGGTGGACTACAAGTCCCAGCGGGCCCATTAATGCCCTGCATGCTGGGACTTGTGGTTCTCCAAGTCCCAGCATGCGGGGGAGGTCTGCTGGCACTTGTAGTTCGCCGGTAAAAAGCAATGTAATGATATGTATGATGGATTTAACCCTATCAGGCCGGCGTCCACTGGCCACGGACGCCGGTGACAGCCCCGGGCTTCAGCCCTGGACGGGTGAAGCCTGGGGGGGGGGGGACCCCTTTATTGGGGGGGTCCCCACTCCTCCAGGTACCCCGTCCAAGGCTGACCAGCCACGGTGCTCATGTTTTGGCCGGGGGACCTTGTATAAAAAGTGTCCCCCGGCTGTGGCATGACACCGCGGGCTGTTGGAGCCCGGTGCTGGTTTCAAAATACGGGGGACCCCCAGATTTTTTGTCCCCCGTATTTTTGGAACCAGGACCGGTCCAAGAGTCCGGGGCTGGTTTCAGAAATACGGGGGACCCCTATGCTTTTTGTCCCCCCGTATTTTTGGAACCAGGTCCGGCTCAATGAGCCCGGGGCTGGTTATGCTTAGGAGGGGGGACCCCACGCCGTTTTTTTTTTATAAAAACACTTTTACACATTTTTATTTACAGAACCATGCACAGATCTCAATGATCTGTGCATGGTTCTGTCAAATTCGCCTGTCAGAACCTGGTCTATATTTTTTGCGATTTTTGGTAACATTGACCAAAAATCGCACCCTATTACATTTGCGAGTTGTATACTTTATAATGGGAAAACATCTGGATGCGAATTGAAATGTGACTAAAAATCGCACTTCTAAAAGTGCGATTTCGCGGTAAAAAGTGCGATTTTTTACCGCGATTTTCAACCTATTAAATGTGCGATTTTCGGAAAATGTGCGATTTCGGCCGTTTTTGACCAAAAATCGCACATGTCTAAAAAATCACACCCTATTACATTTCGCCCCAGTTCTCCTATATCTCTGAATGCCAGACGGCCAAGTAGAGAATCAGGAGGCGGAGCTGCTCAGTTAGCCCCTGTCCCATGGGGCTGAGGAGAGCTTCAAAGCCAGGCTTTTAGGCTGAACCAGCCCACCAGACAATCAGTCAATATCCAGGGAATAATAACCATTAGCTGGAGATTGACACAAGGCTATAGACACAATAAGACTGAAGAGACACAGGGGGATAAGCTGAGAGACACAGGTGAAGATGAGGTTGAGAGACACAGGGAAAGTTATGGGGCTTAGAGACACTGGGGAGATGAGCCAATGGCTGTATATTGAGGGACACAGGGTGAATAAGACAGGGGAAATCGGGTGAGTGCCAACCAGCCTGTACCTACTGGTGAAGGACGGGGAGCCCCCCAAATATATGTTGGGCACAAAGATTTCTCTTGTCGGACCTGTTAAAATACCAATGGTTCCCTCAGCATAACGAATGGCATTTATTATTTTTTCATTAAGAACCCTACCATTCATTCATATTCATATAGTTTTGTAAGTTATAGTTAATTCACAACAAAAAATTTCACTAGCACCTGTTTTTTCCATGCATAACTGAGCTGCTGTTTAATACAAAAAGTATATTGATGTTATATATTTTTTATTCCACCTCACAGATATGTATCAGGAGCAGTGACAAAATGACTTAACTACAAAACTAGCACAACAACAAAAAAATTCAATGTAAAACTTCTTTATGTTTCCTAGGTTACCAAGCTTCTGGGTGTATGACAAAGTCAGAGTTACTGCACTTTATTTTGCCTTTGCAGTAGTTAAGGCTTCAGGACAGCACACTGAGTATTAAGAAATGCATTTATTTAACTACTAAAAAGGTTGTCTTTGTTCTTTGTAGTGCAATAAATCGACTCTTTCAGCTTTAAAACATATGGGCGAAACCTATATACTGTAGATTAAAAACTGCTTAGTTCTGTATCTAGAAATGTGTCAGGAACAATATTAATTATTCTAACTAGCTCTAATTGGATAAAAAGGCAAAAAGGTGTGAATCACATTGGGACTAGAAGAGCCCCATTGATATTTTGTTAAGACGTCACTGCCTCATTAGTTTTTGCTGTGACACTTTTGTGTATGTATACTTTATGTTGCAATGTTATTTTTAGCTTTTGTTTCACTGTCAGACAGAATTGTTTTACTGGCCATGGAAAGTGTCAGCAACAAGAACACAGTAAGAACCCATATCAAGACCCCAGGCATTGCTCAAAGTCACAACCACCAGATGTCACACATTGCTATGTAGTGTCATGGAGCTCCTGGGCCTCTTGTCAGATTGGGGAACTTGCCTAAGGTTTGCCACATCATCAGGTTGGGTTAAGCTCATGCATCATCTTCATGAGCTGTTTGCAGCACTTTTTTTATTTATTTTAGCTTCATGGTATCTTAAAATGGCAATATACAAACACAATACCATGTACAAGCTATAACAGTACTAAAATAAGACTCAACTGAATCAATACAATTGTTTGGTTGATGGTACGGGGCCTTCAAAGGTCACACAGGAATATGTAATTGGAACATGAGAGAACATATATTACTAGCAAGCATAGGTGCCGATTTATGTTTTTGCTGGTGGGTGCTCAAGCCAAAAATATAGAGGAGTGGCTTCATGAGGAAGGGGTGTGGCCACAAAATAATATCAATTTCTATTACGGAGCACAGTTGTCTCCAATATTCAAATTATGGCAACAGAGTTCCACATACATAAATGCCCCCACAGTGCAAGTACATAAATGCCCCCACAGAGCAGGTACTCCGTGGACAGAATACACTCTTCGCGGCATACTGTTTCCCAGGTGGCGGGTCCGGCAATGTGGGTGCTGCAGCCGCAAATTAGCAAATTAGCAGCGGGACTCGGGCCCGTGGGTGCTCATCAATTTCCGTGGGTGCTCGGCCCTTGAGCACCCACAGAATCGGCACCTATGCTAGCAAATGGCAGCATATTGCACTATAGGTGTTCTATTATAATTCTAGCTTATTCTGCTAAAATCTCTAGCAGACATTTAGAGGGATTGTTAACATTGGCACATCGTACTACTATATATGGTGGCATCAAGTTCTGGGGCTGGGCCAGAATGGAGCAATCTGACCAGAAAAAAAAAAGACACAAAATGAGTCATTGCAACCAATGACAAATTTGCTTTATCGACAAAATGGCAATACGGTTGTTATGGGCTATATAGCGCATTCCATGTGCCCCACTTTTTATACATATCCCCAGTAAGTTACTTTTTTACGTCACTTGCAGACATCCACTCTACTATATAAAGGCACAAACTTATTTTAGACCATTATAGTTATATTCCAGTGACACATGTGACAGAGGTTATAACCCTGTGTTATACAATATATCAAAGCAACAATGAAATTCATCAATACAACAATAATAACTAGAGACAGGATTATATGCATTTGCATATTTGCATATGCATTTGCATATTTTGCCCATTCTCACTGGTTATTGCATATTTTACCTAAAATCTAGTGATGGTGCATATTTTATGCCTCCTTTCCACCCGCGAGTTACAGCACTGCTTTGCCCTGCTGCTGCTGGCCTGGTAGTGGTAGAGTGTGCAGGCTGGGGCAATATGTTCGCAGTGTGGGGAACCTTGGTTGCAACCTGACACTGCTCTAGCTGCCAATCCATGTTGATAAAAGTCAGTCGGGGCGGATGCCATTACGATGCTCCTGAACCTTTGCCTGCCCCTGGCCTGGGACTTTACACCAAGAGACAGACTTCTGCAGCAGAGGAGGCGGGCAGAAGGGTTGTGACCAATGTTCCCTCTAATTTCACAAAGGCTGTGTGCGGCAAAATATTTTGTCTGTGCAACTTTGAAAGGAAATTTAAATTTTTGTGCGTCACTTATATATAACTGGAAAATTACGCTCAGCAGTGTTAACTTTACTTCAAAATGATATTAAACATTCAAAACACAGCACACAATGTAGTTAATGGGTGAAACACACATTAATTGAGTCCACAACTGCAAAAAGGGACCACTGCTGCTTTGTGCGCTCTGTTGTAATGTCTGTGCGCATGCTCATCGAGTTGTGTGCGCGCGCACGTGCGAACAGCTTAGAGGGAACACTGGTTGTGACATCACGCGGCGTGGAGGAAATGCCGTGCCACAGTGAGTATGTGGCGACGGGAGGAAGCCTTCCACTACGCCACCCTCACGCTGACATTTGATCTATCGGCGCTGGAGATGAGGGTCCGTGTAGTTGATGCAAGAAGAGCTTTGGACGCTGCAGTCTGCTGTAGCAGCCAGGAAGAAAAAAAATCCTGTGTACAGCACTAGACATCTGCAGATGCTGTGGGCCTATTTTTGAGGTTTATTTGCAACTAATCTTATGCTGATTTTTAAATAAATAAGTAAAAAATTACTTTTTTTTTATTATTTAATGTAGCATATTTTAACACTTTTCATGCATATTTTAAGTATTTTTCATGCATATTTGCATGCATATTTCAAGCTTTTTATGTTGCATATAATCCTGTCTCTAATAATAACAAAGGAATATCTCTTACACTACACACCACTAGAACCATTTTGAAATGCTACACAGAAGCTCATTTGTCCCATGCTACAGATATACATACAAAGAGTAAGGAAAAGATTACTGATTTATTCATGTTTGTTAATAGTATTTACTATACAGGGTCTTGTGCCACACGCAGGAGACATCTGGTCATCGGGACACAACACTGAAGCACTGACTTTGATGCAACTAGCTGAGCAGTGTGGGGGAGCCAGCTCACTCAGGGGCAGATTTATTAAACTCGGTGAAGTGATAATGTGGATGGTACTTTATCACCGGCCAATCAGCTCCTAACTTTGAAGTTACAGGCTTGGGGGGAGATTCTCTAAGAATCTCCGCCCCCCTTCGCCGCCCATCGCATATTTAATTATCGCATATGTTGTAACATATGCGATAATGAAGGCAAAGGACAGCTCTTGCGTTAAGAGCTGTCCTTTGCGGTGAGAGTCGCCGGGTCCCAGCAGGTCCCGGCGGCTCCCCCCTTCCTCACACACCCGGCGCTGCTGCTGCTGCGCCGGGCTCTCCTCCTCCCTGCACCCGGAAGAGGATCAGTGCAGGGAGGAGGTCACAGGTCCGGGCAGCACAGCTCTGTGCTGCCCGGACACAGGTGAGGGGGGAGGGGGCGATGCGGGGTGGCGGGGGGTCGGCGCGGGGCGGCGAAGGGTTGTGGTAGAAGCCCATTGTCTTCTATGGGGCATCGCCAGATTTTTCTGGTGATGCCCCCCGCCGCGGTAACCTGGCGGGGGATGCTTACAGCATCCCAAAATGCGGTACAAACTCCGATAACGGGGTTTTTACCGCATTTTTCGCTTAGAGAATCTCCCCCTTGGTTTGAAAAATGACAGGTAGGAGCTGATTGGCCGGTGATAAAGACCAGACACTTTATCACTTCACCAAGCTTAAGGTTTTTAATTGGGCCTGTTTATGGGCCCCTTGGAACCCGCCGGGCCCTAGGCAGCCACCTGGGTGGCCTTGTGGGAAATCCGCCCTGGATTGGAGCCTTAATTCACAAAAACTTTTCCAAAAGCCCTTAAATCCACTTTAGTGATACTAAAATAATGTGAAATAGGTGTGAAACCACCCATTTCACATTCATTTTGTTAAAATAATGTTAATAAATGAACATCTAAGACATTAAAGCAGCACAAGAAAATAAACACACATTAAAGTTAATTATATTAATGCTCATGTCATTGCTTAGATAATTATGGTAACACCAAAATATATGTAATAGCTTCAATAGTTATGATTTCTAGAATTTTTTTAACAAATAAAAGCATTTAAATAAATTGAATCCTACTGATTTCAAAGAGGCCACACACACCTGCACTTCAGAGTGGACATTGCATTGCTACAGTACCTACTGTATTTGTTTTGGGCACTCCTTGCTTTATTTACATGTGTTCACTACAGTATCCTCCATTGACCCCTTCGCCAGATCACATACAGTATTGTCCACTTCTGGTTTTAATGGCATTTTCTTAACAACTAGTGGGTATACGTAGCCTAAACTATATTATTTCAGTATATGAATTTGCAAAACTCTTAAACCAATTATTTTTAATTAGACTAACTGTCATTTTAGAATATGCCACAACTTAGTTAAATAAAAATGGATCACCACATTTGACTTACTTATCATTTTTTTGCAGTTTCTTTTATAGTGCAGCATATTTTGTTGCGCTTTACAATTGGAAACCGTGATTAAACAAACTGGGTAGTAATAAACCAACATAGAGGTAGGAGGGCCAGTGGTGTAATTATAAACCCAGAAATTTCAGCAGAGTCCCCCCACCCCCATAAAATAAAGCCTGCCTGTGCCCCCCTCCCCTCCCTAAAGTCAGTGCCCCTGGTTAACTTGTATGTTACAATCATAAAATTCACCCTGGGGGGGAAATAAATCCATTGAGCAGGGGTGTTTGGGTCAGTGCAGCGGCAAATCATGCTGTGGGAGAAGGAGACAGTTGCTGCTCAGCAGCCTTCTGTACCTCCCCAGCCAACATTGCTCTGTGCTGGACTGCAGAAGGTGCAGGAAGGTTGCAGTCTCCTCTCTCTCCTCAAAATGTGATAAAACTAAGAGTGTTCAACCACCAGCCAATCAGCTCCTAGGTGCTGTGTTACAGACTGAGTTTGAAAATGACAGTTAGGAGCAGATTGGTTTCTTGTTTATCACTCCCCACTTTATTACTTTTTGAAATTTAATCTATCTAGCCCTCTGAGACTGTAAATAGCAGAGAGCATACTTCCAGTAGAAAGCCACTTCCTTTTGAGCAGCCCTACTCGCTGCTGCATATACAGTCTGCAGATGCCAGGGTTTTACACATACACAGTCAAGCCACCGCTTAGGCGTATTCACCTGTCAGATCCATTGTGCAGATGCCGGGACCTGGCTGTCTTCTCACCTTCTCATCTACAAAACAGGCTGGAGCTGCCACTGGCTGTAAAGGCCCAAACACATGGGGTGATATCAGGGCTATTTCTGAGCGATCTGACTAGATTGCTTAGAAATGAAGCACGCATTGCTCCATTTGTATACCCTGGGCGACGGTGATGTGTGGTCCTGTGCGTCGCTGTCGCCTGACTACATCTTGACTGCATGCAATCAAAATCTAGTCACAACATCAGTGTTTTCACTAGAGAGCGCTGGTCTGCACAGATTGCTCAGCGCACATCGCTGGTGCATCACTGGCACTAGCCCTTTGAATGTAAACATTTCTGTGAGAGTTGTGCAAAAAAACCACCTAGCATTGCTCACATTTGTTATATACATTCAAATAAAACATGTTGTGTAAAAAAAGATTCTATATCTATATAAGGTAAACAGTACAGGTCATTATGATGAATAAAACATTTTTGCTTGCCAATTTTCACACTTCTTTTCCAAATTCACTTGGCACTCAAGGGGTTACACACCACCCTGGATATTCTTAGTCACACAGACACACATACTGCAATTGTTATGTCAGCTTCTCTGATTTCTGGATTAAAGTCAGAATGCATGTTCTAGAAACCATTAAAATGTAAATTTGCATATTGATGGGGAGTCGACCAAGAGTAGATCTTGGCACAGATATGTAAGTAGAACTTCAATGTTATGACAGTATTAGGGCAGTCTGCGCCAGTATAGTCCAGGAAAAGTCATAGTTCAGGCTTAATTTTAGAGGGCATCTTGTCAAAATAATCACAGGTCTTCTGTTTCTCTTACAGAAAGATCTGGCAGTGGGATGAGAAAAGATTATTTTGGTCTTAATGCTTTCTCCTCAAGGAATATAGGTTGTCTTATAAGGAATATACAGTATGTGCCGGAGGTAAAATGCTACATATATCTAGGAGGAGATAGAAGCATATGGCATATTCCTGTGATTTTGATTGACATGAAACATTTACATTTGTGATTTCTACTTTAGGTTTTATACTGTATGTGCTGACTTTCATACAGGCTGTTTTTAGGTTTGGTTGTGTTCAGTACTTCCCACCTTTAAAGAAAAGTAGATTTGCACCCACACAATGTAAATTACAAGAAAATAGTGTTCATTCTAGCACCCGCCATCTTTGAAAACCCATGCAGTTCCTGTTTCCTGCCTGGGGTGTCGCTGTCTGCTGTGGTGTTTCTAGCACAGTTCTGGTTTGCATATCAGTGTTGATATACAGACCACGCTGTGCTAGAAGCACTACAGCAGACAGCGACACCCCAGGCAGGAAAGAGGAACTGCATGGGATTTCAAAGAAAGCGGATGCTAGAATGAACACTATAAATAAAAAATTACTATTAAAAATAGTTTGCCACAAACTGATACTTGGACATTATTTGTTCCTTACAGAAAGGTTACAAATCTCCATCTCCTATGTGGGTATTGTCACATCCTCATTCTTCAGGCAATCCTTACACACAAGATAGGTTTGTATCAGGTGGATGTTTTAGAACACAATGACATAAGGTAATTATGATGATTATTTGGAGTGCACCATGAAAGTGAGTAGAGAATATTCCTTACACTTTACACCATAACCAGGACTGAATTAAGGGCACATGGGCCTGGAGCTTAAACTATTTAAGGGCCTATACTGAGAAAGGGGGATGGGGGAAATGTGATATGGCCAGTGTGTTGCAGAAGTGTCCAGAGCCATCTGGGGGTATATACTGTACCAGTCTCATGGTCTCCCTAAATTTGTAGAACATGACATAATTTTGTGAGAAAAACTATAACTTCAATTTTAATACTGTACATTTCCTTTATGGCAAATTTGCTCCATCTAACCCCTTGTTAATATGACCCTGACCATATGTCTGACTTAAGGGTTTGGTAAGATCTGGGTTGCATAGGAGTTTCTTATGGGTTTAAGGTGTGCCGTGCACATGAGCCCTTGGGTCCAGGGGGCCCACAACCTGCACCCATTTATTATACTTACCCCTGTGGAGACCTGCGGCAGAATGTCTGAAATGCCGACACAAATCACTTGGAAAACACTGCATGCCAGTCTACTCGCTGCCAAAGAGGAGGGGCCCACAGCTGAGTCTACACGAAGGCCCTCATCTCTCTTAAAATGCCCCTTCTGGGTTGGTGCTGGTGACTTGGTCCAGAGCAGCTTAAGAAAAGATGAATTATGGAGGCCTATACCAGTTGTTACTTGATGTTGGACAGTGTCAGGAAGGCATTGATATAACACTAGGAAACTTTAATGTACAAGAGGTATTGAAGACTGGAACAGCGCTGGTGATGCCAGTTATTAGGTTATGGAGTTATTGGGTGAACCCGTGTTGATTTCGCTATCAGCTGGGACCAATGATGAGTTCAGGGTATCAGCTGAAACCGATAGAGAGTTCAGGCTATCAGCTGGAACCAATGGTGAGTTCAGGGAGTTACTGATGGTGATTTCAGGATATACCTGTAGGTTGTAACTGATGGAGCATGGCGGTGTAGCAAGATAGAAGATTGCACCAAAGTCACTGTACTGAATTGAATCCGCAGGAGTGTCAAATTAGCACATAAATAGACTGTAGACTTCATTAGACTGGCTATGTGGGAGCAGCATGCTAGCTCCCTTTAAAGTTGCCAGTGACTGGTGATTGGATAGAGATCAGCTGACAAAAACAAACAGTGACAGAATCAGCTGAGAGATGATCAGGTGATTGTTTCCAAGAGGTCTGCACCCATGTATGAGTTTTGGAGGGAATTCTAGCATGGTGGACGCAGGCCTGAATCCTGGAGGGTTGCAGGAAGAACTGTTTGGGTAACAGCCGCAATAGGGAGAAACCTCAGTGCTCACTATAAAGGAAGTGCCTGGAGAGATATGATTAATCCAGCATTTACAAAGGTGGCAAATCAGCAGCTAGCAGTACAGACTGTAGTTTGTTTGCAGAGCAGACCTTTCAGATAGTGAACTCATGGCAATCTGGTGAACCCAATCCCAGCAAGCAGAAACTCCTGACAGATGGCTGTGGTAAGTCACCAAATAATATGGATTTAGATAGAATTGTGAAACCACAACAATTCTACTGTGGAAGCACCTCATGTAGTTTTGGCAGCAAAATCCGTTTTGCATAAGAGTAAAAAAGTATTGTCTAATCATTTCAGTGACTGAGCATATAGCCTGGGTGATATGTCTACCAAGAAGGAACATAGTGGCCTTCTAGGTATCCTCTCTGACACTACATTAGGAGCCATGCAAATGTTGGCCTTGGCCACTATTGCATCTGTAAATAAGTTATCTGTGTCCGTTTCACCATGTAAAGCGAGCCATGGAGATACTAACAAACTTACAGTATATGCACATTATTAACTCAATGAGCACCACTTATATTCAGTTATATTATTTAAGTTCCACATTAACTCTATGGGTTAACGCATACAACCAAACTAGTATGGACAAGGTTATTGTAACCTACCGCTCAAATTTATAATAAGACATGTGAGGACTAGGTTAACCTAACATGTTGCAACCTCCCAACATGACCCTCTCCAGGAGAAACATAAAGATCTGTTTCTGGACTTCCCTCTTAATTTAAGACTACCATCACCTGTGGAGAAGCCCCTTTCTTGTCCATTAACCTGTTTAAAACAGGTGACGGCAATTATAAATTAAGTCCACAAACAAAGAATTGTGTCCCTCCTGGAGAGGGTCATTTTGGGAGGTATGCTGTTCGGTATTGTTAATTGCATGATCATTAACTCTGCTTATTTACCTTGCATATTTTTAGATTAAATTTTAGCAACCAATGGTTGAGTGTATCAGGTATATGAGGGGCAATTTAAAAGGAAAAAAAAAACAGGCTATGTTTTGCTACTTGTGGTACATTTACACACCATGGGCCTAATTCAGACCTGATTGTAAAGCTGCTTTTTTCTAGCAAATGGACAAAACTATGTTGCACTGTAAGTGCGGCAAATGAAACATGTGCAAAGAGAGTTCAATTTTGGGGGGTCTCTAATTAAGCACAAAGAACAATCGGTACTTCTTCATCTTTGCGGCCACAGCTTACGCTACGTAACTTAGGTAGCGTAACCCTGGGTCCATACAACCCTCCTGTGTCCACGCCACCATCTATTACCCTTAGTAAAGAGCGAAGCGAGAAACCAAGCCTGAAGCATGGTGAGCCAAACGAGCCAATGAGGGGACAATGGTGCTATTCTGAAAGCTGCTAACGTAACAGGTGTAAGCTGTGGCCACATAGATGAGGAATACTGAACAATTTTGCTTGGTCAGTAATTATCCCATGTGCTTCCATAAACAGAGATTCTTAAAACCTAATCTTTTTGGAAGACTTGATGGTTGAAACCACTGGTCTAGGTCCATAGCTTCTATATAGAGAAAAAGGTAAACAGGATAAAAGTCTGAATTACTTATGTGAAAGGCACCAGCTGAATATAACACACTGAGGACAAGCTGAGACTGATCGAAACAGAATTTCTCTTATTCAAGTGAATAGAGGAACTAATCTTTGGCCTAATTACCATAAAATCTTGGAAATCGCCAGCCCTATATCAGTTGCAATCTCACTTCTGAGACACACATAATTAAAGGATGTTTTAACTACAATAAAAGTGGATGGTCCTAAAATCTTCTATTTTTTCACTCTGCTCATTTGTAGTTTTATTTTAGACCATGCAGATTTATTTTTTGGAAAGTTTCTAAAGACCATGAAGGTGACTATGCAGCTATGATTAGTCTTTTTGGGTCCAAATCAGCTTTGCAGTCTGATTTTTTGCAAAGATGTAGCCACAACTTCATGGGAACCATAGCAACATTTTAAAGTGACCTCTTTTCAAATGCTTCTAGAGAGACACCTCAACAAAGCAGTTGCTAATTTATATCCCAGAATAGTGCCCTAGTTCATTTTCTGAACCATAGCAGTGACTTTGTTAATGATTTTCCCCATACTAGTGCCCTAGTATATTGTATTAGCAATAAGCGTTCCCTAGTTTATACAATGTCCCATTGTAGTGCTGCCAGTACACATTATGTGACAGAGTACCCACAATTCACATTACGCCATGTGCTCCCAGTTCACATTATGCCACTCTATAGTTCCTCCAGTTCATATTAAACCACATTACAGTGCCCTCTGTTCATATTATGCCACACTATAGTACCTCCACTTTATATTATGCTACCTTACAGTTTCACAGTTCACATTATATTATATTATATTATAATGCCCTGCAATCATTTCCTTTTTTTTAATCACAATACGATAAGCAGGCCTGTAACATAACTAGATGTTTGTAGTCTCCATAAGTCAAAAGTTTGTAAGGGCCTATATGTCCTCATACATTCTTGCATCACAGCAAGGACATCACAGCATAGCGGCTTACATGATCCTGTTAGGCCATAGACCTAAATGGTAGCTGGTGAACGCATGTGCCTGCCCCCCATTCGCTGCAACGGAACCCAGCTGCCATGTGAATGCTCGCGGCATACCACAGTGTGCTTGCATTGTGATCCAGCTACAGCATGCAAAGCTGTATTGGACACATCTGTACTGCCTAATGGTGAAAAACACCTGTAATTTTAACAGGGAAGGTAGGCCCCTCTCAGCTCTGGGCCTCATAGCAGATGCACTTGCTGCACCTATGGTAACTATGGTATGGTAACTATGGTATTGTAAACTCCACTATTCGTTAAAGTGCATTATATGGGTGTGCTGCGTAGATAAAATGAATACAGATTTAAATTCTTCTAGTAAATCTTAGAATAGTTTATAATCGTTTATAATAGTTTAGAATCTATCTTTCTATATATATATATATATATCTATATATATATAGATATATATCTATATATATAGATATATATCTATATATATAGATATATACAGGTTGAGTATCCCGTATCCGAGTATCCGTTATCCGAATTATTCCAAAAACCATACATTCCAGAAAGTGGAAAAAAAAATTTTTTGGCTAAAAACTTACTGGGGACAACTGTAACAGCACTACTGAGGACATGCTATGTAACTGGCACTATATTTGTGCAAGACAATGATTGCTTGGCATCCAAATTCAGTGCCTGAGATAGTACACAAATTTGTTTCATCTTTTGAAACCTTTTTTTTTTTGAACAAATAAAATATATTTGTGTGCATTTCATGTGTTTGATGTGTTTACACAGCATAAATGCAAGATACTTCAAAATACATCATTGAAATATTAAAATATTCCAAAATACGGAATAACCCGTTATCCAAAATTCTGCTGGTCCCGAGCACTTTGGATAAGGGATACTCAACCTGTATATATATCTATATAGATATATATATTTATATATATATAGATATATATATCTATATAGATATCCCCTTGAAGAAGTCCACATTTGAATGAAACGCGTTGAAACCCCTCCACTAATTCTCCAAGCCGCCAAGCTGTGGACTGAGACCCTGTTCTTCAGTCCAGATCCAAGAAAGGACTTTTTGAGCTAAAAAAATCGGTACTCTTTACCTAGAAGGGCGCCCATCGCGGCCATAGCGGGCATCGCATGTACTAAAAAATCGTATGCGATGCGACCGACGCGATGACCGCGATTTCCCATAGGGAACAATGTTAAATGTCCCAATTGACCCAATTTTCCTGTTCAATGTCCCAATTGACCCGATTTTCCATAGGGAACAATGTTAAATGGCCCACAGAGGCCAAATAGGCACCCTGAAGTGTGAAATGGCCCCCCCAATTGTTAACGCCACCCCACGATGAATGTCAACCCGAAGCGTGGCGAGCGGCGGCGGTACACGTCCTACGACCTTTTCATACCCCCACTATCCACGTCGGCGTGGAGTTGAGAATAGAAAGTGTGGCGAGCGCAGCGAGCCACCGAGCCCGAAGCATGGCGAGCGCAGCGAGCCCCGCGAGGGGACGCGGACACCTTCACAGGTATACGCGTCCCCTCGCAGGCTTCACAGCTGTCTGCGTCCGCTCGCCACACTTTCTATTCTCAACTCCCCGCCGACGTGGATAGTGGGGGTATGAAAAGGTCGTAGGACGCGTACCGCCGCCCCTCGCGGGCTCGCTGCGCTCGCCACGCTTCGGGTTGACCTTGATCGTGGGGTGGCGTTAACAATTGGGGGGGGGCATTTCACACTTCAGGGTGCCTATTTGGCCTCTGTGGGCCATTTAACATTGTTCCCTATGGAAAATCGGGTCAATTGGGACATTGAACAGGAAAATCGGGTCAATTGGGACATTTAACATTGTTCCCTATGGGAAATCGCGGTCATCGCGTCGGTCGCATCGCATGCGATTTTTTGGTCGCATCCAATGCAACCAACGTGATTTTTTTTTCCTAACGATGCCCACGATCAAAATCGTGGGCACCCTTCTAGGTAAAGAGTACCAAAAAATCATATAGCGAGCTAAGTACCTCAAAACAGTTTTTTAACCTTTATGACACTTTTTAAATAATTTGTATATTAACTGAACCCTTGTCTTTCAACCTATTGATCCCCCATCCTATCCCCTTTCCTTCTTATTGCTGTGTTCCTACCAGACTTACCCGTATATTTTTTATATATATTTTTTATCTTTTATGTGAAAATTAAATATATTTTTTATATTGAGCTTATTCCATCTCTGTGGTCATATTTGAAGTTAAACACTATCAGGCGCCTGTTTTCTCTCCCCCCCCCCCCCCCAAAAAAAATAATTATATATATATATATATATATATATATATATATATATATATATATCCTGAAGATAGAGATAGTGCATACAATAAAGCACTGAAACCTTGATAAACACAGACACTGTACTGTCTATTTTTTCTGAGACAACTGAGTGCCGCGCCCACCACGATATATATATATATATATATATATATATACACACACACACAGGAAGCAGCATTTTTTGTACAACAGAATGATGCTTCACATCACCCTTCAGTTCAAGGATATCTGCAGTGTGAATTTTATGACATTTTTATCTTCCTGCCTTCTTAATTTTTTTTCTTTTCATCTAGTGTAACTGTAAGAGTAAAGAAGTGGTGACGGATGAGGCAGGGACCCATCATCCATCCTGAAGGGACAGCTGGAGCTTTAGCATGCAAATGAAACCTATCATTCTTGTCAACCTAAAGCTATAGCACCAAAGACTGCAGTCCGAAACCAATTAATATTCCATGACCAATCAGCCCACTCATGCACGGGGCCCTCCACAGTACAGTGCAATCCTTCTGACAAGAATTATTAGCTACAGTTGGTCAATGTTTTAATACACCCATGGAAGGGAAAATATATCTTATTAAATGTACAAATCTCCCCAACCAAGCAAAACTCCTCTAGGATAGCACGGTGTCTCCTGCAATATAAAAGGTAGAATATATCATCTACAGCAATACACCGTCCTACCTGCCCCAATCTATATGATACATAATGTTTTGCTGCTGTTCACCTCATGTAAATTGCATTGGAAATTACAGTAACTATGGCTGAGTTAAAGTTATGTTAAAATAAAAATTATCAGAATCAGCACAGATCAATGCAATTAGAAAATAAAATATAAAAACATAATCAGACCATTGGGTACTGGCTGGTGTGGATTATGGTGGAATTTATGAAGATATGTTGTAGTAGTAATGTACACAGTGGTGACTCATTTCTTCTGAAGCCCAGAACATCTAAAGCACATTGGTCTGGTTGTGCATATTCTGTAAGAGACGTTAGCCAAAGTTCATAGGTTTCTAGAGGAAAATGGTGACATTTGTGGAGTATTAAAAGTTCGGAGAATCAATGGGCTGAAGGTACACTGCTCTTTAATAAATAAATGAGTGGGTACACTGATGCCTCAAGTTTTGCTAAGCAATGCAAAACAGAGCATTGTGTGATACAAAGTTCCAATTGTGGTCCAAAGAAATCCTGCTATAAAAAGACGTAGTGGTAATTGGTAAATTGCATAGTTAGCCAGTCATGCCAGTCATGAGCACTGTGTCGTGCAACTTTCATCTCATGTTGATCATGATGTGTGAATAATGAGATGGGATTTTTGAGTTGACAAATGGCAAGCTCATCATGCTTACAGTGTATATGCCACATCTCCATTATTCAGTAAAATTAGAGCTATAATTATTTATTCCCTTCTTTACAATAGGTTTGAGATTCCCTTTTACAAGTTAAAGGATCATCAAGACAAAGGGGGTCACTATGGGGACTATGCAGACAGGGGGTCACGCGAGGAAATATGCAGGAAATGTGGTCACTAAAATGAAAATTTAGATGAATAATAACTATCCTATAAGGAAAATACAGATAAATCAGGGTCACTATCATCATTTTTTATTTGCCCTAAGTGCCCTTGACCCTTGTTACACCCCTGTAAATGAGATCCAAATAAGATCCAAAACTGTAAGATACATATGCTATGCCCTCCTCTCAGAGCATCTCAGTCCTGCCAGGTGTCTCCACCATAGGGCGGATATATAACCAGTAAGTCTAGGACCATTGCAGTAGAGGCCTGCCCTTCAAGCCCCTGACATTTATGATGTTGTTTATAAAGGTTTTATATAGTTACATTGCAATGTTTCATGTATTCTAGTAGTGTTGATATTAGGGTAACACCTGTTGAAATGATAAGATCCCTAAAACCACTTTATGAGCTATTTGACTAGAGCAAGCCAGCCTTCCAGTTGGGTGCTATATACTCATAGTACTTGGATAACCCCAGGCCTTCAATCTTAAAGTAGTATAATCTATTATCCTGGGATTACACTGTGGTTGATATCAACAGAACATGGAAGGAGGTGAAAATAACTCCAAATGTATGATACATACGGACCAAGCGCACAACACAAATGAGCAGATTTCAGGGATATTCAACAGTCAAGGACAAATAAGTCTAATATCAGGCATATGTCATGGTAGGGAGTGGTGAAGACAAAGTCAAAACAGGAATCAATTAGTAGCAGAATACAAATAACAAGCTGAGTTCTAGGCAGGAGACCGAAGCAGAGTCCAAAAAATAAGTTGGCTCACTATAGTGAAGTGTTCACTCACAGAACATAACAAACAGCAGACTGCTTCAGAACATATTATTACCAGAACAAATGTTTAAGAGAGGCAGCCTAAGAAAACCCAAACAACGTTTCGGATAAGGTCTAGAGAATTAGCTACCTGAATACATGAACTGTGTGCCTCCCAATTAAGAAGCAGCAATACCTGTGAAGGAACACATTCCTCTTTCTAAACAAACAATGGGAAGATCGACACTGGCTGCAGTCTCCTAGCACTTGGCATTAAAAATAGGAAAAGTGGTAGTGTCCGGCTGTTAGATGTCTCCGAATATCTGTCTCAACTAAAACAGCGGAACCAGTCCAGCTGTGCATGATGTTGCAGTTGTTGACTAGGATATGGCCAGAAAATGGTGGTGATACCTCTGCAATTTAGTGGCCACCCGTTACCTCCCTCAATAACTAAATCCTCACTACATTTGTCGTTGCTAATGAAAGTTCAATGGCCACAAACTGCTCCAATGTATCCACTATTGATTGTGAATTTACCTCTGAATCAGGTCCAGTGTTATATGGTGGCTAATGGCATTAGGAATATGATGAAAAATTGCACCAAATGTGCACTACCCAATGAGAGACACTACCCTATTGTAATTAACAAGATCAACTAATTTTGCAAATGTACTTGATTCAGTTCTGTTTACAGATGCTCGCCAATACTTAATAATAAAGGAATTGAAAGGTTATATATTTTAAAATAACAAAAGTGTAGTGTAAACTATTAAATCTATAGATTTGTTATGTTTCACACTTCTAGATTTTATTCACTGATCTCACGGGCCACCCGGAGAGCTCATGGGATTATTGAACATTCAAAATGTCTTAAAATAACTTTCTTTGCTACACAAATAGTTGCATGTAACTGAGCATGAAAGAGGAGAGAATTGTAGGTGACCTCTCAATATTTCCCTTGGGAAGTAAGGATATAGTGTTGGATTGGATACCAAGCACAAGGTATGAAAAAGAAAAAAATAGCAAGTTTCACTTCAGTACTTTACTGGATGAAGAAGTGCTCTCAAAATTCTACAAAACTAAGATCTTAAATATGGTTTTATATGTATACAGATTTCTCTCATAGTATAATACGAACTCATTCAAGTAGCCACATGTGCTGATGTGGACACGCACGGAACAGCAAAACCAATTTGGTTGGCACTTCTTGACTAATCACAAAACACCCCATTATTGTTTCTTAGTCTGGCTATAATGGACACCTGGCTTGCTACAAACTCCTACTCTGGGGTCACAGGCACATTTAAGGAGGAAGGTCAGAAGAAAACAAGGGGAGGGTGGACAGAGGCATACATGCAGGAGAGGGCTAGAAGAACAATTGCAGAAGAGGACTATAGAGGAAGACTTGAGGAAGGGGGCTTCAGTGAACACTTGGAAAAGGGGGTTCAGAGTCCCACTTAAAGAAGAGGAGTCAGTCAGAGTTGTAACTAGGAGTGTTCGAGTGGTAGTTGTATTATTCTCCCTCCCTGCAAAGCCATCTCTCTTACTTCCACAACATACACCCTCCAACTTCCAATCTTCTCACACAAGCAGCCAGTTGTACTGTCTTTCCTCAGCACTCACACTTGGATACCATGTCCTACTTCGTAACAGCCACTCGGAGCTATGAGCTGGGTCATGGAGCTGTGGGTGAGTCCACTGCAGTTCCCCCATCACCTGTACACCAGAGCTGTACATACACTTGTGTGAAGTTTGCATGCTGATGTGACCTCTTTGGCATGATGTTATATGCTCAGGCAGTGTGGTCAGCTGGGTCAAGTGAACTCTTGGTGAGTGATAAGAGCAGAAGCAGACATTGAAAGTTCTGTGTGGGGTGTGTGCCTCTATTACTGTGGACTTACTGTGTCCACATAGGATGAGCAGACTTTGTCAGGTAGAAAGAGGTGCTGTCTAAAGAGGATCTACTCACTAGAGAGGTTCTGCAGCTTCCAAAAATGTAAACACAGCAAACTGCTTCTTCATCACAGGCAGAAGTCTTCATGTAACTAAGAAGAAGCTCACAGGAGGGACCCACAAACACACACAAACCAATGGACTCACCCAGTGGTAGGCATGTAGCCATGTCCCCTTGTAGTCCCACCCCCTGTGCATTGGCAGAATAGGTCCTGCAAATGAATCTCATAAAAGTGAACGCCTCAGCTTGATTGACAGGCAGAGGTGTTCGTTGGTAGGAATGGGGGTGGGTGCGAACAGCATTTGGGGAAAAAATGCCCCTGTTTCCTGGGTGCAGTGAGGCCAAGGACTGCGTCATGTCCATAGTTTTCTTGGCCTCGCAATGCCCCCTTCGACTACATGCTTGCATATGTTCAGACTAATGAACACACAGGTGTACACACAATGTGATTGCCTATAGGATCGGGATCAAATCGCATGGCAGGCAAAACACATTCAATTTTGACTATATATTACAGATCTGTACTATATAGGCATAATGTGGCATATGTGTAATGGGCATCACGTGTGTCAAATAATAATGGGCATCACAGTGTGTCATAATGTGTAATGGTATCATGGTGTGAGGTGTAATGGGCATCATGGTGTGAGGCGTAACGTGTAAGGGGCATCATGGTGTGAGGCCTAATGGGCATCACAGTGTGAGGCGCAACGTGTAATGGGCATTATGGTGTGCGGCATAATGTGTAATGGGCATAACAGTGTGTGGTGTAATGTCTAATGGTCCTTACAGTGTGTGGCATAATGTGTAATGGGCATTACAGTGTTTGGTATAACGTGTATTGGGCATTAAGGTGTGTGGCATAATGTGTAATGGGCATTATGGCATGTTGTATACTATGTAATGGGTGTGTGATGTATAATCAGCATTATGTTGAAAATTTTTGACACGCACCTGCATCCCACACTGACCATATTTTCCCTCCTTTACAAAAAACTTGTTGAGTCCTGGCATAACGTGTGATGGGCATTGTGGTGTATGGCATAACATGTAACGGGCATCACGGTGTGTGGCATAACGTGTAATGGGCATTACTGTGTGTGATGTAACATGTAACTGGCATTATGGTATGCTAAATCAAGAATGAAATTGAAGCAAAGGTTAAAATAAAATCAACATAAGGCGGGTCAAAGGGCGGGACTGTAGGCGGGTCAGTGGGTAGGCTGTGGGTGTGTCAAGGGGCAGGCCACTGTCCGGGCATCTTGCAACACAAAGGTGGTAACCCTAGTTATTGTCATCAAAAAGACGGTTATAGGGGACACTTCTGGTGCATCCTGGTCATATTGCATACGACAAATGCATTTTCGGGCAAGAAACACCCAGTGCTACCAAAGTCTCAAGGGTCTTGGCATGCCGTGAAAGGCACAACTGCAGCAATGATATATGACAACACATCTGTATCTTTCAAGAAACAAACAAAGTAAATTTTTCGCTGGGTACAAATTGGGTGCAATATACAGTAGTTAACAATATTCATTATACCAATATCCTTAACAATATACAGTATAGTGCATATTGTCTAGTGTGTATGATCAATATATTTAACCCTTTCAGTGGCTTTTTTTTAAGGGGTCGCTCCCCACTGTGTTTCCAGGGGCCGGGCAGCGCCACACACTAGATCAGCCACTGTCCGGCCCTGCCCCCGGTAACCCGGTTGTTTGCGGCATGATATTAGCAAGGTCACACTACACACAGCCGTAATAGTAATGCCATGACACAAATGATTATACAGGGGGAGCAGCCTGTGGTGTCATGGCATTACATTTATATTATACAGGGGGAGCAGCCTGTGGTGTCATTATTATTGTACAGGGGGAGCAGCCTGTGGTGTCATGGGATTATGTCATGACACCACAGGCTGCTCCCTCTGTATAATAATAAAAATGCCATGACACCACAGGCTGCTCCCCCTGTATAATATAAAAGTAATGCCATGACACCACAGGCTGCTCCCTCTGTATAATAATAATGCAATGACACCACAGGCTGCTCCCCCTGTATAATAATTTGTGTCATGGTATTACTATTGTTATATTATACAGCAGGAGCAGCCTGTTGTGTCATTGCATTATTATTA
Source organism: Crinia signifera (assembly GCF_055691185.1). Lineage (NCBI taxonomy): Eukaryota > Metazoa > Chordata > Amphibia > Anura > Myobatrachidae > Crinia > Crinia signifera. Next base: position 96,322,242 of record NC_139225.1, on the reverse strand, counting down.
TACAGCGGGAGCAGCCTGTGGTGTCATTGCATTATTATTATTCAGCGGGAGCAGCATGTGGTGTCATTGCATTATTATTATACAGAGGGAGCAGCCAGTGGTGCCATGGCATTACTTTTATATTATACAGGGGGAGCAACCTGTGGTGTCATAATTATTATTGTACAGGGGGAGCAGCCTGTGGTGTCATGGCATTATGCCATGACACCACAGGCTGCTCCCTCTGTATAATAATAATGGCATGACACCACAGGCTGCTCCCCCTGTATAATATAAAAGTAATGCCATGGCACCACTGGCTGCTCCCTCTGTATAATAAATTATATTAATTAATTAAAAACCTGCATTTAACAATGCGCTACTTATGGGCCACTTATGCGCTACTTATGGGCCAGTGCTCTAGAATTGCCCCCCAGGCTAAAAGTTGCCAGCCAGCCAGCCCCTGCACAGAGATGTTGGAACTCTTTCTGATGGCACAGACTCCACATGCCAAGGCTTGGTCATACATAATATGAATATGAGGACATTGTGCGGTTCCTGGTTTTCTGTGTGCCCATACCTAGAATGTCTGTGTCACTGTCATCTGTGCTTCTAGTTCTTAGTTTGTTCCACTAATTTACTTGTCATTTTGAAAACTCCAACCACGCACACAAGTCAAAGAGCAAAATGAGGGTGACATTCTGAAAGTTCTGCAATTTATCATTTAGGTGACATTTCATATCCAAAGGTTCCCAAATTAAGAATGTAAGCTCTATTAAAATTTAACTTTTTTTTCCCATAAAACAAAAAAGAAACTGATTGCCAGCAGCCCCATGCCACAAGCAGACCGACATTTGCCAACCTGTATTTCCCATCTTAAACATGCCAAACAATACTGTGTAGATGTTGAGTGCTATTGATATTATAAACCTACTGTAACAGTTACAGGTCCTACCCATTTTCCCATACATTTTGCTTGCTAAAAATCACATTATAGGGCATTTTCGATATGCCCCCAAAAACATTTATTCACATATATCCTGGCAATAAGTAAATTACTTGAAGTTGGAAGGACGTTGGTTTTGACAAGATTCTATTGTGGGGTACACACCAGAACGATTTGGCCCAAAATTAGCCAATTTGATACAATCTCGACCGATTGTATGTAAATTGGGCATGTTTTTGGGCCATTTCAGTGCATTTCTGATCTGATCCCGATCCGATGCACGGCTCTGCAGGTCGTTAGTTCGTTTCTCAGATCCTACCCGCAGCAGGAAGGATCTGAAAAACTACCATACAAGTGGGTACTGGTCGCGATCGGATGCAGTTTCTGAGCGAGTCGTAGGCTCCACATCGCGAGCGGGTCATGTGATCGTCTTATGAACCGCTCATGATGTGCATCGTTCTGGTGTGTACTCAGCATATAACTTAGGTTGTGAAATTCAGGCAGGCCCTCTCTCAGGCCCCTACAGAATAGACCAACTTTCTGTACTCATTCACATGGTACCACAACCCGTGCAATTCTCCCCAGGACCAGTCCCTTCATCATCTAAAATATCAGCGACTATAAATGTTTGGGGTCTTGTGTGAAAGGACAGGTGCTAATCACTGTGCATGCCATGCTGTAACAGATTTTTTATTCAACCCTGCTGGCTTTACTCAACCCGCAACCCGTGCTTATAATAAATTGTATCAAAAGATTTTTGTTGCTTTTCTAATGGGTAAGTTAAGGGAGCGAGTGTATTTTACAACAAATGTTTCTTCTTTCTGTTTCTCTTAACCTTTTTGTACGTTGTTAAGCCCTCTTGCCAAATGATGGGGTCTTTGTCTAAAGCACAAGTAGACAGTTAGATCGATGAGGTGAATGGAATACCGCTTTCATTCCATTGGTCAGACATGCCTTTGGGGTCATTCAGACAAAAGCTTTCTTATCCCTTTCCCACGATGCACTCACATGAAGAGCGGTGCTAAACACAGGTCAGATTAATCACAAGTAAAGATGCCCGTAGCATCATCCAAGCATTTTTATTGTGCTATTTAGAATACAACAGGAGAAAATGTATGGCAAGTGCTGAACCAGTCCCAAAAAAATGTAAAACCTTTTGATTGCTTTGCTTTCATTAATTAAAATCATAATAGCAGGAATGCAAGTACCTTCCAACTCATTATATGATGGTGAAAACAGTATTTCCATTCGTCTATATCAAAAAGTGAGGTATTTGTTTCCTAGCACGACCTCCAGTCGGGTCCCATCGCATACCATTAGTTAAGGACCTGATCTGAAACGATATTAGGGTTTTAAGAGCTTCCTATACAATTTTAACATCGCGTCCCATCGCATGCCATTACAATGTCATGCGATGCGATTACACCCGATTTTACATTGTACAGGCACCCTGATGGGTGATTACTATGTTAAAAGCACCCCCCCCACCCACTGTGAACGCCAAACCGAAGCATGGCGAGCGCAGCGAGCCCGCGAGGGGCGGCGGTACGGCGTGGAGTTGACTTTATACAGTGTGGCGAGCGCAGCGAGCCACTGAGCCCGAAGTGTGGCGTGCGTAGCGCGCCCCGCGAGGGGACGCGGAATACATGTGAAGTTATCCGCGTCCCCTTGCGGGGCTCGCTGCGCTCGCCACGCTTTGGGCTCGGTGGCTCGCTGCACTCGCCACACTATAAAAGATCAACTCCACGCCAACGTGGATAGTGGTGGTATGAAAAGGTTGGAGGACGCATACCACCACCCCTCGCCACGCTTTGGGTTGGCGTTCATAGTGGCGGTGGCGTTAACAATGGGGGTGCACATAACATAGTAATCACCAATTAGGGTGCATGTACAATTAAAAAATCATTTTCATCACATCGATCGCATCGCATGCGATCTGGTCGCATGCAATGCAATCGATGCGATCAAAACGATGACATAAGATTAAAATCGTGGGCGTCGTGCTAGGAAACAAGTACCAAAAGCGACTATTTTGTTAGAAACACTCTAAGCCCCAGAGTCTAATAAACGGTTTGTTCTATTATTTTAACAAAAAACTCTTCACAACAATGCAGTCACCGTGTGACCTTTATTGCAAAGTGTCTGCAATTGCTTTTGCTATCAGCGATTATATAACCCTGGCGGCCCGAGGCATCGTTTAAAGAACTGTCTTACTGTAAAGGAAATTCATAGGCTTGTCATACAGTATAACCTGACCTTCTCTTCCTTCCTAATTGCTTTCAGTTGATGATAAAACACTACAAATTAGAATGTTTTTATGAGGGCGGTGCTCTCATAATTTACCCCCAAAATTGTCTAGACTAAAACTTCCCTGGTAGTAAATGTATCAGTGCAAGTTATTTACTTGTGGAATTTAACACATTACTCTTTATTATTAAATGCGTTTGACACAAACTGGAACTGCAGTGTTAGATTATTATGTTTCCAAACTAGCTTGCCAATGAATTATGACTAAGGAAGATTATGAAATTAATATTTGCAAAGAAAAAGCATTAAATATCAGTACACCAGTTGCCAAGAGAAATATAAATTATTATAAACCCCAAGGTCACGTTATTCATCTCATTATGAACTGTCCTTGAATTTCCTTCTTAATTAAATTACATTTTCAGTTTTTTTGGTCTTTGGCTAGGTGTTTTGATGTGTTCTGTAACTTTACTAATGAAATAGCTTAAAGGGACGTTGTCCTTGTGTTTGTACCTACAAATGTATGCTAGCATTTTGTATGATAAATCTATATAAATATATATATATATATATATATATATATATATATAATACCACTTTGTAGGTGTCACTCAGGCCAATAATCACACGGAAACAGTAGCGTTTATCAACGTTTCATTTGCGGAACGCAAATTTCATCAGGATACAAGATGAATCCTGATGAAATTTGCGTTCCGCAAATGAAACGTTGATAAACGCTACTGTTTCCGTGTGATTATTGGCCTGAGTGACACCTACAAAGTGGTATTGTATAAGCTCCCCTGTATTGGTTACCGGGGAATTGGTTGGCACCGGGTCTGAGATATATCGTTGGAAGAGTGCCGGCTACTTGTTTTTCTATATATATATAACGTCGGACCATTAGATATTTTTATCCACAGTAAAATTTATATTTGGATGTATCAGACTCCGTTTGTGCCACGGCAACCCTAAGGACTTCTATTGTATACCAGCTGAAGGCACCAGAGCAACTAAACCCCCCATAAGCGGAGTGCCGACCACCCACAAAAAGCTATATATATATATATATATATATATATATATATATATATGTGTGTGTGTGTCAAATATATATATATGTACTGCAGGTTGGTTGATACTTGTCTGCTGTTGTTCCACATATTGAGGAATTGGCTTGAAGAGAACCTCTCAAGACCTTTTTTAAGCGATACATATGGAAATTGTTGCAGTCTGTCAGTAAGACCACTATCCGGAGTGAACATTTACATTCACTATCCATTTACCTAAGGAAAGTTAACCCTGAGGAAGTAATTTTTTTGACGAAACGCGTTGGGTATTTTTTCCTGATTATATCGATTCGACTAACTGACTGCATACAATCAAAAATGAATTTACTTTGTTTTTAAAATAATTGTATTAAATACTGTTGTACAGTGACCTGTCAATATATTTTTCTTGATCCTTCTGGTGGTGGATCTCCATAAATAGTGGGGCGCTCTCTCCTCTATCTTTTTCATCTATCTATATATATATATATATAGAATTTGTAGAGAGGCAGGCACTCACCAACACTGAGAGTTTTGTGCAAAAGCAAAGTAGTAATTTGATACTTTAATATGGTGCTTAACGCTGGTGTATCCTCCTGCCCTGCTAGAATGGTAAGTGTGGCTTTATTATATACTAGTGATCTCAGTGCTTCTCATTAGACTGCCACAGGTGAGTGGGTGGTGACTGCTAATGAGGGTGCAAGCCATAAATAGCCGGTCAGCAGGTTAGCTGTATATCTTGTCTGGTGTACCCATGCTGATGATCTTGACAAAGACCCCTGTTGTGGGTCGAAACGTCGATGCCTATTTGATGTCCCTATGATGTGACGAATAAAGACTACTTTGCTTTTGCACAAAACTCTCAGTGTTGGTGAGTGCCTGCCTCTCTACAAATTCTATGTTTGGGATCCAAAAATCCTCTAAAGTGGAGCACCGCCTTGTATCCCTCTCTCATGGACTGAGTGCGGTTCTTCCAAAATATATATATATATATATATATATATATATGTCCAGGTTCTGTCCAGAACTCCTCACTTTCAATAGTATATGACCCGGGTGCCCTCCTTTGGTGAGAGTCTCACCTATGGTATATACGCTAGAAAGAACAGGCGTCACTCCGGGGTTTCAGTGAAAGTAGTGAAAATACTTTTTACTGCATGCCTTCGGCCAACGCCGTTTCGGGATCTCTCCCTTCGTCAGGACCAACAGGCATGCAGCAAAAAGTTTTTATACTACTTTCACTGAAACCCCGGAGTGACGCCTGTTCTTTCCAGCGTGTATATATATATATATATATATATGTACATGTACATGTACTGTATTGTATTGTTATATATGTTCTTGTATATGTTTATTTAGTTTGCACTGATTGATGTGATGCACCTGCCTGTTTTAACAACTACTGTGAAATTTTCGTGCTTTTCAGGCGCCAGGTGAGAGACCCAGCCGGGTAGATCGCGTCCGTGGCGACAGTGGAACGCAAACAGGAAGACGGGTGGAACGCATGAACGCTCCCCGTTGGCTGTGATTGCGTGTCACCGGGAGTACAGAGATGACGACTTCCGGCGGGTCGGACGCCGGCGTCTGGCGCGAAACGGACGGCTGCAGGACAGGTGAGGGTATTTATTTGGGGTATGTGGGTATGTTTGGTTGTTGTTGCTGTGCCCTGAGGAAGGGGCTTTGGACCCCGAAAGCGCTTGGCGCTATAATACAGCCTTCGTTTTTTCACTACATCAGAGTGCCTCTTTATTTTGGATGTTTATATATATGTATATATATAAGTCCACCTCCCTTCACTGCAACAGAATCAATAAAAAGTGAAATAGAAGCGTGTCCTCATATGTACCAAACAGCTACTCATGGTGTGCCATGTCCTAGAAAACTTGCCCACATCGAGCATCCTTTTTAGCACAAAATGTGTATCTTTTTTTTGCATAAAAAAAAACAACTGGAAGCATTAAAACTACTTTGTTAGATTGTGACATTTGTACATCTGTATAAAGAAAAAGTCACTACATCACGCAGTTCTGTGCGGCTCAGTTACGCCATAATCTTGCATCATTTGGCATATGCAGGATAGGTCTTGCTTGCTTACCCCCCAGAAGCAGTGGGAGACACGATTTTTCGGTAGTCCAGAGTGGACAACCCTCCAACATCCCACCTACAGTACTTCTTAGGGAAGTAAGAAGAATGGGAAGAATAATTTGTGGAATTATATATACTGTAAGTAAGAAATCTTCTTAATAATATAGCCTACAGATCCATTACAGAAATGTTAAGAATTATATTCGTTAATATTTTACATTTTATTATATTTTATTATAGTTTTATCATATTTTTACTGTACAACTGCAGTAGTAATGGTTACAAAAGTAGTCTTTATAACCAAGGTAGCTCAGCATCTGCTTACCATTGGCTGGTGAAAACTTTAGTACTGTGGTGCAGATGTATTCTGTTGAAGTCTCAGGAGCTGGGAGAGCCGGGACACGCAGACAGAAGCACCGACGGCAGGAGTTACCGGCCACAGGGGGGGTGTTTGTTAACCCAAGGGGGGGGTTTGTTTGTTAACCCTACTGGGGGGGGGGTCTGCCCGAATTTGCGGCAGGGGGGCGCAAATGTAATAGTTACGCCACTGTGAAGTCTGTTGTAGTGATAAAGAGGAAGGTGATAACGTACCAGCCATGTACATCTGCCCCACAATTTTAAGCTGCAGTGTAGTTGAATAGATGTGATTGATGGATGGTAGAGATCTAGATAGTGGGTATTACATATTTTCTGTTATAACCAAGACATTCGATGTATAACTCTGGAAACACAGCTTTCAATATGATAACAAACACTCTGGCACTTATGTTATCATGAAGAATTGCCATTCAATTAGACAATAAGGACAAAAAACTTTAATCTGCTCACAATTCTTATATATAAAAGATTAACTAAGGCTTCAAAATGATAAATTACCAATCAGCTATAAACTGTCATTTTTTTCAAACACAGGGCAGGATGTACTAACAGAAAAATGCGGTAAAAACCCATTTCCCATATGTAAGCCCCAGGTGCTGGGGCTTCAGTGCTGAGGGTAAGGCCAGCAAAAGCCTATGGTCTTTTTCTGCATTAGTTCTGTCAAAAGAACCTGCAAGTATCCCCCATGGCTGCTCTGTCATTCTAGACATGCACAGAGGGACTTCCAAGTCATAAACCTGGAAGTCCAGGGACCGATGGCCATTGCAAATTGGCAGGTTTATTAAGAGAGCTGTCATTTTTATTTCTAATTGCATATGTTAGTACATATGCGATTAGTATCAGCACAATAAGTGGGGGTATGTGTGATACCTCCCAATCACAGCCTGTAATATAGCAGTTAGGAGCTGATTGGATGGTAATTTATCATTTGCCACTTTATCACTTTTCAAGGCTAAGTGCATCTGGAAAAAAGCAAACAAAATACAAAAATCCCTGATTCTGTTAGAGGCCGCATTAGCGGCGCTTGGCCAGTGCAGCCTGGTCCTGGAGCTCTGGTCCTGGCAGTTGCTAAGCAGCCGGGACGACGCATCACTGCCGGTTCCGAACTTCCAGTCCGGGACGCCGTCACGGCAACAGTTGCTAGACGCTCAGCACGTCTCTCCATGCCAGTAGCACCTCTTCCCCAGCGGTTGCCTAGGCGACTGGGAAGCCAGGTAGCAGCAGGGAGATAATTGGCCTGTACACCTGTGGCAGCATGCAGCTGCTCTCTGTTACTAATCAGGGGTGGACACACAGGAAGCAGCCTTTATAAGGTATTCATTTGGGCTGCTCCAACGCTGGTTATAGAAGTGCTTGGAGACTGCTCTCACTTTGCTGGCTATCTCCTGTTACCTGATGCCCGGGAAGTTACCTCTGGCTACCTCCAGGCTGCTCATTCCCTTTCCCCTGCAAAGCAAGTACCATCTAGCTTTACAGAAAAGGGCTGTTATTGGCAAGAAGGCTCGCTTGTGTGCTCTGTGGACTTAGGCCTGGGTGTCCTGGGTGGCTAACCAGAAGACATCTAGAGGCCCCTCGGCTGAAGACCTGCTGTCCAGAATCTATTGTGGTCCTTCCCTTTCACCTGTTCCTACACACTCCAGGTGTTCCCCAGGAAAACCCTGCTAGGGTTCATCAACTGGTGAGTGTATCAGATTCAAAGCTTAATGCAGTGTTGGTGCCGCATACAGTTGGTTGAAGTAGTACTAGAATTCTTCAAATCTGTGTTGCATAACGTATTTGCCTTTATTATCACCATTCAGAAATTGAGTACAGAATTAGAACCAGGGTCTTTGGAATTTAGTGGGCATGTCTGGTAGGTAACAGGGGGTTGTTAGGTGGACACAGGGATGTTGCAGGTGTATCACTGAAAGTGGATGCGACTGCATCTACTATAGGGATGTTGTGAATTGTGATGGTTCAAACGAAAGATGCTTCAAGATACAAACACACCATTATCCAGAAACTTCAAGTCAGCGGATCAGTTTTAAAGACGCAGTCGCTACTTTGACAAAAGATGCAGCCATGGTGGAATGTTAGCGTATGGGTGTTAAGTAATTATATTTTTCAACAGAACTGTGTTATTCAATATACATTCTATACTTCTGTACTAAGAACTGTGCTATTCAATATACATTCTATACTTTTTTTTAACCTTATAGTAAATTCATTTTAAATGGGCACAACTATGGGTGCCTAGCTGCTATAATAAAAGCACTGCCCTTTTAATTAAAGGGCATTGCTTTTTTTAAAACATGTAAATAATCCACATTTCCTCATAAGAAGAACAGTATGTACTCATGTGGACTTTTCACCTGAGACAACCCTGAATTACAATAGGAAGAATTCTGTAGCATAATATATCATGTCTTCAGGCTTGGTTAGAGTTATTCCATCAAATATCAGAGTGCCAAATTGCCACTTTCTTACAGAAACCCCTGCTGACTACAACAGCATTTTCTGCGTGATTGTGTTGAAACAGCATTGTGGAAAGCCAGCGGCATGTAAAACAGTTGTGGTACTGCACCACAGTCACTCACGTGAGGTGCAGGAGGAGAAATGTATATAATTAACATCCTAATTCAGTCAGAAAAATATATTAGGTGTGTAATATTATCACAGGAACAGATTGAGAATTTAAAGTGGTTCTGAAATTATTAGCAAAGTGGTCTCATGTAAGTGATACCAAATCAACCATAGGTGGAGTATCATAAACATTTCTTGGAGTTAAAAGACATTTTCCTTAGCAGTGTGATAGAAAAACATAAAGCGCACACAATGAATCTGCCAGTTCCAAGCGACATAAAATATAGAGAACATAACAGTAAAAGCCATATAATATGGAAAGCGTCCCAGTGACTGTACTACAACTCAAAGAGTACTATACAATACATAGAGCATCCCAGTTACTGCTATAGCATTCAGAGACCATCCTATAGAACACAGTGCAGTAAAGGGGGCATTATCCTCTTAGTCAGTAAAAACCCTCCCCAAATCCATTTACCCTTCCCAGTGCAGGGAGGAGGAGAAGCCTGGGAGTCCCTGCTGCCATCTGCAGCCGGGGGCTTCCAGGCATAGGAGAGGAGAGGGAACCACAGAGACCCTCTCACCGGGCGCCAGTGGCTTCGCAAGAGCTATCCTTTGCTATACTCATCGCACATGTTAATACATATGGGCAGGATGTATTTTACATTGTTAATAGATGCAGCCCTCAAATTTAATCAATAGAAAGCCTTAATCATTTTCATTAAGATCATTAGCCCCTTAACACTCCAATCATAACTAAGGGGTAGATTTATTAAGCTCGGTGAAGTGATAAAGTGTCTAGTTTTTATCACCGGGCAATCAGCTTCTACCTGTTATTATTCAAACCAAGGGCCAGATTCTCTAAGCTTCAAAAGTGATAAAATGGAGAGTGATAAACAGCCAGCCAATCAGCTCCTACCTGCTATGTCACAGACTGTGTTTGAAAAATTTGAACATTGAGGTGCCAATAAAGGTCCAATCCCACGCTGTGCGATTTAAAGGTGTTGGGTACGTACAGTTTTCTAGATCTCTTGTTGGATACTAATCACCACATATATATGATTGTATACTAAAAAGTTGGATGCATGTATTTTAGAACTATTACCCCTGATGAAGTCACTCAGGTGACGAAACACGTTGGGTCTGTTCCCATGTTTTTTTTAAACGGATTGAAAATCACTGTGTCTGAGATGCTGAATTTCGAATTATTTAAATAAAATATTGTCTTTTATCAACAGTTGTATTTATATAAAAACAATTGTACATTGAGGTGAGAGTAGCACACTTTACATTTTCCTACCATTTCTTTCCCACTCTATCCTCCGCTAACAGGGAGGTTTTGTAAAGTGCAGCTGACCAATAGAGAGCAAACAACAGTCTGTTCTTATCTATATATATATATATATATATATATATATATATAACCAAGCAAAGATGCACGTCACTCCGGGTCTGGTGTCAATCACAAAAAAGTTTACTGCGCAATGTCTACGCCATTTCGGGCTAGGCCAGTCTTCAGGACATTAACAGTAATACAAAACAAAAATGCAATAAATACCTTACCAACTTGTTAGGTCTCTCCCCGCCGCCCGACGCTCACCGTCCGTGTCCCGCTGTCACTTCCGGTCCGCTGGGCGGAAGTGACATGGTGCCGGCTCCAGGAGCCGCCAGGAGAAGGGCAACACTGTGGGCAAAAGATTTACATCAATTCAAACAGTGCCAAAACATATGCTCGCTGTTAAGCGAATAAAAGTGCATGTGCAAACAGTGATAAGCAGCACATCCACTGGAGGTACAAACATCCCGGTGCACACCAATAGCCTTGTCACGGGAAAATAGAGAGTCGTCACGCTGGCAAAGCAGCGAAGGCAGCACACGGTCAGGAATAAAGATGAACGAGCAGGTATCTTCAAGCAACGTTTCGATTTTATTTACAAAATCGTCATCAGGCATCATATATATATATAGGCTTGGTTGGCGGCCTGGCACTCTCCCGGTGGGGTACAGCTACCTTTGGTGCCTTCTGGGTGCAGTGAATAAAAGAAATAACTCACAACAGCGGCACTCTTCAGGAACTTTTCAGCATGTATTGAAAAACCAAAATCCAACATTTCGGGGCATTTTTTGTCAAGGTGTGGGTAACAATCAAACAAAATACTGTGGTTACCTATATAGCAGGTGAAGTGAGTGACAGATGAGGATCAGCTGCACAAAAACGCCACGTCCTGCGCCGGCGGAAGTGGTCATAGCCGGAAGTGCTGTGGAAAGTAGCGTGTGTGACACGCAAGCTGCCGGAGTGCTTGGTACGCATTTCTTTCCCACTCTATCCTCCGCTAACAGGGAGCACAAACAACAATAGAGCACAAACAACAGTCTGTTCTTATATATATATATATATATATATATATATATATATATATATATATAGACGGAAAAAAAGGACGCACTCTCCAGGTTTTTTTTAAATGCAAAATAAAATCAGCTGTGTATTTGATAAGTCATCAAGAATAAAGTAGCATGGTATACTCAACGTTACGTAGCATTTCAGTCCATCTAGGGACCTTCATCAGGAGTTGAACAACATAGGCATCCAATAATAAGGCACAGCATGGACCACACAGCAGGTACCTACATATATATATATATATATATATATATATATATATAATCCCTGTTGTTCGGCACTCTGGAGGAGAGTAGATAGTGCTGGGGTGCCTTCCAGTAACTGAATATATACACAATACCTCCTGGCCTGGATGGGTCCAGTAAGAAAAAGCGGCACTCCACGGTCTTAGGAACGGTGATAATTTTATTCCATAAAGTGAAGGTTAAGTACAGTACATCGCAGTCGACGTTTCAAGACCGACAGATCTTTTCTTCAAGATAGTGCTGTGCTGGTCAAGCGTGGTAAGCATCCATTTGTTGAATAACCTTGCATCTATTATTATTTAAAAAAACATTTTTTTGGTGGTGGTTGGTTCTCACCCTAATTGGATAAGTTATCTGACCAGAGGTCTGTCATATCAGATGCAGCACAGTATCTCTGACCCTGTGTGTGAGACCGCTTTTTCATCCGTATGTAATTCATATACATTACATCCCGTATTTTTGTTGTGTATTACTAGTTTGGTACAATACAATTGACACACCACGGCTATTTAGTATCTTTAAGGAAGCCTTTCAGTATGGCTAGTGATTGGTTGACGAGGAAGACATAGCTGTGCGTTCCACGGCCAGTCTTCCTGCGTCCCAGCTGCCGATTACTTTTATGGTGCCTTAGGGTAGGATTGAGCACATTGGATTGGCTACTTTCTGTGGTCTCTGCGCTGGAGCTTTCTTCCCCGGCGCTATCAAATGTTCCGAGCAAACCATGAGCCGTGGCCACAATATGAGACACACAGGAAGCGGAAGCACGTGCGTGTCACAAGCCGTGATGTGTGCGTTCCACTGCGGGGACCCGGATATGTGAGGAGATGATTATGATGGTGATCTAGCGGGGTCCACAGGGGAGGTATGTTGCTTTGATTTTGGCGGGCCTCTGTGTCCTATTTATATGGTGAATGTTCACTAGAGAATGTGCTCTTGATAAAGGTGGTTACCCACCGAAACAGGCTGTCGAGCAGATTGGTCATGGGACCAGCGTGGGACTCCACAGGTACTATGGTGATGGCCCAGTGACCTACAGCTTTTTTCTTATTGCAATACTGTATGTTGCCATGTGTTTTATGATCTATCTTCAAAGACCTATAAACATGCTCTAAATGCATTTGATTTTTTGGTGTGCAGATATCTTTCCCATTTTGGAAATAATGTGTGTGTGTATATATATATATATATATATATATATATATACTGGGGGAATATATATATATACTGGGGGAAAGGCCGGCACTCCTCCTTGTGGTGTGGTAACCTGCCCAGGTGCCTTCCAGGATGCAGCAAGCACAAAAAATAGTAGAGCAAATGGAAACGGCGGCACTCAAAGGGACTTTGGAAAATAATTCAGACCACTCTGGGGTTCAAGTTCAACGTTTCCGTCGGTTAGACCTTTATCAAGAACTTAATGCATACACGAGTGGTCTGAATTATTTTCCAAAGTCCCTTTGAGTGCCGCCGTTTCCATTTGCTCTCTCTCTCTCTCTCTCTATATATATATATATATATATATATATATATATATATATATATATATATATATATATATATAGGGGGGTGACGACCGGCACTTGGCACATCAACGGGTAACTGGGAGGTGCCTTCCACAATATTAATATAGCATTGGTGATCAAATGAATGAAGACTGGAGGCGGCACTCACAATAAGTCAAAAAATCAAACTGTATTCAAATCATGTGAGCAAACATCACAGTGACAACCATGTCAGCAAACGTGTGTCGACCGTTTCGAGGCTTGCGCCCCTTCCTCAGGACAGCTGACTGTACAAAAAAAGCTTCAACAGCAAACAGCGGAGTGCAGAAAACAACAGACATAGTAATCATCTCAGTTTAAATAGGTAAGCACACTTACGTGATCGCAGGAGCTCGCTGTGCACCTGCGATCACGTAAGTGTGCTTACCTATTTAAACTGAGATGATTACTATGTCTGTTGTTTTCTGCACTCCACTGTTTGCTGTTGAAGCTTTTTTTGTACAGTCAGCTGTCCTGAGGAAGGGGCGCAAGCCTCGAAACGGTCGACACACGTTTGCTGACATGGTTGTCACTGTGATGTTTGCTCACATGATTTGAATACAGTTTGATTTTTTGACTTATTGTGAGTGCCGCCTCCAGTCTTCATTCATTTGATCACCAATGCTATATATATATATACATATACTGTATTATACGTCAACTGGACCTGATGAAAAGACCTTATTGGTCTTGAAACATTGTCATTTACTTTTCATGCACTTACATAAATTGAACTTTCTACAAAGTCTGCGGAGTGCCGCCTATCTATCTCATCGCCCGCTGAGGGTTAACGGTGGGTGCTTTTGTATGTATATATATATATATATATATATATATATATATATATATATATATATAATTAGAGATGTGCGGGCTTGGATTTCCCAGATACGAGCCCGCACGAAGGTCACTAATCCGAGCCGGGATCCGATTGGCGCTCAGGGCTTCCTGTCTGACTCGGATCCGGGCACATGGGCAAAATGTCATTGCCCGGCGCGGGATTCTCCCAAGATCTGGAACTCTATATAAAGAGTGAGCATCCGGCGCCATTTTTCACTCATGATTTGATCTGGTTAAGTGTAGGATAGTCTGTGTGCTGAGTTTAGATAGTTAGGTTAGGCTTAAGAAGAGCTTTGTTTTATTTTCTACTGGGGCGACTGCCAGTGCCTAGTGCCACTGTCTGGTCTCTGGTGGTGTGACTCTGCACTGCCAGGGGCTGGCTGCCAGGTGCCAATCATACATTATTATGATTGCAGTGTGCACTTGCACTCTGTTGTGAAACGTGTATATATTATTTAACCACTTGTATACCAGTCTGCTTGTGCATCTGCTGTAATAATACCACCCCTGCTGGTGTATTTTTTACAGCATTGGCCTATACATCAGGATCAGTCATGTGTATATGACTGCAGTGTGCAGCACTGTTAAACTTATTAACCATTCCTATACCAGTCTGCTACTTGTGCATCTGCTGTTTATTTAATAATATCCCCCTGCTGGTGTATTTTTTTTTGTACAGCCTTATATCAGACATTGTGTATATATATGACTGCAGTGTGCTGCAGCACTGTTGGAAAACTTAACCACTTGTATACCAGTGTGCTTGTGCATCTGCTGTATAATTAATAATACCCCCCTGCTGGTGTATACAGCCTTACATAACTAGTACATATTCTCTGCTGGTGCATCTACTCACTGTACTACTGAGTCTGACATAAATAAAAATATTAATACATTTACAGTGTTCTGGTACATCTAGTAATTAAAATAATATCTCTGCTGGTTCATATTAATTATACTGCCGTATATATAATATCTCTTGGGTGGTGCATAATTAACTACCGTATATTATTTTGGTGGTGCATAATTGACTACCGTATATCTTTGTGGTGGTGCATAATTATAAATTGACTACCGGATAATTTTTTGGTGGTATGTAATTGACTACCGTATATCTTTCTGGTGGTGCGTAATTATAAATTGACTACCGTATAATTTTTTGGTGGTGCATAATTGACTACCGTATATTTTTTTGGTGGTGCGTAATTGACCACCGTATATCTTTCTGGTGGTGCGTAATTATAAATTGACTACCGTATAATTTTTTGGTGGTGCGTAATTGACTACTGTATATATTTCTGGTGGTGTGTAATTATAAATTGACTACCGTATATTTTTTTGGTGGTGAGTGATTGGCTGCCATATATATTTTTCTGGTGGTGCGTAATTATAAATTGACTACCGTATAATTTTCTTGGTGGTGCGTAATTGACTACCATGCCATCAACATTGTCTGCCTAGGCCGATGTCCAGTGTGAAAGTACGGGGCACGTAAAATCCAAAAAGCCAAAGTTGAGTAAAAGGAGGACCAAAAAAAAAAAAATTAAAATCATTGGAGGAGAAACGTAAAATTGCCAATGTTCCATTTACGACATGGAGTGGCAAGGAACGGTTAAGGCCCAGGCCTGTATTTATGACTGGTGATTCAACTACACATGACCATGCAAGCCCTCCTACTCCCCCCTTTAGAAATTTAAAGAGATTTCAGCTGTCATCAAAAACACAGCAAACAGTCCAAGGGTGTTGGTGGTTGCGATGCCTGACCTTCCCATCGCTAAACGGGAAGAGGTGGCTCCATCCACCATTTTCAGCACTCCCTCTACATATGCTGGAAGGATCACCCACAGTGCAGTTCCTGATTTAGATAATGAAGGTGTCAATGTTGTAGACCGAGAGGAGGATATTGATGTAGCTGGCGCTGAGGAGGAAGTTGACAAGGAGGATGCTTTGGTGGTTTGCTTAAATGAGGCACCAGGGGGGAAAACAGTTGTTGTCCATTGGACGAAAAAGCCCATCATCATGCCTGGGCAGAGGACCAATAAATCCACCTCTACGGTCTGTATTTTTTTTTATCCGAATCCAGACAACAAATGTATTGCCATATGTAGCTTATGTAAAGCTCCAATAAGCAGGGGTAAGGATCTTGCCCACCTAGGGACATCCTCCCGTATACGTCACCTGAAGACCCTTCATAAATCAGTGTTTAGTTCAGGAACTGTGGCTAGCAATCCAGGGACACTTAAATCCCTTGCTTCTCCTGTTGGAGCCAAGCGCCTGAAAAGCACACCACCAACTCCCTCCTCATCAATTTCCTCCTCGGTTTGGATCGGGAAAGTCCTGCAGGCCATGTCACCAGCATGACTGACTCCCCTTTTACCAGAGATTCCTCTGGAGGATCCGCGCATCGGATTGGAGGGGATGTCAAAACATGCGATTGCTTGGCTCGATTCATCCGAATCGGGTGAAATCGTGCCCAAATCGCATAGTGTATGGGGGCCTTAACTCTTCTGCACAAGTGCAAAATGCGGCCCACCAATATCTCAGAGGTGGTAGAAATTATTTTAAATGTGTTGTGTTATTTCTAACAATCTAAGTGGTATAATATATATACAGCAGTTAACTAATACAACCCCAATATGAATTTTGTATACATACAATACTATATTTTACCAAAATATAAACCCTATTCATAAAGTTCAAATTTTGGTAATTGTTTTTTTTTAACAGGAAACTTGCTGAGCAAGAAGACACTTTGCATCTAAGAATGATGAGCCACATCTCGATAAGTGACATATTTTTGTCAGCATTACTGGCGCCCAACGGCATAGCAGAGCCATTTCTATAAATTGTAGCTTACCTACTGAAGGATTACTAAAATATATGGCAAAAATACCTATGTTTGAAGCCATTAATATAGGTAAAATATGTCATCTTTTCTTTGGAAGAACTAGCAAGTGTATAAAATACTGTCATCAATCAAAACAAATTCACTAAATATACAATTTAAATAGCAACAGATAGAAAAAGAAATATATACATATATCTCATCTGTCACAGCATCACACATCCCAATTTTTCAACAGAAGCCATACATCAGGAGTCTCAAGGTCTGTAGCATAGCCATAGATGATTCATGATTGACTTTCTTTTCCATGGGGATAAGCCCTGCAGTGTCTGCTGTTTCTTGAAAAATAGCAGACAATACCAAGTTAGAGGAGACTATATAAACCAAGACATAAAATAAAGATACTACAAGTGGAAAGCTGCAAACTAAATTACGTTTCACAACAACTACAAGAAATTGCTAGAAAACTATTGCGTTGGAGTTTACAGTCAGCAAGCGAATTGAAACTTTTCTGAGATAGTCCTTAAATTCTGAACTGAGTTGTAAATGCTACATTCTGTATCCAATTATTTATAGCTCTCAGACCAGTGGATAACAGTTTCAGGAAAAAAGAAGGTCTGGTGGCGCTGAATATTGTATAGTCCACAGGATGATGTTGACTCATGAAGTGGAGAAACAAAATAAATGAAAAATTGTGTTAGAGTAAAAAACACAATAGGAATGTAAAAAGTGAAACACCCATATAAGGGGGGATCCGTACCCAGACTCACAAGTAAAGGTGTGTGAACAAGTGTATCAAGGTATCTTTAGGGGACCACCGGTGTGTGTATTCTAAAGACAAATACCAAGTGTGATGTGCTGGTATCCAGAGATTCGTACCGTACTCACTGTATATACAGGAGCTTGACACATATAAAGGTATCTTTCACTGACACAGTAACCGTATATCTAGGTGAAGTATTTCAAAGGCCAAGGTAGGTGCCTACCATACTCACTGTGGGAGTAGATGTAATACACACGTAGCGGTATCTTTGTGAATAAGGACAGGTCCCTCTATTCTCATCACCTCGTGGCAGAGGCATGTATGCGGAAAGAGGAAGAGGACCAGTCTCAGTAAAAGATTATTTAATATAAGTTAATATAAGTTTTTCAAGGACCTTGAAAAAGGCGGCTGCGACCGCCGAAACATGTTGGCAGAAGAGTGAGTTCTTTTTTATTCAATACTTTTTTATGCATTGTTCTATTTGTACTCCTGTTTGTGGTTATTGGCCATAAGCCACATTTCAGCTGGTACTTATATTAAATAATCTGTTACTGAGACTGGTCCTCTTCCTCTTTCCGCATACACGCCTCTGCCACGAGGTGATGAGAATAGAGGGACCTGTCCTTATTCACAAAGATACCGCTACGTGTGTATTACATCTACTCCCACAGTGAGTATGGTAGGCACCTACCTTGGCCTTTGAAATACTTCACCTGGATATACGGTTACTGTGTCAGTGAAAGATACCTTTATATGTGTCAAGCTCCTGTATATACTGTACAGTGAGTACGGTACGAATCTCTGGATACCAGCACATCACACTTGGTATTTGTCTTTAGAATACACACACCGGTGGCCCCCTAAAGATACCTTGATACACTTGTTCACACACCTTTACTTGTGAGTCTGGGTACGGATCCCCCCTTATATGGGTGTTTCACTTTTTACATTCCTATTGTGTTTTTTACTCTAACACAATTTTTCATTTATTTTTGTTTCTCCACTTCATGAGTCAACATCATCCTGTGGACTATACAATATTCAGCGCCACCAGACCTTCTTTTTTCCTGAAGCATCTACCAGCGGGACTACTACAGTGGGTCTCCCTTTTGGTCCAGTGGCAGCAAGGATATTATAGCGCCTTGGGACTTTTCACAACCCCTCCTTTTTTACTACAGTGGATAACAGTTGTTACATGAGACAATCATAGTTGCCTACCCTCCTGCATTCTGCAGGAGACTCCCTGAAATAACAGCAATCTCCCTCTGTCCCTCATTAGTCTAGCAATCTCCCTCGTTTCACCTAGCCGACATTACACTGTTACATTTTTTGGGAAAAGGGAATAAGAGATAGATACATTTATAGTGAATCATCAGTACCATTTCCTAGCACTTTACCAAGTATAGTAGCTCTTACTAACTGCTTTGCGGCTCATCTAAATTTGGGTATAAATCATTATAAAAGATTCCTCTCAGATGCTTCTAGGTGCCACGTTTACAATCTGTTTTCACAATCTCTCCATATATGGAACTAGACATGCCCATTTGGTGGAGCATAACACGCCCACTCAATGGGGCGCTTTGCAAAATTCTACTACCAACTATAATCTCCCTGAAACGATTTTTCAAAAGTAGGCAAGCATGGATAAAACACAGTAGCAAAATGCCCCATGAAAAAGTTTTTCCTTTCATCTGTTCTGCTATATAATAAAGCCAGCTCATGTTCCCACTGGTCAACCTCTCTGCTTTGGATAACAAATAGTGTCACCTAATATTCAGCAATACAGGATACTTAATTGGACTTACCTGAATTATTTATTTTATTGCTCCGAAACAAAATCATTAAATGAAAGTACTCAGAATGTTTACATCTGGCAAATTGTTTAACTCCAAAATGAAGGCAAAAAGAAAAGAATGGTTATTCATTTAGGAGGGCGTGTAACCTGCAATGTTTTTGTAGGAAAATCTAATTTAGAAATGACACTTTAAGCACTTGATAAACAACGCTGACAGATAGGAACGTAATTGCTGCTTCAGAATGAAGATTTGTAGAACTGTCACACACACAGAAAGCTTCCAATTAAAAGCACTGAAGGAGTTCAGAGAGTGTGACAAAATCTAATGCAAGATTTGTCAGCTGGTTAAATTATCCTATCTGAATCAAGACTCTGTGGGGGACCATGCTGAAACTATTTTCACACAGTAAAAAATTACTAGAAATGTAGAGCTACAGACTCACTAATACAACGCAGACAGAGAGTAGAAGCTGCGCCAGGTCTTATAAACAAGAAATGATTGTGTTCTCCACATGTTTGTGTACGGCATAATTTGGGATAACCAAGTGGTGCCCAGAGAATCCTCAGGATGGTGCAGGCAGTGCTCTATATCCCACAGCCAGCGGCCCAGCCCCCAGGTGTGACATCATGATGTCACTGTTACAGCGCTTTGGAAAACAATAATTCAGTGGCTAAAAGTGGGACAATAAACAGTGGATTTAACCTATTTGACCATTGTTTGTTTTCAAGTATTTGGAAGCAAATTTTTTATTCTCATATGCTTCCATACATTACCAGATTTTCGCTCTGACCAAATAGGAGATGTGGTCGTTAGGTCGGCACAAGAAAGGTCTACACTCCTTAGGTCGACAAACAGAAGGTCACGGGGTCCTTAGGTCAACCAAGGGAAGATCGACAATGAGGAAGTTCGACACAGGTTTTAGTTTTTTTTTCCCTAATGTGGTTCCAGAATAGGCGGTAGGTAGTTCATGCCTTACAGTCCACTAGGGCATGGCGGGAGAATAGAATAGTGCACCGAGTGTAGCGGGCGATGCGAGGAACTGACATATACAGTACTTAGACAGTTTTCAGAACTAGACGTCTAGATCTAGATGCCTAAAAAAATAAAAAAAATATACGTGTTGACCTTCTGCATTGTCGACCTTCCACCGGTCTACCTAAGAACCCTGTCAACCTGCAGTCCCTGTCGACCTTCTGACTATTGACATTCCACTGTAGACCTAAGACCTTTTTTGGGACGACCGGATGATCCATACCCACCAAATAGATTGGATGGATAAAACTATGTGTGTACCCAGCTAAATATAGAAATAAACTGCATTTTGTAGCCAAGAGATCACCAAGTGCAAAACAATCAAACACCTGAGAATAATTGTGGTGCAAATAGATAACATCCCCAAGTGAGACCATCACCAAGACAACGGGAAAACGGAATTAGACAATAACAAAAATAAGATATATAAAAATATTATACAGACACAAAGGGGGAAATTTACTTCAGGAAATTTGTAAAAAAAATAGGTGTATTTGTATCCAGAAATACACTCATTTTTGACATTTACTATCCCGAAAATACGGCAATTCGTATTCGTGTTGAAGTGCTATCAATACGAATACGAATTGCCGTATTTTCGGGATAGTAAATGTCAAAAATAAGTGTATTTCTGGATACAAATACACCTATTTTTTACAAATTTCCTTTAGTAAATTTCCCCCTTTATCACTTCACCGAGCTTAATAAATCTACCCCTCAGAATTGTTACACCAATGATTCTACTGCAGAGTAATTAGACCTTAACTGATACCATTGGGTTAAATACTAACAGAGCAAATTTCCCCCAAACCATCAAACAATATGCATGCTAGGAATCCATTGGTATCATATATCAATAATAAGTTTTATTTAAAAAAAAAAAAAAATAGAAACATGATTAAACTTTTAACTGGATAACATTGTAAATAAATAAAACTGTTGAACTTTTACACAAATGTGTACATCAGTTAGTGAGGCGGTGATATGCTGCTGTCAGTGAGGCGGTGATGCACTGCTGTCAGTGAGCAAGAAGGTAATTTCAATGATGTGCCTCGCTTCATCAGTTCTGATGAAAGGGAGCACATCCCAGAAACGTTCATCAATTGGAGTTGACTTCACCCTCTTTGCAAGACCTGGAGTGCTGCCTGTATAATTCTGTGAGTTTTAGCAACATCATTCCTTTAATAACATGCAAGACAAAAGGAAGAAGTCCAAAGGAATTCCTTCTATGCAAGTAAATACAATTTTCTACAAGATATTGTAACATAAATTACAGTCAATACTAAATGACCTGTAAAAGTAATATCCAACATTTATCTGCCTAATAGGAAGCAAAGTAATAATTTGATGTGTGTAAACAGTGATTCCACAAATATGTCATTATGCATACACAATATAATGCATTTATAGACTTGTTCTTGGTGTTACTCATTTTTCTAAATGGTTTTATTTTCATAATCTTATTTGTAGTGTGTGTGATTTATAGCCATGGTAAGCTCTCTTGAGCAGAGACCTTGTAAATGGCTAACCCAATGCCTTTTTTTAGCATTTTTATTTGATTGTATTTGGAAAGCAAATTCAAGTCCATCAGTTACCAAAACGTTGTCTGGCTCAGATCTATATGCATGTCATAGTGCATATACACTCTTGTAGATAACGGAAACATACACACAGGCTTTGTTTTTATGTGAATTATGTAAAAGATCCATCTTTTTGTATTTGTGTACAATTAGATTGCAAACTTGTGAGCAAGGCCCTCCTACCTGTATCTCGGTGTGTTACTACCCAGTTTGTTTTATCACTGTTTCCAATTGTAAAACCCAATGGAATTTGCTGTGCTATATAAGTAACTGAAACTAAATAAATGTATTTTTTACAGATAGTGTGGTGGCAGCAAGGATGAGAGAGAGTAGTGTGTGTGTGTGTGTGTGTGTGTCTGTGTGTGCAAGGACATAGTAAAATCTTGAAAGTCCCTGACCTACAAGCCTTTGGGGGAGATTCTCTAAACTAAAAATGCATTTTCGGATGCATTTTGGGTTATCGCGAAGGGGGGGGGCATCGCCAGATTTTTCTGGTGATGCCCCCCCCCCCTTCGCGATAACCCAAAATGCATCCTATGGGCTTCTACCGCATCCCACCGCTGCCCCGCATCGACCCCCGCCGTCCCGCACCGACCCCTCCTCACCTGTGTCCAGGCAGCACAGTGCTGTGCTGCCTGGACCTGTGGGGGACATATCTTGCGGTAAGGGGGTGCGGATGTTAGAGCATCCCCCCTTTGTCACTTTAATGCCCCGTAGGGGCAAGAGAGAGGGGAGTGAGTGAGAAATAGGGTGAATGAACAGGAGGAACGTACTGTAGACAGAAAGGCATGAAGGAGCATACACAGATGGATGGGGGGGGGGCATAAACAGATGAGAGGGAGCATACACAATGGGGGGGGGCACAGATGGACTCTCAAGAGGGGGCAAAGGTGGATGGACAAGAGGGGACAAAGATGGATGGACAGGAGGGGGCATAGATGGACAGATGGAAGGGCGCATAGACGGACAGACATGTCTGGGCCCTCTAACTATACAGGGAGATGAGGATGTAGCTGTTATGGGGCTTCCCAGTTTGGGGGGGGGGCCCAAAGGCAATCCCACTGCACCCTCTAAAATGTATAATCATTTTTTGAATTTTCAATTCCTGCTGATGCGCTGGGTGTGGAGCCCAGTAGTGTACTTACTGGCAGGTATGAGAGAGGTGAAAGGAAGGAGGCAAAGCCTCTTGTTGCAGAAAATCTAAAAGTGTGGCTGCACCTGCAATAGCGATGCCAGCGGTGCATGCCTGGTGTAAGCAATTACAAGCACAACCAGTGCGTGACCATCAGTTGCGCAGCCCTGGCCGGCGCCACTACTGCAGGCCCAGCCACATTTTCGGATTCTGTAGTACAAGCAGCTTCTCCTCCCCTTGCCCCTCCCAGTGTTTTCTTCCTATGATTGAAAGTGCTTGCCATAGTTGGCAAAAATATATTTTTTAGATAATTTGTCCTCCTAACTTGCTTCTGGGAGATACAAAGGTAGGTGCAAAGAAAGTAGACAGGACCTGCTGATGCAATTTGCATTATCAAGTACTGTACAGTAGGTGGGCATTTATCACATGAAGCCCCTCCAACTACAGCTGACAGCACTGTAAAGATGTAATTCATTGTGTTACAGCTACATGAGTACTCTAACACCCATTCCACTATGCACCTCGGACCCGGGTAATTGAACTAAAGCTTATAACCCGGGTCAACCAACCCAGCAATTCGACCCGGGTTATAAGATGAGTTAAACCCAGGGCACTCTTTGTATTTTGGGCAACCCATGTTTAATGTAAGATCACCAGACCCTGTCGGTGCAAGGTACGAACCGCCATTGCAATGTTCAAAGTGCCACGTATAATGCATCGGGATGCAGTTAAAATCCCGGCGGATGGGAACCCGGCGTTCAGAATCCCGACGCCGGAATCCCGACCGCCGAAATCCCGACACATTCTCCCTCCGTGGGTGTCCACGACACCCCTGGAGGGAGAATAAATTAGTGTGCCGAGCGTAGCGAGGCACCGGGCCCGCTGCGTGGTGAGCGCAGCGAGCCTGCAAGGGGGGGGGGGGGGCGATCCACGTCCCCCCCTTGTCGGCATTTCGGCTGTCGGGATTCCGGCGTCGGGATTCTGAACGCCGGGATCCCGACCGCCGGGATTCAGTACTGAATCCAATGCATCAACCACATATTCACCAAAACTACAGTATACAGAACAGGACACAGCCGATTCTGCATTTTATTTGTGTTTCACTTTAATCCATTTTCTAATAGACGACTGAATGTTCTCTTGGGAATCTGTTGGATATTATTAATATATTTATTCTCCTTTATATGGCACCACAAAGGATCTGCAGTACCTTTCCAATTACATAAACGGAAACAATATGAATAAAACAAGAAAACATTAACTTGCAGTACAGATCATTGCAGAACATAGACAAGGTTATAAACATTGCTGCGTCAGTGGTCATAATACACAAATAAGCAGCAGAGTGCCACAACCCAGAGGTTTGGTGACGTTGTTGGCAGTGGGGAAGAGATGATGGATGGTATAAGTGCGGGAAGGAAAAGCATGAGGGAAGAGGGCCCAGCACATGGGACCTTCGAGTCCAGGAGAACAAGTGGCCATGATAACAAATGCAACTGGGACTAAATCTAAGGACATGGAGGCTACACGTTTTTAAATGTGTAGGTAGACGAAAATAGAGTGTATATGTAATTAAACTCTGTAGTCTATGAACATGCCACCATTTATCACTTTTATAGCCAAATTCTGTTCTTATTTTTAATTTAATATGGAATTTATTTACAGTGCCTCTATTCTGTTCTGAAGTGATACTAATGGTGTAAAATGTTGCTTAGTTATTTATTGATCATTGGAAACCATAATCCTCTCACTTATCAGGGAATGTTCCAGGTAGTCCCTTATGACCACTATAATAAACAAAATACATATGTTTTGGGATTATTGTTCCTTCAGCAGGTCTATTTTATTATGCCAAATTTATTGCCAGTGGGGAATTTCCCAATAGGCATGTAAGGCATGTGCCTTAAGGGCAGCCCTTACTAGGCGGCAGCACTTATTGGGGGTATGGCACTTGGATGCTTATCATAAGCCTATCATATTTAAGTTCTACACGCATAACCCTCTGAGGCACTTATGTATTATATAGCTTCCCTTCTGGACTTGTAACTTGGTGGGACTGCTATGCTATTACTGGTGCCTGTCCTTGTGTTTCCCTCCTATATCCCTATAGATTGTAAGCTTGCAGCAGGGCCCTCCTACCTCCAAGTCTGTCTGTTGTTACCTAGTTTGTTGTATCACTGTCTACAATTGTAAAGCGCAATGGAATCTGCTGCACTATATAAGAATCTGTAAGTAAATAACTAAATACCAGCAACTGCAAAATATTTCCACTGTACCATACAGTATGTCATCTTGAATTAAGTATAAATGGATAGGCATACAGGAATTACTATTGTGTATGTGCCCCCTTCCCTGTATATTCTACCCTGCTTACTGCTCCCACATCTCCTAAGTGCAGTGTATTCTCAGTATCTGAAGTAGGTGCTGATACCATAGAGTTGTCATCAGGGCTGGACTGGGACCAGAAATCGGCCCTGGCATTTTGAGCACACAGGCCCACCTGAAGTAGGCGGGAGCCTCGTGGCAGAAAGGGGGCGTGGTCTCATGGAAAGGAGGCATGGCATCAGAAAAAGGAGGCATTGCACACTATAGAACACATCGTAATGCCCATTACAGTATATAAAACAATCTGGACCCCACAGGCTGCTCCCTGTGTATAAAATCAGGACACAACAGGTTTCTCCCACTGTATGATGACAGAACACTACAGTCTACTCCACCTGTATAATAACAGGAAACCACAGGCTGCACCCCTGCACAATAACAGAACACCACAGGCTGCCCCCTGCACAATAACAGAACACCACAGGCTGCCACCCCTGCACAATAACTGGACACCACAGGCTGCTCCCCCTGCACAATAACTGGACAACACAGGCTGCTCCCCCTACACAATAACAGGACTGAGGAGTCAGGATACCACAGGCTTCTCTCAGAGAAGTTCTCTGGGAGGAGCCTGTGTTGTCCTGACTCCTCAGTCCTGTTCTGCCCCTGTACATATGCTATTTACCTGAGGCTGTGAAGCTGATTTCCCCGCCACTTTCACCGGATGGACACCGAGGCTGCAGCACTAGCAGGGGGAAGTAATGTGCACGCACAAGCCGGCCGGAAGTAGGAAGTATGGTGCCATGTGAGGATCAGCACAGGCAGGCTGCGCTGCTCCCTTCCTGGCTTCCCAGCCCTCTATAGCAACCTCCTGCACTGTCTAGACAGGTCCTCAGTGCTTGTTCCCGAAGCCGCGGCTATATTCTTAAAGCCGCGGCCAGCGCCGCCAAACAGAGAAGAGTCCCAGGCACCTCCAGTGGCCAGCAGGACTCAAATTCGGCCCACCTGGCCATCGGTCCTTCTGGCATTTGCCAGAAGGGCCAGATGGCCAGTCTGGCCCTGGTTGTCATCCTAAATACTTATCTATTCAGTATTTACAATATTATAAATTCAATCCGGACTAATGAAACTCTGATAGTTATGCTTATTTGCTTCTGTATGTTGCTCCAGGGTAATTAGGATCAGTTGTCCATCAGTGTGACACTTCTCCCATTACTATGAAGTTCATTTGATTGGTGGATTACAAACTGAGAAATGACTGATTGACAATCTGAGGGCACTTTACAACATCATATATAATCTTTGCTAAAGGCTTCACCAGTCCAGATTGATTTGTTTTCAAATACAACATTATCACTTGTACAGTCATTCCCTATTTACATATTTACTTACAGGAGATGAGACAACAGGATTTTGGGTCTTGGCATTCCTTACAGATTGTGAATATGCCAGTGTTGAGAGATTATTTTATATTGGTTCTGATGCAAAATCATAAATTAACATGCACATTGGCTTTATTGATTGTTAAACTGAGTACATTGATGTATATTATTTTAATATTTTGTGGTTTTATAGTTTAAGAATAAAATTGTTTTTTTTTTATTGATATTATCTTTTGGAATTCAGTGTTCACATACTGTATAGTTTATTTTATTATTAAAATATATTAGAAACATATTAACATTACTATTTGTACCAGACCAATTAGAGCCTTTTATATTAGTTTGTCATAAAAAGTGAATCACAGTCTCAGCATCTGTGTTGTCTTGAAAAGCCTACATTTTTATTGTTTATAATATAAAGTATTCACTGTTATATCTGGATTAAAACCAGGCACCTGGGGCCTTATAGCAAGGCTGCAATTTGTGCAGATGCACAAAGCCATACTGCACTGCAGGTGGGGCCAAGGGCGTCAGCAGGGCATCCAAGTTCCGGCAAAATGAAGAGGCGTGGCCTCCAGGAGGGGTCATGGCCACACCCCTTTGAAAAAAACCTATAGGAATTGAAAATGGGGGAAAGAAATTAAAATTACGTTTATTTTAATGTCTTGCATAGCTACAGAGCTGTAGTTATATCTAAATTAGAGGACTCCATGATTAGCTCCTCGTTAGCTCAACTCTACTGGAATGTGGAAATCCAAGTTTCTGTATGATTTTGCTAATGGACTTAAAAATAATGGTTGCTTTAGGGCCCTTCCAGGATATGGGATTTGAGTGCCAACATCTTTTGTGAGAGATGTTCAAGATATCCGCTAAAAATACCAGCGTCGCTCACATTTGTTATATGAATTCAAATAAAAAAATGTTGTGTATAAAAAAGATTATATTTCCTATATAAGGTAAACATTACAGGTCCTTATGATGAATAAAAATGTTTTCTTGTCAATTTTCACACACCGATTTTGACAAATTCACTTGGCACTCAAAGGGTTAATTACATGCAATGGACAGTTCTTGCTTTCATAGAAGTATGGAGCATTTTAATGGTGTAGCGCAAAAACAAATGCTTCAAGTTGCAAACAAAGGCCCTTATTCTGGTTGGTGCGGTCAGAGCCGCACACGGGGCTCCGACCGCACAAACCAATCCCCGCCCACCCTACGGATCGCCACGGCCGTCCGTACACGGACGGCTGGCGATCCGCATTAAAATGGTGGAGGCTACGCCTCCACCATGGTGGGAGCTGCCCCCTGCATTCGATGGTCGTCGACCATCGAAGGCAGGTCCGCACGCCGCGGCAGCTCCCGCAAGCTAAGACCACACGGACAATCGTCCGTGTGGTAGCTTGTATGGGGGCTGAAAGCTGACATCCGGCGACGTCAGCTTTCCGCCCCCATGAGTGGCGTCATGCCCTCATTACCATGCATACGCCCCGCGTTTGCATGGGAACGCCCATGAAACGCGGGGCGTACACATAGGGAAATGAGGGCATGATGCCTCTCACGCCCCTATCCGCCCCCTTTGCGGCGGACGAAATCCGTCTGCGGCGAAGGGGGCTGCACATGCGCAGATTCACCTCTGCGCATGTGCAGTGTTAAAACATCGGCGGTACGGCCGCACGCGGGCCGTACCGTTCCGATTAGAATAAGGGCCAAAGAGCAGATCCATAACTGTGGTGGAAAATACCCACTTTACTAAACAAATTTATTTAAAGGAATAAAATGACCCGAATAAATTTTGTTTCCCAATTTTCTAAAAAATCTTGGGTCATTTTATTTTTAACCAACTATAAATTCCCTATATAATATGTCGGTACAACAATATATCTAGTAACTTCTGGAGTAAGTTCCTGCATATGCCGTATTAAGCAATTGTATCCATCATCAATGGTTGTCACATTCATCTTCTAAAATACAGTGAAGACCCCTAATATATTCCTCTTTGTAACAAAAACCCTACAAGTAGAAAGTATATCTTCCAAAGACAACAAAGGAACCACTTTCATGTTACATGTCCACAATTTTCCCATTTAAATGCAGATTGTAACTTTCTGCTAAGTAAGAGCTGGGAATTTTTCTATTAAAATGCTAATGAGAATGTTAACTTTAAGTTGGTAAGTGTTCCAGAGGAAAAAAAAACACAGTTAGGATGGTTTACTGTACCTCCGGGTTATTCTTCTATAAGACAACATTTAACCTATACGGCTTCATCAGTGAGAATTGTGTTTTCACATTAGAAAGCTAAAGTTACAGAACGGATCATAACCGCTTTCCATTTGTTTACTCTAAAATTACCCAAGGTCATAATCTTTTTATGCGGACACAGTACAAAGTGAGTGTTTTTATGCATATACTACTTTATGCATGTATTTATACCATCCACTGTCTTCCTGTTTATCCCAAGAAGAGAAATAATATATGAAAAATCTTTACTATAATGTCACAGTAGAAATTGTGGGGTAAATGTACGAAGCTTTGGAGATTGATAAAGTACCAACCAATCAGCTGCTATTTTTCTAATACAACATGTAACATACCTCCCAACTGTCCCGATTTTCGCAGTACAGTCCCAAAATTATGGGACCGCCACTGTCCCCCGGAGGAGTGGGGCAGTTGTGTGTATGTGCACAGCATCTATTTAGGGAGTCAGGTGGGACAGGGGGCATGGCCAGCAGCTCTTACAGTGCTGGCCATGCTTCCACAATGGCGTAAGGGGGCGGTGCCTCGTGATTTCAGACATCACTATAAGGTCACACCACCTTTTTCCCAAGGCCATGCCCTTTTTGGGAGAAGGCAGCAGGGCCATGCACAGGATTACCGACCCTAGCCCACCAGGAGTTGGGAGTTATGCAGCTAGGAGCTGATTGGCTGTTACTTTATCAATCTCTATTGTATCATTATCCAAAGTTTAGTACATCTAACCTTATGCCAGCTGGCCTAGTGTATCTTGTACCCAACACATATATCCAGAACCGTGCATATGATACCATGAAGATACTGTATGTGTGAGCCCGGCACTTCGGCCTGCCTGTGCAGGGGTGGAATCTGGAAAGACAGGAGCCATCTAATACAGAAAGACTGTATTTGTATAATTGTCAACACATGCATATTGGGGAAAGGATGCATATGTACATGGGGCACTCATATTGTGTGCAAGGCAGATTCTAGTCAAAGTGGAAGCCAGGGAGGACATTTTCTAGAAACCGCTGAACCAAGGTCATTGCGTCCGAGGTGACCGTAGCAGATCAGGAGCATTCACCCTACTTAACCAACAAGTGGGGAGAAGTGTTCCATATAATAAGTATTAAATCAAACAGTGACTTCATCCCCTGTGGTAGTTGTGAAATATTTTCACCAATGCTATAATGCCACATCATCGTTATGTCCTATGCCATATATGAATAGCAGCATATGCCACTCTGGCACAATTGTGGAAACAGCCCTCCGCCCCTCCCCTTCTGAAAGCTACCGATAAAGTCCACTTCCAATTTGTAATAGAAAAGGAGTATATGCCTTACACCCTCTGTGCTTCCTCTTTCGTTGAATACTGTACCTTGGCATGCATACTTAATGGTGGGTGATGGGGCTCAATACATTACAAACTGACCCTTTTCAATTCAGTTTAAATGAGTCAGGGCTGTATCCACCGTATTATATATTGTAAATTTCATTGTTCTCCCAATGCACTTTTGATGAATAGCTTTAGTGCATGCTCCTTTGTCATTTATTGTTATTATTGCATTTTGTGTTTTATGTAAATGTGTCTCAGAATTCATGGCTATGTTCCATGCCTTTATTTTCCTTTCGTTCATTTTGTACCTCTAAGATTTACAATTTTTCAATAAAAAATGAATGATGTAAAAAAAAAAAAAAGGAACAACTGAGACAGCAGAAAAAAGAGGTTTAAAGACACGCTATTAAATATATATTGTATTTTATTATCAGATCGAAAACATAATCACTATATCAGTGGATATATAATATAAATACATTATTGTGTATGCAGATAGGGGGTTCTGCCAGCACTCAAATAACTGCTGTACGAAGGGGCTGGTGAGTTATCAGCCGACCTATCTCAAGATATAGCTTTAGTAGTAGAGTATGGATGAACTCTGCGCTCACCTTCTAACAACCTCCTCTGTGTGTATTACGAGGGTTGTTTTGCTGTGCCCTTATGTGAGTGCAGGATAGGAGATGGCTCAGTGACCGTGTGTCCAATGAGATAACCGAATGACAAAACACACGTACTGTGGAAACGGTGTACGCCCCGCGCTCACCTTCTAATGTTATTAATGATAGTGCCACTAGCTCTTGCTAGTGTGGGGGTTAATGATAGGAGGTATACAATATTGTGATGCAAAAGTGGAGTTTATTTACAAGTACAATAACATACAATAAATGTGAAGCTGCATGGATGCACACTTGCCAAGGGGGGGAGGGGAGGGGAGAAGGGGTAGGTACACGGGTCACACACCGTGTACCTAACCCTTCCCACTTAAGGTCATACTGTAGTTCTAACCAGTTCCAATTAGAATTCACCTGGTCCAAGACTACATCTGTTTAAACTGGGACCTGAGGTTCCACAATTTACCATACAGTTATTTAGGTGTTAAAGTAGTGCTACTCTTAAGGCCTTGATGGCTAACCTTGACACTCCAGATGTTTTTAAAGTACACATCCCAGCAAGATCTGCTTCAGTTTTGCTATTTTGGCCATGCTAAGTCTGATGCAGAGCATGCTGGGATGTGTAGTTCAACAACAGCTGGAGTGTCAAGGTTAGCCATCAAGGTCTTAAGGGGTAGTTAAGTACAGTATTGAAACCGTACCGCTAACCCATCCCTTCCACGGTATGGGCCATAAAGTTGACAAGAGCAAGGTCGACAGTTATTAGGTCGACTACTGAAGGTCAACATGACTAAAGGTCGATATGGGGTTAGGTCGACTGGGTCATTAGGCTGACACAAGCATTAGGTCGACATGCCCAAGGTCAACAGTCAAAAGGCCGACATGGTTTTTTTTTAAGAAAGAACTAGCAGCGCTAGTAAACACCCACTTCACTTGGACCTGGATAGAAGCCCGAACCAGCCCCTTGGGGAATTTCAACTACTTACCCCAAGTGACTTTTCATCAAGGTATCCACCCCCTGACTGTCGACCTTGTGACCGAATACCCTTCCACAGCCAAAACTTAATCCACCCCTCTAACAGTCCCTTCCCACAACTCAGAGCTGGTCCGATTGGGACACTTTTCAGGTGTTTGACATCTGATCCAATCTGATGCACGGTCCCATGCGTATAGGAGTCCGGAACTGCTTGTACATCTGACCGCAGACTCAGACAGCTTCCCAGCAGTGGGGAATGGGATCACAGGTTATATATATATATATATATATATATCATATGCAAAATCCTGCCACCTGGGAGCTCAAGGAGGTTTGGCTGCGACTTTTCCAGGGGATAAGTTGCAGTAGTGTATGGGGGGGGGGGGCTTTACCTTAACCCCTCTACGAAAGCTCAACTCCAATCTCTCCCACCCCAGAAGCCTGACCCTGAGATCTCAAACTCAGTCTGGGAACATGGCATGTTTTCTAGCTCTCCTCTCTCAAAATTAGAAACATAGAAACATAGAATTTGACGGCAGATAAGAACCATTTGGCACATCTAGTCTGCCCCTTTTTGTACCTGTCACAATGGGGGTTGATAGGATCCAAGTGGCAATCCTCAGTTAAGCTTAGCTTTGTTCTTCTTCTTGATATAAGGACGTGCAGACGAAATAGATATATTAAAATTTATTAACAAAGCTCACTGGACCGCAGGTGGTCCCAATTCATCAACAAGTGGCACGCAGGCCAACAATAGTTTAATTAACAGAACAACCACACTCAGGATTTTATTATGCCGGAACGTGCACTGCTCCTTCACGCCTTCACCTGTTCCTTCGCGGCCACTATCTCATAACCTTACCTGAGTAGTTACTTAATACAACTAACAATTCATTTACGCTACTGCAATAACATTCCTAAATAATAATTTTCCCACTACAGTATACTGAACCTACTGCAATATTATTGCGCAATAATGTAGGTAAGTGCGGATGACTAACTCCACTGTTTTAACCTATTCTATTACAGATACTACAGAAACGGTGCATAAGACTATCTTACTAAACACAGCAACCCTATTTGGCTACAAGGTAATAATAACAACTGATACAAAATACCTTTCGTATATAACCGTGGTTCTGACCCGGTTCCCAATGAGTCACACCCCTTCCTGGAAGTCCTAAAGTCTTATCTGTCCCGAAATAGTCTAGTAGAGTTTACTGGGTGTAGGAGTTCCTTAGGGTAAAATCTTTATTACCACAAATGCTGTTAACGTTTTCCTGGCTGGCACAGAATTAAGACCACACATCTATCTGCTGCTTTAGTTCTGTCTGTACTGACTCCCAGCCCAGCTGATGATGAAGAGGTAATTCGGGGCTTCCCCTGGCACCGCGCCGGGTTTAACCCTTAATTCGCTGGTTCACTACGTTATTATTATAACTCTTGCGGGCGCTTGCAGATCTCTAGCAGCTCTATATACTCAACATTGACCAGTAGAGGGCGTCCCCTGATGTTTCCCCATCGGGTTTAGCCCTATGCTCCTTAGCTACTGTGGCTGGATGGCTATATGCTCTATCGAGTTTTATTCTGCAACTGAGATAGTTCCTTCCCTAAGGCCTCCCCTGACCCGATTGGTCGGGTTTCGCCCTTCCCCTAAAACAGTCACTTTGAGTGACAGGGATATGGAGGAAACTTATGCCGGCAAAGGTTGGCTGGGCGGGTGTAGATAGTCACTCACCACTCCCCTGTCGCTTTCATAGGTCGTGACGCGGCTAGGCCCGGCCTTCCAGATGATGCAGCAGGACTTTCCACTGCTGAACTCTCGCCCCTGATGTCCGCGGATCCGGCTGCGATATACCCGGTGACGGATTTCCCTGCAGACACCCCAGTATACACCAGGATCTAGGCTCTGGAACAGGCACCGACCACCAGGTAAGTAATAATACGTTCTCCTTCGCTCCAATCTGCGCTTTCCCTCTGCCG
The DNA here is from genome assembly GCF_055691185.1 of Crinia signifera. Taxonomy (NCBI): domain Eukaryota; kingdom Metazoa; phylum Chordata; class Amphibia; order Anura; family Myobatrachidae; genus Crinia; species Crinia signifera. The sequence continues at coordinate 96,287,979 of NC_139225.1, read as the reverse complement.
CAGCTCTACTCCCTTTCACTTCGCTGGAACGACTGCGCCACAGCCGTTACCGTCAGCGCCTTTAACCCCTCGCTCCCGTGCGCAGCGGTCGTTTCTCCCTGACAGCGCGCTCCAGGCAGCTTTATTAGTCCAGCACAGTAAAGCACAACACTCCAACGTGGTCTAGCAGCATGAGGCTGAGATGCCTCTAACGGTGCCTCAGTCTCTGCACCCAGCAAAGCTTTTATCATATAAAGTTATTTTGCAGTAAAGTCTCTTATCTATGAACATACTATTATAATACAACATTTATGGTGACTAGGGTAGGCTGTCACATACCCTTCAGGTAATCTCAACCCTTTTTAATCCTTATTTCTTTGTAAGGATATTGATATGCCTATACCAAGCATGTTAAAAATTACAGGTGAAAAAATTACTGTAGCTCCACCTGTGGATCTTTTGAAATGCGTCAGTGAGTAATACACATATACTCTACCAAAACCTGTAAAAAACTCCAAACTGGGTGGCAAGAAGAGTCGTAACATGTCATTTCTGAGTGTGACTTGGATGCAATAGCCTGACTGTAATACAGTTACAGCCATCCGATTTGCTCTGTTAGGGCAAGATGTATCAAATGGAAAATGCGGTAAAACCCGGTTTTACTGCATTTTCCAATGTATCAAAAATTATACCGCACTGAAGGGTATCGCCACCTTTGGGTGGCGATACCCTATAGAAGCCTATGGGCTTCTTTTCGCCGCCCGCCGACGCAAACCCGTTGCCTCGCCGACCCTCCCTCTGGCTTACCTTCCTGAAGGGTCCTCCTGGACCCTGGAAGGTAAACCTCTCCTCCCCCTAGTGACGCAGCCGGACGTCCTTCCGGCTGCAGGGGAGAGGAGGAAGCGCCGGGGACAGCATGCATAGCTGTCCCTGGCGTGAGGGGAGAGCGTGGCAGCAGGGAGGTGATGGAGACCCCCCGCACACCAGTGTACAGGTATCGCGGGGGGCCTCCATCACCGCACCGCGATGCCAGCCGCATATGTTAGTACATAGTACATATGCGGCAGCATCACGGCGGGGGGGGCGGCGAAGGGCGGCGATGTATTTTAATACATCCCGCCCTTAGTATTTAATCCAATGGTATCAGTTAAGGTCTAATTACTCTGCAGTAGAATCATTGGTGTAACAATTCTGAGGGGTAGATTTATTAAGCTCGGTGAAGTGATAAAGTGTCTGTTTTTAATAACCGTCCAATCAGCTCCTACCTGTCATTTTTTAAACCAAGCCTGTAACTTCACAGTTAGGAGCTGATTGGCCGGTGATAAAAACCAGACACTTAATCACTTCACCGAGCTTAATAAATCTGCACCTGTGTCCTTTATTGTAGTGTCAGAAGTAGGGGCAAGTGTACTGAGCTGTGTTGGTAAGAAGTGATCACAAGTGATTTTCTTATGAAGTGCAATAACATGATCTTACATAAATTGTTAAAGATTCTAATAATTATTTAAATGAATATGTTCAAGTGGTTGGTTACAGCAAATGAGACAGCTCTCCGGGTTTTGTTAATAGGATTTCAAATTAATTTATAAAATAATAAAATATATTCATAATATGATTTCTGTGTAGAGACTATGAAATTCTTTTTACGTTAAATCCGGGTGCACTCAGTAACTTCAGCAAGCGAATGAAGAAATTGAGCTTACACTGAACCAAAGCCCTTAATGAGGGAATGGAAATTCTTTGCACACAATCTTACTATAATAGCAATACTTTGGGGATATTTGCTTAATCCATATGAAGGTGGCAAAATGCTGATGTGTTAATTAAAAACAGTGAGGGTCTGGCTTTGAGTGGTATTTATTTTTTGTTAGTGACATTTGATCCAAAGCCTGGGACCGCAGGTATTCATGTCAGAAGAATAGGCACATTCTGCATTTATCTCTCTATCTCATTCTCAGTTTCTGCTGCAGGAAGATTTCTTTTTATAAATCATAATTAAGAAGCATTTTTTTTCTTTCCACAATCTAAATGACATCTCTGCGGAGAAGGAAAACATTCACATCACATTACTAACTTCTTATATGTTAACATAAAATATAGAGATATAAGGGATCTTAAAAGATTACAGTTAACGCAACATATCTGCTCTACACATACAGGGTCAGATGCACTAAGCTTAAAAAGTGATAAAATGGACAGTGATAAACAGCCAGCCAATCAACCCCTACATGCCATGTCACAGACTGTGTTTGAAAAATGTCAAGCAGGAGCTGATTGGTTGGCTGTTTATCACTCTCCATTTTATCACTTTTGAAGCTTAGTGCATTTGGCCCACAGACATAATACTTTGTAATTCCATTACAACTTTATATCTGGAATTTATCTATACAATATCTAGTTTGACGATTTGGGAACAAGTGCTGCATACAGTATGTATCAACTATTGGGTTTTAAAACCAATATGGGTGATGTGGCTGCTGTTGGCAATGGAAGGAAGTCTCCGATATTGGCCGCTTGGTTAATTGACATGATACTTAGGGGTCAATTTACTAAAGCTTCTAAAAATGAAAAGAGGTGCTGTTGTCCATAGCAGGTATGTTGGCCTGGGAGCCACTGGAGAGTCTGTCTGGCCTGGAAGCCAGAAGGGTACATTGGCCTGGGAGCCACTGCAGAGTCTGTCTGGCCTAGGAGCCAGGAGGGTACGTTGGCCTGAGAGAAAATGGAGAGTCTGTCTGGCCAGGGAGTCAGGAGGGTACATTGAACTGGGAGTCAATGGAGGGCACTGTCAGTTAGGGAACAGATAGTGTATTCTTTGGCCTGGGAGCCAGGGGATGGTTGCTGATGGCCTGGGAGCCAGAGGTAAGTATCGACGACCTGGGAGCTGGAGGTGAGAATTGTCGGCCTGGGAGCCGGTGATGGTTGTCAACAGCCTGCGAGTCGGAGATGAGTGTCGATGGCCTGGGAGCCAGAGATGATAGTCGACAGCCTTGGAGCCGGAGATGAGTGTTGATGGCTTTGGAGCCGGAGATTAGTGTCAACCTAGGAGTCGACTATCAGGACACAGTTGGTGTTAGTCTCCAACTTGGCACAATGGTGAGTACTTGGCCTGGGAACCAATGGTGGGTTACTGGCCTGGGAGCCAGTAACATATAGCTGGCCTGGGAGCCAGTGGTGACCTCTGCTGGTGATGGCTGGGAGGCAATCTGGCAGGTGGTGGGTTAACCAGCAACAGGTCTAGAGCAGCAGGTCACAGTAAGAACAATATTGGAGAGCTGGATTGTCTGGTGCCTAGGAACTCTGACACTGGAGACAAGCACACAGGGAACAGAACAGTTGTTCAAGGTAATATCCCCCTTGCTTAGATGTGATTGGCTGCAAGCTGCAGCATCAATCAGAACCAGATAGTACCTGTGTACAACTTGGTCCAGATATCAGGTGTACAAATCAGAGTTTGCAGGTAACCTATTAGAGAAAACATGTCAGCAGATGGTCCTCAACATGGAGGAGCCAAGAATGCAGACAACCTGAAGTACTGTAGCCTGTGATTACTTCAGCAGACAGGAATCCTCACAGGTGAGTAATCAGCCAGGAATGTGATGCTTCTGCGGCTGCTGCAGCAGCAGCATGGACATAGGCAAGCCTGGAAGCCCTTGAAAATAGAGAAAACAAATGTGAAACAAGCCAGGTTTGTGACAGTGCCATTAGGAGCCAGGTAATTATGAAATAAAATCTTTGGTCCTGGTGGAAAAGGCAATGGGCCAGATGCACTAAGCTTCAAAAACGATAAAATGTAGACTGATAAGCAGCCAGTCAATCAGCTCCTGACTTACATTTTTCAATTACAGTCTGTGACATGTCAGGTAGGAGCTGATTGGAGCACTGCACAGCGGAAAAAGGCTATGTGTAAGGACATCACCCAGGCGGTGAACGCTGTAAGTCAGCACAAGCGCCTGGTCAGAAATGTCAAGAAGAGGTTCAACGACATCAAGAGACAGCTCAAAAGTAAAATGGCCATGGAGTTGGAGGAGGCCACCAAGACTGGCGGAGGAAGCCCCACCACTGTTTGCTACACGTCCTATGAGGTCAAGCTCAAAAGAATCATACCCCCTGAGGTCCTGCCTGGCATGCACGTCGTGGATACCGATAGGCCGCCAACGCCATCCAGGGCTGGTAAGTGTGACCTCATGCAATCTTAAACATACATGACAATGTTTTCAAACTGTAATGTTCACTTGTATTGTTATGCTAAGTAAAGTGCTGCTGTGGAACTACATAGCACAGCAAGGTCAAGCACAAAAAATTGCCTGCTCCTACTTTCAAATTGGTCATAATGCTGGGCCTTGTAGTTTCACAACTGCTGATATTGATCAACACTTTAACATTCTTTCTAGCAGCTTAACATGTATGTGAGCAAAAAAACATTGGTGTACTGGTGGTTTAGCTGCCATGACTACATACCACAGATTATCCACCAGTTGTAATGTGTCCAATAGTTTAATAATAATCTAACAAAAAATTCAGGTCAAAAACATATGTCAAATAATGTGGGGACTAAATAATGTAGTCCTTAACCAAAGGAAGTATTGTCCAGTAATGTCATTTCAATGCATTTTTGGCATAAATGCTTATCCATTGCAAGGTACATAATGGCTGCCCATCTTTCCTTTCACAGATTGTCCATCCCGAAGTGCTCACGCATCAAAAAAAAGAAGGCCCGTTGCTGCAGAATCTGTGGAAGCAGGTAAATGAACAAAAAACACGCCATTACACATACAGTACACACACCCATGTCACATCAACAATATCTCACACTACATTCATCTCCTGCTGCTACATTGCAACGGAAATGAATGTAATCTGACCTAGCCATCTCACTTATTATTAATGTCAATGTTACATGCAGTATCGGGGTACATGTGTAAGTACATAATACCCCTAGGTATGTGCGTTCAGCATCTCAAGCCCTTTCAAAAACAGTACTGAAGAGAGACTGGCCTATATATGCATCAGTACTTACCTCTTCATCTGTATCCACAGGTACTGTACAACTAGGAACACAACCAACAGATTCCTCTATGATGATGTTGGACGAAATGGACATCATTCTCGAACCCGTGGAGACCTTTGCGGCTGAGGAGGAAATACAGACGTCATCACAGAGTGATCTTCCCCCAAGTGGGGTGACTCCCAACCCACCCCCACCTACAAACACACCCCATACAGCAGCTTCAGCTGCACAAGTAGCTAACTCCTTGGTAAATTTCAAGGAGAAACAAATTGAATTTATGGCCTCCCAAAGCCTGCAAATAGGGAACATACAGGGGTACATGCGTGACACTTTTCTTCAATTAAGAAAATTTTCAAGGAGTGTACGGGTTGGTGTAGGTACTCATGTGCGCATTGCTAATAGCATTGACACCCGTTTTGCAGATCTTACTTCTGCTGTAAGGGAACAGAATAGCCATATTGGCAGCCTTGCGCAAAGTATAGCTGCACTTAGCCAATCATGCATAGCGCAGACCAATGCCTTAATAGGTATGCAGGCCCAACTTCAGCAGATGAAAGGCAATGTCATAGGTGCAGCAGCATCTACACTGAGTAGTGTATCTAGCACCCCAGTAAGTGGCTCCCCCACTTCCCCACCCCGTCGGAGTATTAGGACCCGGGGTGGCCTGGGTGCAGCTTCAAGAAGTGGTTTAGGGTGGCCTGATGGTGGGAGAAAATAGGTCATATTTTTTATAAATTTTTAATTTGCATCTAATATGCAATACATCTTGTTACATCCCCCGACAGTTCGAATGTTTGAGTGACAAAAATGCAGGTTGTTTATGACATACTATACTGCAGTAAAAATGTCTAAACGCATACCATTTTGTCTGTGTATTATTTTTAAACCAATTGTTGTGTGAAATATGACATAGTGTAATGGTATATGACAATGGGATTGCTGAAAAGTAGTGTTGGGTAACTCCTGGCCCGTCAAAGGTTGTGGAACTACATATTCCAGCAAGCTCTGGCACTCATTGTTTGGAATTTAATGGTTATTGTGTGTCAGGGCATGCTGGCACGTGTAGTTCCACAACACCAGGTGAGCCATGTTTTAGAGTAAACTTAATTCATACATGTTACAAATGTACTTACAAGGTTGATTACAGCAAGGGATAGGTCAGCACCACCAGCTGCATCCATTGAGCTCTGTGTATTAGGCTAAATGTGGGTGGAAACAGATGGTATTGCTAAATAATTTGTTTATGAGTACACTTACAGCAAAGGTATATGTTGGAATACAGGGCACATGTGCTTACCAGAAAGTAACGGCTGATGATTTGTGAACGCACCAGATTCCCCCTCTGCGTACCCCTCACTACCCGAGGTGTGGTAGGTTGGACTTCCTGCACGATTGCTGCATGTTCCTCCTCCACATAGGCAGGTTGGGACAGGGCTATGTTGTGCAACATGCAGCAAGCCTGGACGATCATCACTACTTTTGCAGGGTGGTAAAGCAGCGTACCCGATGACCGGTCCAAACACCGGAATCTACTTTTCAATACGCCAAATGTGCGCTCCACCACATTGCGAGTTGCAATATGGGCTTCATTATACCGGTGCTGTGCAGGGCCCTCTGGGGAGCGCAAAGGTGTCATGAGCTAGGAAACACACCCATATCCTGAGTCACCTAAAACACAGATAGGAAGTTATTGCCTTATATGGTAAGGTATGTGCATTGTGCAAACACACACATTTGAGCAGGTACAAATAAGGACAGACAGGGTAATATGTAAAAATGTACTTACCAAGTAGCCAGCCCTCTGGCATTTGTTGTTGGGTAAATCGGTTCCAGAGGCCGGAGTGTCTCAGAATATAGGCGTCATGGCTGTTCCCAGGAAAGCCTGCGACAACACTTAGGATTTTGAGATGAGCATCACAAACAACCTGCACGTTCAGGGAGTGCCGCCCACGCCTATTGACATAGACGTGGCCCCGCACGTGCGGTGCCCTAATCCCAATGTGTGTGCAGTCTATAGCTCCCAGCATGTGAGGGAATGCTGAGAGTCTATAGAAAGCCACCTTGTGGTCCTGCCACTCCAACTCAGAACGTGGGAATCTGATGTATGTCCACCACAACTTCTTTAAAGCAAGTAACACTTGAGTAAAATGCTTAGAGAAAGTGGGCTATGATACCCCCAAGGACCATGAGGTCACAGACTGAGTGGAGCCTGTGGCCAAATAGTAGAGGGTACACATTCATTTCTGCAGCCCAGACACTGCATAGTTGCCTCCCCCGAAAGGGTCCAAATCATCTCTCACCTGCTCATATAAGTCCAACAGGTTATTGCGGGTCAGCCTAAACATCCCCACAACCTGTTGATCCGAGAGGGAGTCCAGGTACAGCCGAGCACGATACATACGTGGGGTACGCAGTAGTCGGGGGGCTACCTGGATCTGGTGTGCAGCTTCCTCCCTCCTGCGCAGCTCCTCCAAATGGGCCACATCACAAATAAGCAACTCCAAACCACTCTGCAAAATCTCCATGTCTCAAACCCTCACAGGTGTTCTTAATGATGTTGGGGTTTATGTAGGGGTGTTTCTGAGTGAAATTGAGGGCACCTGTGCTGAAATTAACCATTTGTGCACTTGACCAAAGTGAGTTCTGGGCCAAATCGCCCAACAGAACCTGGTCTGAAAAAAGTGCGAGTATTAGACACCTTAAAAGTGCGATTTGCGAAAATGCATTGCATTAAATAAGCGATTTGTATTCTTTTCTGTACGAAAACATCTGGATGCGATAAAAATGCGAATTTTTCACACACTTTTGGTCCGCATGAGTTATCGCACATAATATGCGATATCCGTCCCTTAGCGCATCCTATTAAAAATGAGATTTCAAGGAAAAATGCGATGTCGCCATTTTTTTTACTAATATTCGCCAAAAACCACAAATCTCATCCCATAGAATGTCACCCATAATGTATAAAAAAAAATTTCCCACCGACTTCATTCTCTTTAGTGCCTTGATTGTTACATGTTACTGGAGTGTCATATAATCATTTTGCCCAGCAGGTAGTAATTGTCAGGTGAAATATTAGTTTCCAAAATAAGTGGAAAGACAATGACTAAAACTGAAATTAAAACCTTCTGCAGTTTGGTAAAAAAAGATAAAGAAAAAAAAATCACCTGAAGGCTCAGTTCTTGTGCACTTTTGCTAATTGTAGCAATTGACATGAGAATTGTGGATAAAGTGACAAAACACTGAGCCCATGTAAAGTATTTCATAACTCATTAATAGTTTTAGTCTTAGTGGAGTAAATATGCGGCACTTGTGGAAATATGATCTATCCCAGAAGCTCTGGTAAATCTTGCGTAGAAACATTTCTACAGTTTGGCAAAACGGTGCTGTCTGTGTATTTAATATCAGTGGAGTAAGTCCCTGATTGTGTTGGTGATGAAATCCTAGCCCAACTGTGAACAACTTGTAGCCTAATCTATGGTCAATTTGCTAAAAATAAAAAAAGCTTTGCTGTGGCTGTGACAAGTAACTTGGAAATGTGAGGAAATGGGTAGCTCTGTAAAGGTATTCATTTAAGAACAGGCCCAGGGACAGTGGTGGATATAGGGAACTGCTATCAAAGGCCCCAAGGTTCAGAGGGGCCCCCCAAGACTCAGAGTCCCCGAGTCCCAGAGAAGGGACCCGGTAGACTCAGCTGTAGCAGACATGGGGCGTGGCTGGGGCAATGCACTGCTGGGTAACTACTCCCATGAGACTGTGCTGAGGGTTCAGAGAAGCATGTGCTGAGCTCAGATGCCTGTCACAAGCTCCTCTGAGCCGTGGAGATCAGCAGCAGCCTTGTGAGAGTGACACACTGAGGCTGCCGGTTGCTGCCTGATTCCTGCCATAAGTATATGTGTCACCTTAGTGTGTGTGTGTGTGTGTGGGGGGGGTTTCTGCAGCATGGCATAATGTGTGGGCCGGCCCTGTTTAAAATTGTAAATTCTATTTCTCTACAAAGAAAATGGGGGCCACTGGAAGGTGAAGTAGCTTCCCATCCATATACTATGTTTAAATGTATTTTTTATTTGGATAGAGATTAAATGTAGCTTAATAGAATTTCAGTAAAAGTTCTAATGGATAGTTAAAAGACCTGTAGGAAGGTTATTGTTGATTGATGTTTAGTTAAGATTTCCCTATATTTTAGCTAAATCAGATGCAGAACTGCTATTGGTGCAGCAAGTGCAGTGCTGCAGGACCCCTTAGGACTAAGCTGCTCCTATCACTCTCTTTCTGCCTCCCCCTGCCTCACCCTGTCACCCTCTGCCACTCCATGTCACCCACTGCTGTGTTGCACATTGTGAACTTGGATCGGGGTGGAGGAGGGGGTCCAAATTATATTTTTGCACCTGGGCCCTGCCCCCCCCCCCCCCCCCCCCCCCACAGACCGGGATAGTTTTTGATATTTAAAACCCAAGAATGAATAAGTGGAAAACACAACTTGCCCCTTTATAATGATTAGATCAATGCTTTTCTACCTCGTGACTGTACTTGCTAAGCAGTTGACATTTGGAAAAAAGTGTTCAGGGCTTGAGAAATATAAAATACTTGCCTGGTCATTGAGCCCATTCTTGGTCTGTTACAAAACTAAAAACCGCAGCTTCACGGACACTTTCACCTTCACCAGTGCAACAAGAGACACTTCTGCACTTTACAAGAAGGCACAGGACACTTTATCAAGGACGCACCAGCACTTTACCATTGTGGATCTTGATCCAGGCAAGCCATCTGCGGTGGTGCCGCAGACCTTCTATTAGAAGTATAGCCCACCGCACCCCCTGCTTTCGGTGAGATCAAGACCCCCATGCTTAATTGTCTTTCTGCATGATTTGTATGGTATTCAGGTGAAGTCCTCACCAAATTCTATTGTTCATTTTATTTTCCCATTGTCTTTTATTCCCCATTGTCTTGTTATCAATAAATTCTTGTTTAAATACAAGTTGTCTCGAACATCTTAATGAAAGGGGTTGCGCCGAGCTCCAGCAACACATCCATTTTCTTCCAATTGTACTTGTGAAGGTGGTGTACCTTCTATTGTTGCAGGAGCTGGCTGCACCATCTTTTCATTGAACTGCGCTTACTGGTATCACAAAATCTATTCCCAAAACAACAAACCGCGCCTATAGGCATTGGCTCTATATTTATAAAGGTTAGTTTCTAAGTGTCAATCAAAACAGGAAAGAAGGAAGAGGAAGTGTCTATGACTAAATGATGATCTCACTTCTCCACCCAATAAGTTAGCATCAAAAGTATTGCATCTAGAAATCAACCCAACTGGATTTAAAGGCACCTTGCAAACTGATTTGAGTGCTCTGTAGCTTTGTGGTATATTCAAAAACTGATTTAGATCCTTGCTGCAGGCAAGTAGCAGTTTCAGCTATAGTGGTTTTCCGAGTACCATAAAAAGCCTCAGCAAAAACTTTGGAGAAACTTGGCCAACAAATTAAAAATTTGAATGCTGCATTCAAGGTACTAGATGATGCAACCTAGCCCATTTCCCCTGAATACAGTAAGAATCATACTTACACTCACTTTGATATATACTGTAGATTTACTGCTACCGATAATATCCCTCTAAATCTTGCTGTATATGAACCCTACGATCACTATTTCAACACGTGTGATACTCGTCAACTGCGTCTGTTGTACCTTTGGCCTATGTCGGAAAGTTTGTTTTTGTTTGTATTTCAAAACTATTAATAAAAAATGACTGAATTAAAAAAAGAATCATACTTACTTTAAAGGGTTTAGTAATATTAGTGCAATATTGCATACAGTACAATGCTCTAAAAACTAGAGGATACTGTATTGTCCTCTACCACATTCAATGTGTTCCAAAGCCAACAGATTCCCATTCCAATGGAGCTCAGTTCAGTGGTCCAGTGGGAGAGTAGGACTGACCAAGTATTCTATCCTCCTTCCCCCTAAACCTAATCCTCCTATCCCAAAGCCTTAACACCCCCCCCCCCCCTTGCTGCCTAAACCTACAGTAACTCCCTCTTCACAGCCTAACTTTCACCTCCCCTCCCACAGCCTCCCACCTCCCCTCCCACAGCCTAATTATATGCGAGTCGGAATTCTCACAGATGTTGGAATTCCAGAGTGGGCATTCTGAACGCCAGGATACCAAATACATCCCTACATATATATATATATATATATATCTATGAAAAGTTCCAAGTAAATGCAGCAGGGTTGTCATCTGAGTGTGTTGTAGTTCTTACTATTGGAATCCAGAATTTAATAGGTCAAATCCAGCAACTATCCGGTGGCATAAAAATCCTGCAGCACTGAGGCTGGGGGGAATTAACAATTTTTGGGGAGCTACAGTCAAAGTACACAGGAACACTAAAGAGAAGGAGAGAAGTCAAATACTTTTGCATCACAGGGCCATCAGCTCCTCTAGAGTTCCAGACTGCGCACATCAATTATACATATGTACATTATACAGCAGATAACTACTGCATGGCATATTCTCTACAGTACTGTATATTGTTGCTATTAATCTGGTACATTATCATGCATGGACTAACAGTATTTACTATATTATTTCAGGGGCGGAGACCATACACACTCTAATGGTTGGACAACAACTGTGTTGGCCAGCCACACCACCACTGTAATTTCCATGTCTTGATAAAGGGCTACCCGCCCGAAACGTTGGCTTTGCACTATACCAGTGTCTTCACGTTTTTTGCATTGACTGCCGCCGTGCAGTTTTGAATTAATTCTTAGAGTGACTTCTGTTTGTTCGTACTATACTTCTCCTTGGGAGATTGAAGCGCACCTAAGCAGCTGAATTTCTACAGCCTGAGTGCCGGACCCCTTGCTTGCTTATATATATATATATATATATATATATATCTATGAAAAGTTCCAAGTAAATGCAGCAGGGTTGTCATCTGAGTGTGTTGTAGTTCTTACTATTGGAATCCGGAATTTAATAGGTCAAATCCAGCAACTATCCGGTGGCATAAAAATCCTGCAGCACTGAGGCTGGGGGGAATTAACTATTTTTGGGGAGCTACAGTCAAAGTACACAGGAACACTAAAGAGAAGGAGAGAAGTCAAATACTTTTGCATCACAGGGCCATCAGCTCCTCTAGGGTTCCAGACTGCGCACATCAATTATACATATGTACATTATACAGCAGATAACTACTGCATGGCATATTCTCTACAGTACTGTATATTGTTGCTATTAATCTGGTACATTATCATGCATGGACTAACAGTATTTACTATATTATTTCAGGGGCGGAGACCATACACACTCTAATGGTTGGACAACAACTGTGTTGGCCAGCCACACCACCACTGTAATTTCCCACCACTGTAATTTCCCACCCCCACCCCCTCACCAATGGGCCCTTCATTCCCCAGTCCGACACAGAGTATAATGGCCCAAGATAGTCCCCAGCATTAAACTCGGCATGCACCTCATCTCTGGTGCTGCATGACATATAATCAATAATATCCTTCATATTTCTTCAACATTATTGAAAGCTTCATATATATGTAGTACTTTACAGAGCAGAGCATGACCTCAGATGTTGAACTAACTTGGGCATTAGGAAAGTTCTCAATATTTTCCAAAGAGTTTTCCTTTTATTTCCTAATCTATAGAGAAGTACTGTAAACAGAACATTGCTAAAATAAAACATCATTTTAAACAATAAAACTTTCCAGAAAGAAATGTGGCTTTTAAAATGTTATAAAAAGTAAAAAAAAAATAAACAAAAAAACATTGTCTGGTTAGGTTACAGAATAAGGATAAGGAAAGGAGAGGGGGGTACTCTTCTTGCTCAACCACCTAATGTCAGATGATGTATAAACTACACTTATATGCAATACCTGTAATTGGGATATCCAGCTGATTACATTGTGAGATAAATAGGCTAGCACTAATTGTGTAATTGTAACTACAGAAAAAAAACCATAGGAGGCAAATTTGTGTTCCTAGTTAACCTTTATTCCGTAGGTAATGCCTATGAAATAAAAATGTATTCTCTATACTTTCAACAAAAAGGGAATCTGTTCAACTACAAAAAAAATATTACAGTAAATGCACCTAAGTAAAATAAAAATAACAAAAATGTTATTCCTTGTAAAACATGTTACACACATGTGCACGTATAGAACACACATTCACAAAAAATTACATCATCACCTGACACCTAGACATTAACCAAAATGACAAACAACCTTATTTCCCGCTCTTTCTGCAATGCTTTGCCCAGATGCCACACTCAGAACTTTAATTCACAGACTATCTTATTAAAAATAATAATGGATGAGTTGGCATCAGGAATACCTCACAGGCCATTATACAGTTTTGGAAACTGTTCAACTTCAGTGGAAAAAAAAAGGTGAGCCGTGGAGCATATCATAAACACTGTCAAATTAATTAGCATTTATCCTTGGATTAAATGGAAGCTTGACTCAGCAGGGACTGATAACTCATACTACTCTCCATGTTTTATTCATGGGATTTGCAACTTTTGGCAACTGGAGGGAAGATAATAATGTATCAACAAGTTTAGTTTAATGTGAAGTTAGGGACAAGCAATGATGAGGTCTTATTATTATAATACCCTGATACTGTTCATTTATCTTCCGTTACTGCCTTGTGCTGTTCCCTGCTACCCGTAACATATTATTTAGTGCTGGAATTAAAAAGAAGCGGTTATGAAACATACCTGTTTTAACATGACAACTTGAAACTGAATTCAACATACAGTAGAATCAATGTGAGTATTTTTATTTGTCTGGGTGGATATCTTTTCTGGCGGTTGCATTTTATTCTTTATATGTATGGTATAAAAATGAAAATAGCATATACTAATATGAGGTACAGAGCCAAATTAGAAATTATCATTTTACTGAGTAGTAATTGATGGGAACAAACTTTCAACACAAACAGTTATCTAAACATCTTTAAAGGAATTTCAGTTGGTTTGGGATAAACATGATTCTGTTTTGAATTATAAACAATTATTGCATAAATTAGGCCTAGGGCTGACAGAGGTCCTGCTTTGGGCTGGCTAACACATTTGGAGCTCTGAAATCCGATTGAAAGCTCAACTAGGAGCACGCAGCAGTGGGAGCTGCTCAATCAATAGTAGTCCATGAAGACTGTAGTAGGGATGGACATCGCATTGTGATGTTTCATAACCATCAATGATTTTGTTTTAAAGGTAGTACTTTTAGCATTTGATGGCGGACAAATGGTAAATATTTGATGGGGAATCCATGGTCCCGCCCCCTCGGCCAGCCATGCTGCAGTGCTCCTGCACACATGTGGCTGTGCTGAGGATATTTGCACATGCACAAATCCTTTAAAAAAAATTATATCAAATTCTTTTGATGCGATGGTCAGTTACCATTGCTTAGAAAGATTCAATGGCGGAAGCCCAGCCATCATTTGATGTTGGGCTTCCGATGGCCATCCCTAGACAGTAGGTAGCATCAAATATGGCAACAGGAAGGCTACTGCATATGACAAGCAGCTCCAGCTCCTCCTCTAATGGGACATGTCATCCATTTAGCACCCTCCCCAAGATCCACCATGATTCAGGGAGCTGCAGAGATGGACACATTAACTGCCAGTAAGTAGAGGTATGTTTTATATACAGTACTATACCTTTCACCCTAACACACATACACACCCCTTATATACTACAGATGGAGCCAGGCTCCCTCTTGCTGGTGAATCGCCAGACTGTCTCAGCTGGCGATCCGCCAGCAGCCCGGTGCTCCATCTGACTGAGACGCGCATGCGCGTCTCAGTTTCCGGGCGGCGGGGCGACGGAAACCCTGTCTGTCTCCACTTCAGGGAGACGGACAGGGTTAGGGGGGGGGGGGAGTGCGGGGAGGCGGTGGGGACCCCGGTTGACCGCCGACAAGCCGGCAGGGACCCGGGGGAAGCGCCGTCGGAAAGGGATGCGCGCGCATCTCGTGCGCGCGCGTCCCCTTTCGCAGATACAGATGTCAGCTGGCGGGGGATGACGTCTGGCGATTCTGCCGCCATCCCCTGCAAAGACAAGCCAGGCTCCATCTGTATATACCTATCACCTCCACACACAGCATATATACTATATACATATACTATATACATATTGACACTGTGGATCACACTCTCCTTTTACAAACACTACACTCCCTAGGTCTTAATGATACAGCCCTTTCCTGGTTCACATCTTACCTATCTGATCGCTCTTTCACTGTTCGCTTCTCTGACTCTACTTCCTCTTCACTACCTCTTTCAGTCGGAGTTCCGCAAGGCTCAGTCTTAGGTCCTCTGCTTTTCTCAATCTATACCTCCTCGTTTGGCAAACTAATCAGCTCTTTCGGATTTCAGTATCACTTATATGCGGATGATACTCAAATCTATCTATCAACCCCAGAGTTGTCACCAGTGGTTTTGGGCCGAGTCTCTGAATGTCTCTCTGCCATCTCATTTTGGATGTCTTCTCGCCAACTCAAACTCAATATTTCCAAAACTGAATTACTTATGTTCCCGCCAACTAAGAACAGTTACCATCCTGATATCTCCATCACTGTTGACAACTCGACAATCTACCCTACCCCACAAGCTCGTTGCTTAGGGGTCACCCTCGACTCTGAACTGTCCTTTGTTCCCCACATTCAATCTGTCTCCAAATCATGTTACATGCATCTAAAAAACATATCCAAAATTCGACCGTATCTCACACAAGACACTACTAAATCTCTTATCCATGCACTCATTATATCCTGCATTGATTATTGCAATAGTCTCCTAACTGGTCTTCCCAAGAACAGACTCTCACCACTGCAATCCATTTTAAATGCTGCTGCTAGGCTGATCTTCCTTGCAAGACGATCATCGTCTGCTGATCCGCTCTGCCAGTCCCTCCATTGGTTGCCTGTATATTACCGTATTCAATATAAAAACTTCTACTTGCATATAAAGCTATTAACCATATTGCACCAGCATATATCTCTGCACTTATCACATAATATCTCCCATCTCGACCACTCCGCTCTGCACAAGATTTGCGTCTCTCATCTGAGCGGATCACTAGCTCCCATTCATTATTACAGGACTTTCATCGGGCTGCTCCCATCCTATGGAATGCCCTTCCATGCACAATTAGACTCTCCGCTAGCCTCCAAACTTTCAAGCGTTCCCTGAAAACTCACCTCTTCAGGCAAGCCTATCGTATTTAAGTTCTACACGCATAACCCTCTGAGGCACTTATGTATTATATAGCTTCCCTTCTGGACTTGTAACTTGTTGGGACTACTATGCTATTACTGATGCCTGTCCTTGTGTTTCCCTCCTATATACCTAATAGATTGTAAGCTTGCAGCAGGGCCCTCTAACCTCCAAGTCTGTCTGTTACCCAGTTTGTTTTATCACTGTCTACTATTGTAAAGCGCAACGGAATCTGCTGCGCTATATAAGAAACTGCAAATAAATAAATAAATATCACCCTCCCAAAACACAGATTATATACTATATACTTAGATACTTAGATACTGAGAAACCTCAGACTGACAGCAATAAAACAAGCAGCCAATGAAACTCTCAACCAAAATGGTGTCTCATGTGCCTAATGGGAAATTCACCATTGCTGCCAGACCTATCAGTAATAGTTCCTAGTCTTGCCTGTTTTATTAAAGGCTTTTTGTGATTTACAAACAACAACAACTAAAAAAAAAAAACATTTAAAACACGCTAACATTGTGAAAAAATTTTTTTAGTAACAAAGGGCCTCAGTCTAGTTCACTCTTTCTGACAAAATCCTTCTTAGATGTACAAAACCATGTTCACTGCAGGTGGGGCAGATGTAAAATGTGCAAAGAGAATTAGATTTGGGTGAGTTATTTTGTTTCTGTGCAGGGTAAATACTGGCTGCTTTATTTTTACACTGCAATATAGATCTCACTTTGAAGTAAAACCCCACCCAAATCTAATTCTCTCTGCACATCTGCCCCACCTGCAGTGCACATGGTTTTGTCCATCTAGTGCAGCCCACACACGCGCCGATGCCGGCGGTGCGATGCTGTACGATGGGGTGCGCGCTCCCGCGGCACCTCATCGTACAGTACAAAAAGTATGTGCTGCACATACTTTTTGTACTAGCTTTTTCTAGCACAGCATCGCACCGCATGCACATCGTATGCACAAGGCATACGATGCGATGCTGTGTGTGCTAGTTAAGCCCACAACGCACGCTGGAATCGGTGCGTGTGTGGGCTGCATAAGAAGGAATTTGTCAGAAAGAGTGAAGTATAATAACCCCCCGAAGTATCAGAAAATGTAAGGAATAGAAACATATAAAATATCGACACACATAGGTTAAATTTACTAAGATGGGAGTTCTATTGAAGATGGGATGTTGCCAATAGCAACCAATTATATTCTATATATTATCTTCCAGAAGGTGCTAAATAATTAAGAAATAGTATCTGATTGATTGCTATGGGAAACATCCATCTTCAAAAGAACGCCTACCTTAGTAAATTTACCTCATACTGTAGTAAAACCCTTTACAATACACAAAAGGATCAGCACAGCAAAAAACAGGCTGACCATGCAGCAGATAGTGTTAAGCTGGTCCACAGTGATACACCATGGTTCCACCAGGATCTACAGTAGCTCAGTACAACTTATACTACAAAAGTCAAAGGCTCAGTATAACCACATGAAATGCTAATGCTCAACTATGTTATGTATTAAACAGTGTAGTCTTGAAAAGTGAGACCCCTAACCAGTGACGTGCGGTGAGGTTAGTGGTTGGTGAGGTACTGGCTTAGTGGAGCCAGCGCCAACAGACTTTGTGTCTGGGTCTGTGTTCTGCGACAGGCAGGTGTGGGAGCTGCTGCCTGCATAAGCAGCAGAGCAGAGGCGTAACTAGAACTCTGTGGGCCCCATAGCAAAATCTTGAAAAGGCCCCCCCCCCCCCCATTGTCATTGGGTGTCAAGAAAATGAATGAAAAATAGGGAAAGAGAAAGGGCTTCATGGAATAAGAGGAAAAAGAAAGAGGGGAAAGAAAGAGAAAGGAAGACCAGGAGCGAGAGACGGAAAGAGAAGTGCAAGAGAGAGTGAGAGTGACAGAGAGAGAAATTAGGAGAGACGGGGACGAGGGCAACACTGTCAGAGAGGTCTAGAGAAGGGAGAGCAGAGGTTTGATTCTGACCAGTGAATGAATTGGGGGTATGTAAAATTTGTGACTTTGAGTTCACCTCATGATGTACCATTGTCTGTGCCTAAGGCACACTAGCATTGGGAAATAGTCCCGGCCTTGAAAAGCAGACATATCCTTAAGACTCACCCACTTTTATTGTACAGGAAGATGCTGGTCAGCCCCACAGCATAAACTGATGCTGTAAAATGAAAAACACACACATACATACTGTGTAATTAACACACATACATAGGCCGCGATATGAAAAACACACACACAATGCATCAGCACACAAAGGAAAATAATGTATACTGTAGCTTACACATGAAAAATCTATCACACTGGCCACCACAGGTAAATAATAAAACACATAGGGCCAGATGTAATAGCCTTTGAACTTGATGACTTAGCGGGATGCCAGCCTTACTCTGACGTTGTTTTTTTTTTTAAAGGGAGAATGATTTACAAGGCACGGTTTGGCTGGGATATCACACGGCCACCGAACTCTGTGGCTATCACATCTAGCCCGTGGGATTTGATCAAACAAAACACATGAACCCCCCAGAGGAAAATAACAAATACCCTTGTAAGAACCATTGGCCATCACAGGAAAAAAAAAACAAGTGTTGCATTTAAAAACAAAAACAAAAAAAACACATACAGAGGCCCTAAAATGGAAAACACACACAAGCCATGAAGGACAGAGGGGATGGGTACAGCATGATGTCTTAAGCTACTGTATTTGGAGAGTGGGTAAATTAATAGGCACTACAGACCTATTTATTGTGTCCCTAGTCCTTGGAGACTGGTAGAGGGGATTCATTTGTGTCTCCTCCCCTGTCGCCACACATGAGGGGACATAGGGTGGGTGGAGGTGGACACAGGAGATAGTATGTGAGAGCTGGGGGCACAGGGAAGGTGTGGGGGGCACAAGAAAGGGTGAATGGGGTCACTCACACATAATGAGGTGACACACACCGGATCCCCCACGCACTGCAGTACTCACCGCTTACTGTGCATAGCGCAGCACTAGCGGGCGGCAGGGAGAGACTGTAAGCAGCTGGGGTGGGACCTCCTGGACACTCACAGCCGCAGGATCAGCAGCGTGAGCGGGACCGAGAAGGGAGCAGGGGGGTTGCTTCCACCGGCAGTCGGGTCTCCTGGTTAGCGGCGCCACCTGACTGATCTCTGGCTCAGCGGCGCTGGCAGTAGAAGGGATCATCCTCAGCTCTCCTGCTCCCACCGCTGCAGAAGGGAGAATGAGATGGCGGGGTGCAATCACTGCCGGCCTTTACAGCATTAAAAAAAGCTGTAGAAACGGCACCTGTAGAGGTGCCTCAGTGACAGCCAGGGACGTGCTTTCTGCCTATATGAAAGCATGCCCCTGTCACTGAGGCAGATGTGATTGCCCAATCACATCTGCCTCAGTGACAGGGGCGTACTTTCAGATAGGCAAAAAGCACGTCCCTGTCACTGAGGCACCTCTACAGGTGCCGTTTCTACAGCTTTTTTTAATGGGCTTTTACAGCCCGGCACTCGGTCCCGCCCACTGCCCGCCCCCTGTTTTGGACCCTTAACGTTGTCAGCGGGAGGCACCGCTCTTGGTGCCTCCTAAGCCAGTATAAAAAAAAAAGGGGGAGGTAAAAAGTTAATAATAATAAAAGCATACACTTATGACACATAATATGTGTCATAAGTATTTGTTTTGTATTATTTTATTATTTTGATCATTAATGACAGGGGAGGCACTGCCTCCCCTGCCTCCCCTGACTGCACATCCCTGCCCCTAACTATAGTATGAGACTGGTACTCACAGCTGCCTACCCTCCTGCATTCTGCAGGAGACTCCCTGAAATAGCAACAATCTCCCTCTCTCCCTCATTAGTCTAGCAATCTCCCTCATTTCACCTAGCCAGTGTTGCAAGTAAGGGGGTACAGCGTGGTACGGAGTACCTGTAAGAAATATGTTGCAGGTACGCAGTACCACTTACCCCCTGACCCACTGTCAATTCTACTTTTATTTTAAGTCTAAATATAATGCATCCGCAGCCCGCCCACCCAGCGTTATGATTGGTGCTGTATGCAGCTACCGGCTACTGCCGACAGCATGAAGAGCAGGCTCCACAATTGTAAGCACAAGCTGCCCGGCTCTCCCCCAACCAAGAGCTAACCCACCCCCATTCATTCCCTGTTTCTCATTCCCTGTCTCCTGATGCCACACCTCTGATGTTATTTAGTCACCCCTCTAGCTTTTTGTGACCACGCCCCCTCAGACACATGGCCACGCCCATTTTTGGTGGAGGCTATCAGTACCACCAAGAATTTTTTTTTACTTGCACCACTGCACCTAGCCCACATTACACTCTTACATTTTTTGGGAAAAAAAGGAATGAGAGATAGATACATTTACATTGCAATCATCAGCACCATTTCCCAGCACTTTACCAAGTATAGTATCTCTTACTAAACTGCTTTGAGGCTCATCTACATTAGGATACAAGTTATTTAAAATGATTCCTCTCAGATGTAGCAATACACATCCACGCTTCTAGGTGCCACGTGCACAATCTCTTTTCACAATCTCTCCATATATGGAACAAGACACACCCTTTTGGTGGAGCATGACACGCCCCCTCAATGGGGCGCTGTGCAAAATTCTATTACAAACTATAATCTCCCTGAAACTCGTTTTCAAAAGTAGGCAAGTATGCTGGTACTAGCAATGGAAAATTCATGCAGAGGGTATGCAATCATTAGGTCCACAGTGTCTAGGTTGACAATCAAAAGGTTGACGCATGAAAAAGTCGACATGGTCAAAAGATCGACAGGTTTTTCATTATCTTTTTTTTTTCATTAAAAAGGCTTGTTCAGCAAGCCATGCCAGGGGATGCAATACCTATGTCGACAGATACCGAAAAGAAAGTGAAAGTGATAAAGGCCCTTATTCTGGTTGGTGCGGTAATATCCGTGTGCGTTCGTGTCGCCGATGTTTTGTGTCTGCGCATGTGCAGAGGCGTCTCTGCGCATGTGCGAGCGGGGCGTACGGCCAAATCCCGCATGAAATGTGAACACACCGAACAGGGGGTGGAGAGGGGCGTGAAGGGCTATTTGGGCTCATTACCATATGCATACGCCCCGCGTTTCATGGACGTTCCCATGCAAACGCTGGGCGTACGTATGGTAATGCAGTCGTGACGCACGTGTAGGGGGCGGACATATGACATCGCCGGATGACAGCTGCCCGCCCAGATCCCTGCTTTTGCACGGAAAAATGTCCGTGTGGTCTGAGGTTGCGGGAGCTGGTGGACCACTCGGTCCTGCATTCGATGGTCTGCGACCATCGAATGATGGGGGAGGTTCCCTGAGATGGAGGAGGCGTATTCCATGAAAAATACACGTGCGGTCCGTTCGGCCAGCTTCTTACCGCGTACGGACGGAGTTGGCGATCCGTATGGAAGGCGGGGTTTCGCACGCACAGTCCTGGCCGCATATTCGGATCCGGCCGCACCGATCAGAATAAGGGCCAAAGAGAGAAGGTGATCTGAAACACGGGTGTCAAACACAAGGTCCGCGGGCCAAATCCGGCCCGCCAGACCTCGTCATGTGGCCCGCGCGAGGAGATAGCACGCAGGGGCAGTGTGTCCCAGCTCTTGACTAGGCCACCTCCTCTCACCCACCCCCCACCCCGCGCGCACTCGCTCGCTCGCCGGAGCTGCGGGGTTGGTTGCTGGGATTGGGACGTCACGCAGCTGGCGATCCGTGCTGGACTGCTGGTAGTAGCGGTAACCGTGTGTGCGAGGCGGCTGACTGAAATAGGTTAGTAGTGTATAGCTCGGGCTGGTCGCTGTACGTGGGGATCTCTGTCACTGAGGGTGACATTTACACACCAGGCCATGCTCTCCTCTAGTCACTGCATGTCTATCTTGCTAGCCCACATTAAAATGTCTTTCCCAAAATGGTGTCACCTCCTCTAGCATCCCTAAGGCAGCTCTGTACCTTCTGTCCCTGTCTACCACTGAACCCTGCACCTCAATATAATTAGTACTGGATGTGGAATTAAATTTCTGCAGCATAGCTCTGTGTTTGATGGCCCACCATTTTTGTTATCGCATTATTGTTATATGCATGTCCTGTTTCATACTGCTTTAAAGTACACCTTGTACAAGTTTTCTGTCATTTGTACTTTTTGGGGGACCGGCCCTTTGAGGGTGACCAAACTGCTGATGCGGCACCCGATGAATTTGAGTTTGACACCCCTGATCTAAAAGATCTAAGTGTACGGGCCCTCAATGCGTGTTGTCTTGTCTTATCTTGTATGTAGTAGTGTAGATTGTATTGTTAAATATTATTGATTGATTATTGTCTATTCTAAATGTTATTAGATGTTCTTGTATTTGTTAGTGGAGGAGGAGTTATAATAATTCTTACACCCATCTTTTTCTTTTTTGTCATGTCGTTTTTATACAAAATGAACTAAAGAATATAAAGTAGAAAAAAGAATGTGAAGGTTATACAACACTATTTTGTATACTGTATAAAGCACAAGTAAAATACTAGCTATTTAGGGTTGCCAACATACAGTATCTGTTTGCTTTTCTTGTAAAACATCTGACGTCATGCTTATACTACCATAATAAATCTGTTACTGTATGCTGTGAGAAAAAAAAAGAAAAAAGGGAACGAAAAAGGGAAGAAAGAAAAAGAAAGTGAAAAACTCATGTTGAACTTTTCCCATGTTGTCCTTTTTGACCTAACGTATGTCAACCTTTTTCACGTGTCAACATTTTGACTGATGACCTAATGACCCATACCCCATACCGAGTAAAGTAAGCATGCAGTTAATAGATTCAGTTTGCGCTTTAACTCCTTGCCATGAATCACAATCACATATTTTTTTGTCTTCTTTACTTCATTTAGATTTAAATGGCTTGAAACACTGTTATACTAAAAATATGCCTTCCTTAAATATCTCAAGTGGTCCTGAAATAAATGAGCATGTTCATTAGCTAAGGCCATCAGATATTCAAGCTGCAGCTGAGATTGGTACATTAAAGCTGTCAAAAGATATTTATTAAAAGTGAAAATTACATTTGAAAGTTCTTCAAAACAGGTCACATACTGTAGGAAGCTATTATGTACTGAACAAAGCCTCTCGGAGATTTACATTGTAGATTGGTTACTTGTGATCTCGGTAAACAGCAGCTTTACTCAGAATTTTGAAAAAATATCTTTCTATATTTAAGTCAGATAGAGAAAAGGGCTGTCTAAGCTATTTAATATTATTCATAGAGCCTACTGACAGTAGTAAAGTGACTCATGGTGTGAGGGTAGATCTTTACAGAGAGTATTCTCAATATTCATAAGCAGTACTTGAAGTGGGGTGTATACAACGGTATGGCATACCGCCACTTCGAGCACTGGGTCTGGGCAAACATAGCGCTTTTTCTGTAAATCTGATGACCATCAGCTCAGATTAGGGATTTGATTGTGACATTGGCCATAAGCCGTCAGCGATTTTGAAACATCAATGTCAAATGGTTTTGCCATTGATGGGAGAGAATCAGATGGTTTCCATCCATCGAAGGCACAGAATAAACATTATTTTTAATGTAATGTATCGGGACGCAAGCCATAGCTTTGCCCCAACACCTACTAAGCCCTGCCCCCAGGCTGTAATTGGCCTGTGGGCAATTCACTGAAAGAACAGAGTCCACAGAGATTAACAATTTAGTGAACATTGACACTCAACCATGGTTCTAGGGCAGGCATGTTCAACTTGGCCCTCCAGATGTTTTGAAACTACACATCCCAGCATGCTTTGCAATAGTTTTAGCATTCTCTAAATTCACAGCAAAACTGCGGCAAAGCATGGTGGGATGTGTAGTTTCACAACATCTGGAGGGCCAACTTTGGACATGCCTGTTCTAGGGTATCTTAACTGTAGTATTGACAGTGTGAATGTTAAGAAGAAGATATGTTCATTTCCTAAGGACAAACCCTGGATAAATGGAGACGTTCGCTCCCTTCTAGTAGAGAGGGACAATGCTTTTAGATCTGGTGATTTGACTATCTTTAGGGCTGCCCGTTTAAGACTAAAAAAAGGGAATTGTTAGGGCAAAAAAGGACTTTTCTGAAAAATTAGAAAACACATTTTCCCAGGACAATGACTTTAAATGTCTATGGAAAAGTATCCAAAACATTACTGTCTATAAAATAAATAAAAACTCCATGTCCCACGATAGCAAACCCTCCTTAGGAGATACCTTAAACACTTTTTATGCCCTTTTTGACAGACCACTCATGCCATTGTCCTTTCCGGTAGAAAATCAAGAGGATGGGGGGCTCCTAGAATTGGAGGAGGAGTCTGTTAGACAATGTTTTTTTGGACCAAGGTAGGGAAGGCCCCTGGCCCCGACGGGATTCAGGGGAAATATTTACAAAAGTGTGCAGCACAGCTTGCTGGAATTTTTACTTGTCTCAAAGCATGTTGTGTGCCTAAGTGTTTTAAATCCACAATTATTACTCCAGTCCCTAAAAAAGGTAAGGCTGACAGCGTGAACAACTATCGCCTGATTGCTTTTACGTCTCTCATTATGAAAGCATTTGAAAGGCTGGTCTTAGTACACATTAAGAAATTCATCCCACCTGGCTTTGACCCTTTTCAGTTTGCCTATAAAGCAAATAGATCTACAGATGACGCGGCGCTCACTTTACTATATCAAACTCTTGTCCACCTTGAATCAAAGGGATCCTTTGCTCGAGTTTTATTTGTAGATTATAGCTCGGCTTTTAATACAGTAGTTCCATCATCGTTAGTGAGAAAACTTTCTAACATTGGGGGGGGGGGGGTGGTTATGGAATCAGGGGCTAATGTTCTGAGTAAATGACACAGGAAGTGAGCTGCAGGGGTTAGTCATGGAAGCAGGGACTAATGTGCTTGGGTGAGTGACAGAGGAAGAGGTGCAGGGGTCGGCAATGGAAGCAGGGACTAATGTGCTCGGGTAAGTTACAATGGGAGAGATTCAGGGGTCAGCGATGGAAGCAGGGACCAATGTGCTTGGGTGAGTGACAGAGGAAGTGAGATGCAGGGGTCAGTAATGGAAGCAGGGACTAATGTGCTTGGGTGAGTGACAGAGGAGTGACAACTATTTTGACAAATTACACTGAAAACACGGTTCTCTTTACCTAGCACGGCGCCCATCGCGGGCATCGCGGCCATCGCATGCACTAAAAAACGGGTGCGACGCGATGGCCGCGATGCCCGCGATTTCCCATAGGGAACAATGTTAAAAGTGTCAACGGACGCGATTTTAGTGTTCAATGCCTCAATGCCCGCGATTTTTCCATAGGAAACAATGTTAAATGGGCCACAGAGCCCAAATAGTCCCCCTGAACTCTGAAATGGCCCCCACAATTGTTAACGCCACCCCACGATCAACGTGAACCCGAAGCGTGGCGAGCGCAGCGAGCCCGCGAGGGGCGGCGGTACGCGTCCTCCGACCTTTTCATACCCCCACTATCCACGTCGGCGTGGAGTTGAGAACAGAATAGTGTGGCGAGCGCAGCGAGCCACCGAGCCCAAAGCGTGGCGAGCGCAGCGAGCCCCGCGTGGGGACGCGGATACCTTCACAGGTAAACGCGTCCCTTCGCGGGCTTCACAGGTGTCTGCGTCCCCGCGCTTCGGGCTCGGTGGCTCGCTGCGCTCGCCACACTTTTCTATTCTCACCTCCACACCGACGTGGATAGTGGGGGTATGAAAAGGTCGGAGGACGCGTACCGCCGCCCCTCGCTGGCTCGCTGCGCTCGCCACGCTTCGGGTTCACGTTGATCGTGGGGTGGCGTTAACAATTGTGGGGGCCATTTCAGACTTCAGGGGGACTATTAGGGCTCTGTGGCCCATTTAACATTGTTTCCTATGGACAAATCACGGGCATTGAGGCATTGAACACAAAAATCGTGTCCATTGACACTTTTAACATTGATCCCTATGGGAAATCACGGGCATCGCGGGCATCGCGTCGCACCGGTTTTTTAAGTGCATGCGATGGCCACGATTTTTTACCCCCGATGACCGCGATGCTAATCGCGGGCGCCGTGCTAGGTAAAGAGTACCAAAACACTAGTGGCAAAATAAGCATTATTTGAGATCCCTATAGATAGAACATAGGGGTTATTCAGACCTGATCATGGATGGGCAAGATAGTCACCCCCCCAGACAACCCGCCCTGTGCAAGTCTGCGATGACTTGCAAATGGATCACTGATCGGCCGCCAGTTGCAAATCCATTCACAACTCACTCCCCATGGAAAGATTTTTCCAGTCTGTGCAAGTGAGAACTCTGACCCTTCCATATCTCTGTGACAGACACAGGCTGATGGAGGCCAGAGCCTGGGCATGCCTGCGTTTTTCCTGACACTCCCAGAAAATAGCAGGTTGCCGCCCATAAGCAGCGACTTCCTGTCAGTCAAGTTGCAAAGGGATTGTGATTGAATTTTCCATAGTATTTTCTCGCTGCTTGGCCATGTACATGTGTACTGCGATCCATGCACATTCGATAATCAAACACTGCAAATTCACATAATAGCGATCAGCTCTGAATAACCCCCAGTGCTTTTATAAACCTGGTTCATCTTTATGTAGACTATAAACACGGCCTTCTACATCGTTTTTGCAGTGTTACAATAATGCTTCATATTTTTCTAGACATCTTCTATGAGTCAAGGTCAAATCATATCTTCGCATCATATCCTTAAATCATCATTCAACAGCAATGATTATTTTTTAATCTAGCCCTTAGTGTTGCTGTGCTCAGGGTTATAGCACATCAGTCCTCCCTAGAGTTGGATCCTCTGCCCCATTACATGTGACTTCTCCAATCATTCAGTGATGATAATGGATTTTATGGACTCCAAAGGCAGAAAAGGAAAAGCCACATCTGCTGAATTATATACAGTAATCTCTAATGCACAGAAGAAAAAGGAGCATTCCATTGTGTGGCGGAGACTAAATATGTACCAGTGGGACTGGCAAATATTACATAAATATGATATATCTAAACCTTCCTGCCACTCCTGATTTATGGCGGCTTCTCACTAATGGGAATAAATGTGTTTATTCAAGTACAGCAGATAAATCTCATAACTCAGGAAAACAAGGTTTACATACTTTATTTCTGTTTCAGGGCACCCAATGTGTCAAGCTGCTTTTGCAGCTGAAACACAGTTACATAAAAGTACATAAAAATGTGCTTTTAATATAATACCATTGTTTAACATAACAGCGTATACATTTTGATACATATCTTTAAATTAATTTTATTTGGATAACTACGATTTTTAAAACATAAAGGTTAAAGGGGCAGGGCGTCTATAGGGGAACCTACAAGGTTTCAGTGTACAAATTTAGGTTATCCTGTAAATATTTTTTTCTTTTTTACGGTCACTGTCCAATTGCTGAATTCCATTGTGATTTGTGAAAGTATTCAGACTTTATTTATTGCAAAGAAAGAATGCAATGCAAAACCATAAGCACATATCCCCAATCTGCATGCTTGGGACTTATACATACTTAATGGCGCTGAGAAGGAGGAATTGGGTACTATTTGGAAGTACTAGTTGGAAGAGCCCAGATCTGGTCCTCATCCTGCACTTGCTTTGTGAAGCTGGTCCTTCCTCCTCCTCCATGAGTCACCTTCCCAATAACATCTTCAGGAAGAAGGCACCACACAGTGAAAGCAAAGAGCCTGTGCCAGTTTGCTTTTTTCCTGTGGGGGCCTGCGTGCACGTTTGGTTTCTGTCCCAGGGGGACTGTTTGTGTGTGTGTGTGTGCGCGCGCATTTGGTTTCTCTCCTTCAGGGGCCTGTGTGCGCCTTAGGTTTTTGTACTGTGAGGGCCTGTGTGTGCATTTGGTTTCTGTCCTGTGAGGGCCTGCATGTTTGTTTGGTTGCTGTCCTGCAGAGGCCTGAGTGTGCGTTTGGTTTCTGTTCTGCAGGGGCCTGTGTGTGCAATTGATTTCTGTTCTGCAGGGGCCTGTGTGCATTTGTTTTTTTTTCTGTCATGAACTGTGTGTATGTTTGGTTTCTTTGTAAGATGACCTGTGTGTTTGTGTGGTTATTTTTTAAAAATTTTTTTAGATGAGTAAGAGGGTTTTTTTTACATTGGTGTGCATTTGGATTTTTTCCTGTGATGGCTTTTGCATGTTTCTTTCATGCAAAGTCTATGGGTGTGTGTGGACAGGAGTAGGGATGGCAATCCCAGTGCCATTTTTCAATCCCTTGTTTTGGGATTGAAAAACTGTCAATCCCAGGGATCCCGTGATTGGCCTCCTGGCCACAGGAGAGGTGAGTGAGCAGGAGCATGGAGACGCTGCTGGCAGCTGTATCCTGTACATGGCGGCGGACGGGAGAGCAGGCGATGTGACTGCAGCGGACATGTTCATCATGCCGGGAAGGAGGCGGCTCTGGAGTCCAGGTGGATGCAGCAGCATGGAATCCCAGTGTGTAGCTGCGCAGCATGACCTCTAACATCACGCTTCGCAGCCATGTACTTTGTTGCCAAGCAGCGCCTGAGCTGAGCGCTGCTTGCACTCACTGCTGCATGGGGGAAGGGGATCAAATGCACACGCGCATTTTGATCCTGTAATCCCGGGATTTCAGTCTCCAATCCCGGGATTCAAATCCTGGCCAAAAATGGCTTAAATCCTGGAATCCTGCCGATCCTGCGATTGGCATCCCTAGACAGGAGCCCTGCCTATTTTGTCAGTCCCGGGCCCCACAATTTCTTATGTCTGTCCTGTTCATGCCTCTGATCAAGGACAGATTAACATAGAAGGAGGTTCTAGTACAGCCTTGGCCCACTTCATTCTCAAAATGATTTCTGCCGCACTGACTGAGGGAAGTTTCATCTTTTGGTGCAGGCTGTGCAGTGTGAGCTGCGCTGGACCTACACCGATAATAAATATACCCAGGTTAATGGTCACTTATTGTCATCACAGCATGTCAACATCGACCTTGAACGGTCATCTCTCCATGGTCAGGGAGATTTCCCTCTTATTCATAGTGCTTAAATGCTTGGAGATTAGGCTGCTATTATTCACCACTGCAGTTGCTAATATGCAACTTTCACAAATGTCTCCAATAACATATTATTAGGGCGAGATGTTCTAAGCATTGCTTCTACAATACTACAAATCCTGCCTGATATTGGGTGTATATGTATTTAAGTGATTACAATTGCAAAGGACAGCCCTTCCAAAAAGAGGTGTGATGGAAGGACTTTTAAATTTAGGACCTGGGAGGACTTTCCCATGCATATAATGGTGAGTGCACCATGGTTTATTCTTGGAGGGATCCAGTTGGATCCCTCTCCAGGGAAATTGGGGAAAAAAGGCAATAGGCTTCTATTGGCTAAAACCCACCAAGCTCTGGAACTTTATACTGTACTTTTGGAAATATGTCTAAAAATGTGAATTTAGTACATCCCTCGCTAAATAGTTTATAAAGCCTAACTGCCACAAATGAGGAGAGAGTTTTGAGTGAAATTATTTTCATTGCAGTGCAGGATTTGCCAGTTCACAGTTAGACAAATAATACAGGATTATAAACAGTGCTCTAGATGAAGACATTTAAAACATTGCTGCAGAGTTTTACTTAAGAAAACAAAAACAATGTTGAAACCAAAACATCAGATTACCGGATTACTGTTGACTTCATTAAGAAATTCGTTATTAGTTCATATTTATCTAATGAGACTCAATGAAGATGTAGACACGTTCATAATGACATGCTATCAAGATGCATTAAAGATAAAATGCTACAGGCAAAATGATCCTTCTACACTAGTTGGAAAGTCATTTACATATACACATGTATTAAACTAAGCACTGATTAAGACTGCAGTTGAATTTGATTACAAGTAGATGGCTTACATTTCAGTAAGTCAAATGTGTTGAAACAAGAAACACTGTAGATCCACCAGCAGGTGAGTGGAATGACTGTACCAAAAACAAAAATCTATATACCCACAAAATAAAATGATGCAAGCAAGCTAGAAATGAAACCACAGGCAGATCAATGAAGTAGCTGAGTCTGGGAAAGAGAAATTTGCAATACTCAAGATGTGGAATAATGAGACTGGATTACAATTGTGGTTGCCTCTTTGCAAGAAAGGGACATATGATGCTAATGTACTGCACAACTGGGATAAACATGGGCACAACTGACATAACGCTTTCCACAAATCCAAGCTTTAGCATACAGCAAATAAACATATATATATTCAATACAATAGTGTCAACAGCGCCCAGTAATAAATGGAAATGATTCCATATTTACAAACAAAATTCAACGAATTTAAACATTTTTTAAAAATATTTATTTATAAAAATACGACTCCTTGTGGCTGGAGTGAATCTTGATGTTTGTAATCACATCAAGACTGCTCGTACCTCCAGATACTGCACAGCCCCCAAGACTGCTCTTCCCTACACATACAGTACAGCCTCCGACACTGCTCTTCCCACCTACTGCACAGCCCCCAACACTTAATTTTCATACACATACTGTACAGCTCCAACACTACTATTTCCTCCACATACTGTATGGCCCTCAACACAGGTCCTCCCTCCACATACTGTACAGTGCCCAACACTGCTCTCCCCTCCACATATTGAACAGCCCCAACCCTGCTTATCCCTCCCCAACTGTACAGTCCTAAGCACTGCTTTTCCCTCCACAACTGTACAGCTGTCAGCACCGCTTTTCCCTCCACATACTGTATAGCCCCCAACACTGCTCTTCTCTCCACAAACTGTACAGTGCCCAACACTGCTCTTCCCTCCACAAACTGTACAGTGCCCAACGCTGCTCTTTCCTCCACATACTGTACAGTGCCCAACACTGCTCTTCCCTCCACATACTGTACATCCCCCAACACTGCTCTTCCCTCCGCAAACTGTACAGTGCCCAACACTGCTCCTTCCCCCACAAACTGTAACGTGCCCAACACTGCTCTTCTTTACACATACTGTTCAGCTCTGAACACTGCTCTTACCTCCACATACCATACAGCCCACAACACTGCTCTTCCCTCCACATACTTTACAGCCCACAACACTGCTCTTCCCTCCACATACTGCACAGCCCCAACACTTCTTTTCCCTCCACTTACTGTACATCCCCCAACACTACTACTCAACATATACTGCACAGCCTCCAACACTCCTTTTCCCTCCACAACTGTACAGCCGTCAGCACCGCTTTTCCCTCCACATACTGTAAAGCCCCCAACACTGCTCTTTCCTCCACCTACTGTACAGTGCCCAACAATGCTCTTCCCCCCACATACCGTACAGCCCCCAAACTGTACAGTGCCCAAAACAGCTCCTATCTCCACATACTGTAAAGTGCCCAACACTGATGTTCCATGGGCGGATTCAGGGGGGGGGGGTGGCCCAGGCACGTGCCCCCACTGTCATTTCTTTCCAATGAGCCCAGACCCATATCACTAACCCCCCAGGAACAGGAGATATCGCTGGGTAAAGTTGGAACGTTTTCCCCATTGGATAACATAAGATCCGCTAATTCCGAACTCAACCTCGGTCCAATGGCAGCCAGTTCCCCCTCCCGGCATTCTCATTCGAACCAAAACTGTTGGGCCTTCAATTTGATACCAAACGGGTCAGTTTCACGGAACCAAAATCATTCGAAGCACACTCAAAAGTTCTCTAATATGATACCAGTCTCATGTAAATGGGTCCTTTGGTTCTGAAGATATAGCCGGTTAAATTATATAGATGGTTAAAGGGGGGGGGAGAGGGTGGTTTTCTCTCCCGCTTACACCAGAAAATCCAGGGACTAGGCTGGTGTAAAAGGGGCCCACCCAGGAATGTCCCTGCATGATCCTGGAACCATATTCCCGGGTAAGTCCCTGCATTTTCTGGTGTGAAAGGGGTATTATTTCAAATAGCCGGGACCTGCAATGCTCGGAATACAGCCGGGTAGCCCCCAGCTCTCTGCCCGGCTGTCAATGGCTGTCACTTCTGCCTGGCGGCAGCTGTCCCCCCTGGCGATGAGCATGTAATCCCACATGGCAACGTGCATGGAACTCCTGGCAATGAGCATGGAACCTTTGGCAATAAGCATGTAGGTAAGCAGCACTTATATAGCATTATTTTTAATAGGCAATACGGTGTTTGGCAGAATATGTAATGGACATTATGATGTGTGGCTTAACGTGTAATGGACCTTGTGGTGTAAATATTTAATGCGCGCCTTTGGCAGACAATGTCCCTGTTTATGAAGCATATTGTGAATTTTGGCTCTATCTGTGTAGCATTATGTTCATTTTGGCTCAATCCGTGTGGCATTATATGAATTTTGGCTCAATCCGTGTGGCTTTATTTGAATTTTGGCACAATCCATGTGGCATTATGTGAATTTTGGGTCAATCAGTGTGGCATTACGGGAATTTTGGCTCATTCGTTTTGGCATCATGTGTAAGGGGCAAGTATAATGAGGTCTAGTATTTTGTTGCATAATGGCAGCTCTCTTAGAATGTACACTGCTACCACTAACACCCCCGCCCCCCATATTTCCTCTCCTATCATGGTGCCCCCCTGTCATTTTCTCCTGCATCCCCCTGCTCTCTCCGCCCTCATGCCCCATACTGCCCCAGTGTTAGCATGCATGGGGTCTGATACTAAGGCACACTGCTGGAAATTCATTAGCATTACATTTGAAATTGATTGATTTCCTTAACCACCCAAGTCATATTAAAATACATTTATTTAAAAAGGCTTTGGTTCAAACAGACACTCGCATTGATTCAGAAAAGAAATATGTTCCGTAAGTTCTGCCTCTTGCTTCACTGTGTTTGTCTCTGGGTGAAGGGACAGATAATGTTTGATCTCTGAATTCAACTTTTTTATACAGCAGATACAGCCAGAAGGGACAGGAAACCTCTATCTCCTCATTAATAGTGAGCCAAATACTTCATATACAGTATAGGCGCTTGCTGATGTTTCTTAGTGTGAATACTTAATCGTGCAAAACCGTTTTAACTACATGCACATTTGGTGACCAGTCTGCAGGACATCTTTCATATGACAAGTGCATTCCTTGTGCTCACATTCCTTAGAATTTCATACATACTGTAGCTTATTCTTTTTTTAGTCCAAACTTTCCTACTTGGGCCTCACATATAGCCTCCCAAAACCTTCAACATATCTAACTGTACAAATCCGTTTTGTCAGCTAAGCTCCATTAGTAAGCTCCTCACAAACGCCTTTGGGATTATTATAGAGCTTGGAGGGGTTTCTCTCTGTCTGGCCACTAACTAAATCATATCTGACATGTGTTCCACAGTAATTTACCTGTATTGCAAGATATAGCTCCAACTGTTTTCCAAGGGATTTCACACACATTTCATTCAGCGTACTAATTAAATACCAGTCACATATTAAATAGACAGATTTCCCTCCTGCAGTATTTATATTGCCTAGTAAACAATCACTTTACAGTTCATTTTTTGATACCGCAGAGTCATCAATTTTTTGCTGGCAAAATTATTAATATAAATCACAATAGTTCAGTTCAGCATGGCTAATTACATAAGCTTCTAGACATATCGGTGACCTAGTATGACCGCATTTACAGCGGAAAACTTAATAGCAACACATTCATTAATACCCAGTAAATTAACAGACTGCCTTTAACATATTCCAATAGATGTGTCTGTGATGTAGCACATCGTTTAATTATTTCTCAGTTTACCAGGAAGCTGTACTGTATACAGCATTTCTGCTGGAAACAAATTAGCAATCTACTTGAATACGTGAAAGACACATATTGACATACAGTACTTGCTGACATATTTTTTCTGCTCCCTCGGAGAAGCACAGGGAGGAAACTTTCAGATTCCCCTCAGGGGTGGAGACAGAGCCTTACATCATCAAAGCCCGCCCCCATTACAGTAAATGCAGCAATTCGTGGGTGTACATGGAGGGGACAGGGCAATAATTATGCGATTTGCGTCATTTCAGCCCCCAACCCGCCATGTAAACCCGCAAATGCTAGTATTTGACCGGCGGAGTAGAAGTATGCAGGGAGGTCTAGTGTCATAACGGAGGCTTGATCACTCTTACAGGGGGTGGGAGGCTCCCAAAAATCAGGTCCCCCATTCCTGGAGAGTAAACAAGTATGCATATTGGGTGTATCCAATATGCATAAAAGAGTTACATTACAAATTACACATACTGTACTATCTGCTGCTGGGAGACAATGGCAAATTCATCAGATCATATCCAATGACATAATTACTATTGTATTTTCATTACTTAGCATATGTAGACCCGGATTAAGTGTGTGTGTGTGGTGGTGGTGGTGGTGGTGGGGGGGGGGGGCATAGGGGACACTGGAGTAGAAGTATGCAGCAGTGATAAGAGGAGAAGTGGTCCATGAGAACTAATCAGCTTCTCTGTATAATTATATTTAGCAAATTATAGATGTTACTTCAGTGCTTATTGGTTGCCATGGGTCACTTCATCTGTGGTTTAACCCCTTCCCGACATTTGACGTACATGTACGTCATGGCCGGGATGTACTTCCCGACACATGACGTACATGTACGTCATGACTTAAAAGTGCCACCGCGTCTACAGACGCGGTGACAGAGGGATGATGTCTGCTGTCCCTGACAGCAGACATCCTCCCTCATTGCCCAGGGGGGGCAGCGATGCCCCCCGTCATGGGCGATCGCTGCGATTGGCTGTTCAAACGTGAACAGCCAAAAGCAGCGTTAAACTGTATGATGTGTAAAATTTAGACTCTGCTGCCCCCTAGTGTCCAAAACAATTAAAGGAGCTTGCAATAATGATTTAAAAATAAAGTTTAGATATGGTCTATGTTAGTTATTAACTATTTTGAGTGGTATGATTATTTGTCTCACAAGCAGAAAATTTTACATTTTGCAAATAGCAAAATGTTCAATTTTTTTACGACATTTTGGTATGTGTCACGGAAAAACAATCTCAAAATCACTGGGATAAGTAAAAGCAAAAAAAAGTTATCCCCACTTAAGTGATACATGTCAGATTTGAAAAAAAAGGCCTCTGTCAGGAAGGCAAAAACATGCTGCGTCGGGAAGGGGTTAATGATCCTCCCTTATCAGTGCTTCATACATCTACCCCACTGTACCCTGGGCTCTCCTTTGTCAGGGGATCCCCTGTCTGAGCACACTGACATCACTAGCTCTCCTTTTGGTGTAGAAGCAGGTAGTCAGAATGCGAGCAGGGCAGTATTCGGTGCCGAGAGAAACACGGGAGTATCAGGTTTAATGAGCTACAAATTGAGCTTCTCAACCTGAAGGGCGGCATGTATTAATATACATTCCCGCCCTTCGCCTGACAGCCGCCGCGATGCTGCCGCATATGTACTAACATATGCGGCTAGCATCGGGTTGCAGTGACGGAGACCCCCGCGATACCTGTGATGTGGTCTGCGGGGGTCTCCGTCACATCCCAGCGGCTGCCAGTGTCCCCGTGTGTCTCCTCCTCCCCCCTGCAGCCGGATGTCCTCCCGGCTGTGACACCTGTTGGGGGAGGAGGAGATCAAAGGAGGATGGGAGGGGGGGGGGCGCGCGGACGGCGGGCGGCGATAGAAGCCCATAGGCTTCTATCGGGTATCCAGAGGGTGGCGATACCCTGCCAGGCAGAGACGGGGCGGACGGGTGATGGTAAATAGGAAAATGCGGTAAAACCCCAGTTTTACCGCATTTTCCCTTTAGTACATCCCACCCGAAAAGAGATAGGAGGGGGAGATAGCTGTAACATTGCAACATTGTTTTTAGATTTTTTAAGAACCAGGGCTGGCCACACCTCCCTACATGGACCACGCCCCATTACCCCTGCACAGCACCAACTTAAAATCAATAGTATTCCCATGGAATAAATAGTCCCAAAAAACAACAACGCATTAATGAACATTATATTTTTAACTCATCCTTTGATCTAAAATAAGGCCTAACATCCACCTTCTTCCCACTATTACACGATTACTCTCAATACAAATTAGTAACCCACAACAGGGAACTTTTTGCAGTACAAAATAATAAAAATAAAGTACACAAAATATATGTGGAATATAAAATGGAATTAATTCTACAGTATCTTAAAGTTTTCATATGATTGAGAACACTACTTGGGGACTATGTAAAAACTGGACCGAACAAGACCCCGGGGGGAAGCCTGCGATAGTTATCACCAGGGACATGGGGAAGGGGAGATTACAGCCTCCCCGTGTGGTCGGGACCGTTCTGGTTTTTTCTACTTGCCCAGACCATACAGGGAGACTTTATTCTGCCCCTCCTCCTCTCCCTGTTGACAGCTGTCACGTGAAGTCCCTCCAGACAGGACACCCCCAGACCAGACACCACAAGCTCCGGACTACAGATTTTGATGTCTGGACTGGCGGCCTGGGTTCTTGACCGGGTCCAGTTTTACCCATACCCCTTACCCATACTACTATAATGGTGTACAGTACTGTGATATGATTCTTATTGCTGTAGGAATGCAGTTCAGCTAGACTGAAATAAACTTCTTCAGCACACGGAAAAAAATCTTCAAATGATCCAGAATTTAGTTTTTATGCAAATATAAGTACATTACATTGTATAGCTGCAGACGGCAATATCAAAGTGAGCCTATGGTTTGTCAGAAACAATTTCAGACTTCAATCTCAGGTGATCCTTCTCTTTAGCTGGGATGTGCGGGGAATGAGAGATATGCTAGGAATAGCCGAGCGACCATTAAACTGCGCTGCAACAGAAACATTCCAGATCAGCTACTATGAGTTGCTTAATTTACTGCAGCTTTAGAGACACAAAAGTGAAGGGCGTGAGATTGGAATGAAAGGAGATCATTCAAACTGTTTCTACAAAGCGTTAGCTTAGATAACTCAATTAAGCAATTCTAGATTGCAATATGTGTACTGAGGTGTCTCGGACAAAGTAACAATTCATCATCACATTCAGCTTCTGGAAGGGGGCCAGTTGCTGTTGCAGAGTCTGGTCTGGGAGGTGCCTGTCAGGGGGGTGTCCCGTCCGATGATGGGGGTGCCTGTGCCACCTGGCACCAGAGAGATGGGGAGGGAGAGATTAAAGCCTCCCTGTGTGATCTGTGGATGTATTAAAAACCAGACCAACGGGATTATATGTGTAGGCTGTTATTTCTCCTTCCCCATCTGTCATAGGCACCCCCTAGACACGATACCCCCCTGACAGGTACCCCTTGGACCATTCAACACAAGCTCCTAAATGACACAGTTTGATAAGTGAAGCCTGTCTGGTCCAAGGTCTGGTCCAGGTCAGGTTTTTAGCCCTTCCGCTCCCACAAGGCTTTGCAGAACTGCTCACATCCCCCTAGCTACTGCCCTGATGATAGTGGTGTTCATTAAGTAGAACCGCCGGTTCCAGTTTTTACTTTCCCCCTTGTGGGAGCGGCACTGAGCCTGCACCTGCGATGACACCTTACAGCCATACTCCCTGCGGCAGTACTTCCTGCGACATCCTTAGGATGCTTCAGACATACACACCATAGCTACTAGGATGCCCCAGGCATTGCTGTAATTCTCCCTCTGCGTGGTGTCATGCACTTGGGGGCGTGGCTGGCACAAAGACACCCAGTTACGGCGCTGCCCAGCATGACTCAGTATGGTGGAGACTGTAGTTTATGGATAACTGAAAAACAAAACCTGACTCACAAAAAAATTACTGTGTTTTCATTTGTCTTCAGTTTCTAAGTTATGAGGGAAAAAATACGAACTCCTCCAGTAAGTTGGTTGCTGCTCTTGTTATAGAAGTGATGGATGTCAGAGCTATTAATTATTCCGCTCATTACAACTCCACGGATAAATCATCTTTGCCTGGAGTCTGTCACTTTGTACTCAGTAGGGCAGAGCACACTGTGCGGGACTACTCCAAGTGCTGGTCTGATTTCAGTCGCATTTACATTACAAATGCTTGATGGTTCATAAACAAATTCATTTAGATTTGAATTAAATAACAGTAATCTTATATTTACATAAACATTATTATAAAATGGTCCTCCACACATTTACCAAGTGTTACAAGGTGCTAAAAGTGGACACACAATATACTGTATATGTAGCCATATACATTGGGTAGGAGTATTGGAATGATACATTGGTCCAATATTAGAATGAAACTATTCATTTTCCGTGAGTTCTATAATAGATGGATCTGCAATGCCTAAACACAAAAAGACATAAAAAGGAAAAAAAATCTAGCATCATTTATCTCTGATAAAATGAATTGTGACCCAGTAGAAATAATATATAGTCTTACACAAAGCTCGCTCAAAAACCACAATAAAACTCCTTAGGAAAAATGATGAGATGCTAAATAGTAATGTAACACCTTCCGTCTGCCCTGTATGTGAAAGCATTAACAGAATGAATGATACACACAGTACCAGCAGGGCAGCAGAGAGGAATGCCGTGCCCCAGTAATATGGGGGGGCACCCCCGTGATTAGGTCAAGCTCCCAAAACATTTAGGTGGGTGAAAACACACTTTAAAATCGAGGGTGTTATTATTGCCACCACACACTTAATGCATTTCGGACCAGAAGGTCCTTCCTCAGAAGTGTTCTCACACTTCTGAGGAAGGACCTTCTGGTCCGAAATGCATTAAGTGTGTAGTGTTTTTTTTAATCCCTGTGCCGGCTGACTGATACCCTCCATCCATCACCAATTTCCGGAGTTGGACCCTGCATTCTCTGGGAAAAGGAACTCTAGGAGCGTGGGAGCAGTATATGCCTTGGATTCTATGTGTTCATGCTTTTTGAATGGTCAACTCTTGTGAGTGTATTCTACGCATTAAAATATCAACCTGTTTAAAATACTACACTATGATGTTTTTCTGTAGTAAATTCGTTCTTCTGAAAATGAATATACAATTCCTGTCCTCCAGATTAAAGAACATGTACAAACATGTCATTTCAATAGCTGATGGCAATCCAGTGGCGGCTCCTACCTCTTTCAGGGAGGGGGGCTGCCTCTGGCGGCAGGCACCCCCTCCCCCTGTCGCCGCCGCTGCTGCCTTCCCCTCCCCGGCACCTGTCCTATTATGACAGTCACCGCGACTGGCACATGCACAGTACACACATATGTACTGCGCATATGGCCAGCTTCTATGGGCTGCTTCAGCAGCAGCCCATAGAAGTAATCATGGTCCCGGCGCCTGTACAATATAAGTTACAGGCACTGGGACCAGCGCATGCGCAGTACCTATATAGGTACTGCACATGAGCATTCGCCATTTTTGCAGGTCAGCCCACAGCAAGGCGTCCCGGAGGGAGGGAACACCTCCCAATGGGACTGCCTTGATGACTGGCAGGTCGGACTTCCAATAGGATGTCACTGCCAGTCACAGTGATCCCAGTTCAGTCTCACAGACTGAATATGGCTTCACTATAGTGGCGGATTTTACCTGGGTAAAACCGCCACTGTAGCAATCCCATAAAAATAAATAGTGAGTGCTATTTAAAAGGCTAAAAAGAATTAAAGAAATGAAAAGCAAGAAATACTGGCATTTGTAAAATAAAAAACAGGGTTGGTAAATATAAACAGCTCTTTTAAGCATTGGTGCTTCGTGGATCATGTGTGTCCTTTATGATTGAGCTGCTTTTTTACAATGAGAGCATAAGCAGCACGGAAGGTGTAATGGTTAGCATTACTGCCTCACAGCACTGAGGTCATGGTTCGATTCCCACCATGGCCCTAACTGTGCGGAGTTTGTATATTCTCCCCGTACTTGCTTAGGTTTCCTCTGGGTACTCCGGTTTCCTCCCACAATACAAAAATATACTGGTAGGTTAATTGGCTCCCAACAAAATTAACCATAGAATGAATGTGTGTGCGTGTATATGTGGTAGGGAATGTAGGCTCCACTGGGCAGGGACTGATGTGAATGTTCAAATATTCTCTGTAAAACACTGCAGAATATGTGTGCGCTAAATAGATAAATCGTACCAGATTTTCCATTATGCTGATAGCACTCCATTAGCTTTTTGTCTGAAATCTGAACAAACTACAGTATGCAGGTTCCCTGAAGGTAGTTGCTAGTTTCAAGTTGAAGAAAGGACCTTACATGCCCAGGGGGAGGAGCAAGGACAGTGGCCTTGCACTGTTACTATCCATATCACCACCTATTGCCTTCAGCAACCAGGTTGTGAGTGAAGTGGATCAAAACAAGCCTCTGTCCCTGCAGGGTTTTGAGCAAAGCGACCACAGTAGAGTTAATTTGTTTGGCCCTTGCCCATACATGCCGATTTATGTTTTTGCTGGTGGGTGCTCAAGCCAAAAATATAGAGGAGTGGCTTCATGGGGAAGGGGTGTGGCCATAAAATAATACCAATTTATATGACGGAGCACAGTTGTCTCCAATATTCAAATTACGGCAACAGAGTTCCACATACAAATACCCCCACAGTGCAGGTACATAAATGCCCCCACAGTGCAGGTACTCCATGGACAGAATACACTCTTCCTGGCATACTGTTTCCCAGGTGGCAGGTCCGGCAATGTGGGTGCTGCAGCAGCAAATTAGCAAGTTAATATGGCGGCCCAGCAGCGGGACTCGGGCCCGTGGGTGCTCATCAATTTCTGTGGGTGCTCGGGCCCTTGAGCACCCACAGAATCGGCACCTATGCCCTTGCCCTTATCGCTTTGACAGCAGAGGTCCTTTCTCCAACTAGGATCTAGAACTTCCCTGCCAATGTGTTACTCATTTGAAAACTGATGGACAGGTATTGGATATAAATGTATTATTTTGAAATATGTTTATTACATGCTTTCTTTACAAAACAGAGCAAAACAAGGTAGGGTGTTGCGCCTGTTCTAGATATTACCTTATAACAATTGGTCATTGTTGCAGATCATATAAAGTCTTTAGTCCTCTGAACAACTGTATGCTGAGTTTGGAGTCCCCAGAACAAGTCCTATTGCTACATGCAACTATAGCATGGCCTATGGAAGCAGTTTGAGACTAGGACACCTTTCCTTGCCATCTAGGACACCTTTCATTGCCATTGCCCTTGTGGCAGTGGAGCAACAATAGCCCCACAGACCCCACAGTTGCATGGAGGTGCTGAG
This sequence comes from Crinia signifera, assembly GCF_055691185.1. Lineage (NCBI taxonomy): Eukaryota > Metazoa > Chordata > Amphibia > Anura > Myobatrachidae > Crinia > Crinia signifera. Next base: position 96,246,611 of record NC_139225.1, on the reverse strand, counting down.
TAGGTGTGGGCGGGCCTATCGATGCGCTGCACTGCCTTACTCCGCTGGTGATGCATGCTTGCCATTGCCGCTGCCGCCGGGTGTGTGGCCGGGGCCCACAGATCTACTAGTCTGCGGTCCCGGTTCTCCTCCTGGCTGGCTCCTGCAGTGCTAATGAAAAAAAATAGCTCACACAAAATGTCCGCCCCCTTAAAAGCATACACTTTTTGAGGATGCTAGCACTGCAGGATCCAGCCAGGAGGAGAGCCGGGACCAAGGTCAAGTAGATATGCGGGTCCTGGCCACACATCCGGAGGCAATGGCAAGCAGCAAAAAGTTATGGCGGGGGGGGGGGGGGGGGGGGCGCTGATGATATAGTTACGCCACTGCCTTGTGGGGTTAATTTAACAAAACTTTGGTCCACAGAGATGAATAGAATAGCAGTATGGTTATAGTGGCAGCTGGAAATAGGTTTATTGTATGTGGAAAAGCAGACTCAGTGGCCAACAATTTGCTAGGATGCCAGTGGTGCAATGTTACATTCTCTGTAGTCTATAACCTCCACTTGATTAAATATTTGAAAAGTCAAAATGTTTCAAATATGGTACCAAGTAAGGGTAAAGATGACCATTGGTGCAGTTGTCATCAGTGGTTACCATTGACGGCGATAATGTAACCTACCATCAATGTTAGCAGACTGAGGAAGATGACCATCGATAGTTTTCCCTATCAATAGTCATCCATTTTCTTTGAAGCAGGGGGTGGGGCTTCATGGGTATCAGGGCCTGAGCTATGCTCAGTTCCCCGATACCTTGGGGAAAATAAAGGAAAGTTCTGCTGTGCTGATAGATTCTATATTCTATATTTGGCTCTACGGTAACTTGCTTTCAAGTGTTTATAGAAAACTAACATTGTTTCATCAATAAATAAATCTGTTGTTATAAAAATAGAAGAGTAAAGTGCCTTTTTACTCCATGTTGTATTGCAGGTTGGGTGGGTTTTGAAATACTATTGTTTGTTTTACAAGAAGCTGGCTTTATTGATCCATGTCATATTGCTGCACTTTGATGACACCGTGCACTATTTGAACTTAATCTTATTGAAACAGAAGGTGTCTATTGTCCAGCGAAATCCTGAACACTGCATGCACAGCTGGGGGGGCTGCTTCACACAATTCCTACTTTTAGATTTAATCACCACATACATTTATTTTTATGAAACCTTAACAAATGTACAGTTATTACGATCCATTGTAATAACGTCAAAACCCAAAACTACACCATAGCAGCCTGAAAGCTAAATAAATGGGGACATGATGGCCTAAATAGAATTACTAAGCTGTATAACAAAACATAAGCATTTATGTCCCTCGCCTCCTTGAAACTTATAATACCCTCTTGGTGGCTGGTGCAGGGCCATCTATCAGCATTGTAGGACACAAGCAAAGCAATTTACTGGGCAGAAGCATATTAAGAGAGGAGAGGGTCTGTGTGTAGTCTCCACCTGGACCCCTCCTCTCTGACTGCAAGCTGCAGTGACAGTAATTACTAGGTGGTGAACAAATCCACATGTGGATGACTGGTGGTTAGCATGTCGGCAGTCAGAATACCGATGCTGGCATCTCAAAGGAGGGACTAACGACAGGTGTGTTCTCTACCTCCAGGTATCCTACAAGGTTTTCCTGGCAACAGTGGCTGATGAGCCATGACAGTCATGTTAGTAACATGTTAGTGAGCAAATCACTATCCTTGCCCAGAAATGTCTTTGTGGAACTCTGGTTCACTCTGGCAGTGAATAAGCCAACTAATTGGGTGATTTGGCTAGTAATGCAGGGAATCAGGAGATAAGAGCCTCAAACACAAGTCTCCAGCAGGAGGCTAGTTATCTATGATTTGAATCTTTATTCATAAATGTGGACACCTTCTTTGGTACAGCTAGGTGCACAGGGTGGGGTGCATTGACCATGATCTTGTCACCATGGCCCAGCCCTTGTTTTCCATCACTGCTAATTCCCTTAACTGTAAAGCTGGATGCAGGACCAGGATGACCTGGTTAACTTATAAGATTTTGATCATAGCAATCTAGAGCAAAGCGCGTCATATTGTGGACCTTTTTATTCCACCGTGGATGTACAGTATATGCATACGGACGGGACAAGAGCGGCAAAGCAGCATATTACTAACGGCATATAAGAAATTGGAGATATGCAGCTCATGACTGGCTAGTATGGAGGGATCCCGGCTGAGGTAAACAATTGATAGCACCATCCTTGCAAAGGAGAGGTAATACTCTGGAGCCGGTACTTATAAAATACACATTTTCCTCAGAGGAATATAGACATCCTATAGCTGCTATCAGAATCAGCTTTATTGGCCAGGTATACTTGCATATACTACTACGAATTAGATTAGGATTGCTGTGCAACAGCCAGTTAGGTAACAGTTAAACAGTGACAGTACAGATATATATATATAACACATACAAGTATATGCTAGATGTACCCTGGGGATTATAGATACAATGAACATATATTCACTAAGCTGCACAGCGCCTAGGCAACCATCAGCGGCACCACTGGTCATCGCAGAAGTCAGGTAGGTAACAATCAAAGCAGAGACAGTAAAGTTATTCACACAGGGAACACATACCTGCCAAGCTGCTCAGCGCCTAGGCAGCCATCAGCAGTGCCACTGGTAGCCGCAACAGCCAGGTAGGTAACAATATAAACCAGATAGGTAACAAGTAAACAGTGGACAATGCAGATATAGGACACATACAAATACATACGGATGTACCCTGGGAGGGTGATGGACAAGACAGGGGAGACACAGGGTTACATATGACTGAACAAGACAGTTCCTAGGCAGCCATCAGCAGTGCCATCTTAATCGTTGCTACACACGGACCGTTGTAGAAGTTCTCAACAGGCTGTCACCCCTTCAGCACACAACAGGAGTCAGACAGCTGTACCTCCTTGGGGCTTGGGGAAGGGGTGTGCAGCGTGTCAGGGGCCCTGACTGGAGTCAGAGAGAGTCAGTGGTGCTGGGCCCTCGCTGGGCTGAGGTCCACCACCACTGCCCCCAATGCAGGAGCCCTACCTGTTTTTTCTCCCAGAGATCTTGCCCTGGGCCTACAGTGTGGGGGCTCCCTCTGTTTCGGCAGGGGATACTTCGGCCTAGGGGTGGGCGTCACAGAGCCTCCGCCAGGCATTAGCAGGTGTGGCTGGGGGCCCTGCTGTATGGGATGCACCCGGGAATCTTGGTTGTGAGATCCTCCAGGCCAGGGATCTTACCGAGGGTCATGGCTGCTGTCTGTCTCGGGGCTGGGGGATGCAGCATCCGCCGCTTTATGCGCCAGGGGCACTCTGCCTGATTATAGCCCTGACTGTCCGATAAACACTCATCCTAATACGGAAAGCTCTGTCCAGAGAATGTTTTAATACAAAAGGACTATACGTAAAAACTGAAATAGAAACATAGAATTTACGGGCAGATAAGAACCACTTGTCTGCCCCTTTTTTAAACATACATACAGATAGTGGTAGATGCTCAATTAGTTCAGTAACATTTCCCAGGTGCATGAGGGAGGGGTTAAATACTGGGTAAGTAAAACAAGACATTTTTTCCCTCAACACACTGAGCAATGCTAGTAACCAATCTAGAACACTACATGATAATAGAATTCAGAGATATTGATTACATATACCTCCGAAGCTATATAAAAAGAGAGAGATAAATGAATGTAATTAAAATAGGATAGAGATAGTGTTAGTGAGGGAAAAGTGTTAATAGAATGTAAGGGCATGCCGCACTAAAGCCACCCAGCCCATCCAGTCCAGGAGCACCGCACCCCACACCACCGTTACCCTAAATTGGGTCTACGATTAACCAGCAAGGAGCCACATGATAATGGCTCCTTACTTGATATATCCAAACTAAGAGCTACCTACCTTGGAGCAACCCCAGACTACTCCATGTGGCATATCAGGACCCACATCTCCTCCTAATATGGGCTCCCTTCTGCCTCTAACAACATACATACAGATAGTGGTAGATGCTCAATTAGTTCAGTAGCATTTCCCAGGTGCATGAGGGAGGGGTTAAATACTGGGTAAGTAAAACAAGACATTTTTTCCTCAGCACACTGAGCAATGCTAGTAACCAATCTAGAACACTACATGATAATAGAATTCAAAGATATTGGTTACATATACCTGCGCAGGTGTATGCTATGCCCCCAAGCCGCGTCAAGGCTTCTCTGTATATTGGGGGTCCCTAGCGCTATATCTAGGTGCAGGGTGCGGCACCCCAAAAAACCATCATAAGCTGGGAAGCCCAGTGCGGCATGCCAGTGATATACTAAGTGTTAATAATTAGTGATAGGGAGCCGAAGCTATATAAAAAGAGAGAGATAAATGAATGTAATTAAAATAGGATAGAGATAGTGTTAGTGAGGGAAAAGTGTTAATAGAATGTAAGGGCATGCCGCACTAAAGCCACCCAGCCCAGGTATATGTAACCAATATCTCTGAATTCTATTATCATGTAGTGTTCTAGATTGGTTACTAGCATTGCTCAGTGTGCTGAGGAAAAAATGTCTTGTTTTACTTACCCTTTTTTAAACATGTTAACCTCAAACCATATTTGATCCTTATTTCTTTGTAAGGATATCAAAATGCCTATCCCAAGCATGTTTAAATTGCTCTAATGTATTTGACTTTACCACTTGGAACACTTGCTTATTTTTATAGTTTTCTAATAGAGCTATCCGAGATTCTAGATGTAGGAGTCTCTCAGATGTTTCGGGAGAATAGGTAAGTATGCCTTTATTGACTCCTTGGTGTGTGTATCCTTTACAGATCCTTTCCTCTCCTCAGCAGTGTGTACATTAAAATATTACTGTAGAAGTGTGTCCCTTGTTATTTTATTAGATAAAAGTATACATTGGGGGGTATTCAGTCTGGGCCACTATTAACGACGGGGGAAATAGCGGTAAACGCCTATTCGATCAATGCTGTCTTTCCTGACAGCGTTGAAGAGGTAGATCGACAGAATGGGCCCGACTTTAAAAGCAGTCGGGCCCTTTTTGTCGATTTCGGACGTGAATTGTCGCGATCGCGGCCGAATATCGACAATCCACGGCCCCCTTTGCACCGATCACAAAGTGGGACATTGAATCGCACCTGGCGATGTGCGGTCGAACAAAACTAAAACAGTCCAGGGTCACAGTAGTCGGGCCAGATCAACATTTGTGACCCGTGATTGAATACCCCCCTACTCGCCCTAAGAAACATATCTAATGTATGGTTGACACCACACAATTGACTGTGGGAACCCACACATTTCTTCTCAGGAGCTGTTAAGAAAAGTCTTTATTAAATTCATCCCTCTGAATTTAATACATTTGGAAACCCAATTGATTCCACTTGTTACATGGAATCAGTGGGTTTCTGCATGTTATCAAAGGTTTTACTGTGCAGGGAAAAGGCTAATTAATTAAATAACTTCAGGTGTTAAATGTGCGACATTCCCCGTATGGTAAAACGTGTGCTCAATTAAACATGCCACTATATTTTACAATTAAATCAGTTAACGTCTATAGTCAAATTTTACTCATATTATTTATTTATTGTTGTGGGTTTATATATGGTTTTAATAAAATATCCATTGATTAAGTTCTATTTTAGCTAACAAGAGTTATGTAATGTAGCATAAGAGCTATATATAGTAGTTCTATCTAATAATGCAGACTGCATCTAGAATCCAGTAACACACAAATGTATCTGTGATGCTGGTTTCAGCTTTATTCAGCTGGGAGGCTTTCAGATAAGGAAAGCTTTCGGCAAGAAATATCTTAAAGTCGAACTGTGTTACACATACACTATACAGTAAGCGTGCATGACATCAAAACATAATATAAGAGTGAAGAGCAAAAAATGTAAGGCCATTAAATGTTTTCAGTTTTACTAATGAACTTTGTTTAAAAGGACAAAAAATGTATATATTATAGTAAATAACATTTAAATAGACATGTACCAAGTGCTTCATGTTCACAGAGCAGTGACATACTTCAAACATCACCATCAACTGGGGTTACACATTACTTTTCATTAACCCCTTACCGCCGCAGCCTGTTTTTGCCTTCCTGACAGAGCCCTTTTTTTCAAATCTGACATGTATCACTTTATGTGGGGATAACTTTTTATTGCTTTTACTTATCCCAGTGATTTTGAGATTGTTTTCTCGTGACACATTGTACTTTAAGTTAGTGGTAAATTTTGGTCGATACAGTCTGTGTTTTTTTGTGAAAAATACCAAAATGTCGAAAAAAAATTGAAAATTTTGCAATTTGCAAAATGTTAAATTTTCTGCTTGTGAGACAAATAATCATACCACTCAAAATAGTTAATAACTAACAAAGACCATATGTCTACTTTATGTTGCCATCATTATTTCAACCTCCTTTTAATTTTTTTGGACACTAGGAGGCTTAAAATATAAATAGCAAATTCTCAAATTTTCAAGAAAATTTCAAACACTGATTTTTTTAGGGACCAGTTCAGTTCTGATGTGACTTTGAGGGACTTGTATGTGAGACACCCCCATAAATGATGCCATTTCAAAAACTGCACCCCTCACAGTATTCAAAACAGCATTTTGGAAGTTTGTTAACCCTTTAGGTGTTTCACAGGAATTAAAACAAAGTGTAGGTGAAATTTCAAAATTTCATTTTTTTTGCAGATTTTCAATTTTAATACATTTTTCTAAGGAACACAGTAGATTTTACTAGAGAAATGTGACTAAAAATTGATTCCCCCAATTCTTTTGTTTTCATAAATATCCTATATGTGGCCCTAGTGTGCACGTTGACCAAACCACAGGCTTCATAAAAGAAGGAGCACCTACTTGATTTTGGAGCCTCCTTTTTATGAGATTATTTTTTAGGCACCATGTAGGTTTCTAGGCACCATAAGATGCTAAAAGTTAGGAACCCCCCCACAAGTGACCCCATTTTGCAAACTACACCCCTCAGGGAATTCATCTAGGGGTATAGTGTACATTTCAAACCCCCAGGGGTTTCACCAATTTTGGTACAACTGGGCTGTGAAAATGAAAAATTAAATTTTTTTACACAAAAATGCAGTTCTGGCTCAAAATTTTTCATTTTCACAAGGAATGAAGGAGACAAAGCACCCCAAAATCTGTGCCGCAATTTCTCCCGAGTACAGCAATGCCTCATATGTGACCGAAAAATACCATTTGGGTGCATGGAAGGAGTGATATTTGGATTTTGCAGCACAGATTCTGGTGGAATGAATGGTGGGTGCTATGTCGCATTAGCAAGACCCCCGAAGCACGGTGAAATGATGAACCTAATAATCCATAGATGTGTGGTATATTTTAAAACACTCCTTCATACATAGGCCGGGTTTGTCGGGGCAAGTTTCACAGTGGAAAATAGTTTGCTTTCTTATTCCCTTTTTATAGCAAACTTTGCACCTTTTTTGTGTCCTGCCCTTTTTTCCAGTGGAGGGGATTTTGTTAGGAAAATGCTGCCCTGATACAATACGGGGGCCAGTACTAGAAGTACTGGGGCCAGTACTAGAAGTACTGGGGCCCTCTGCCTGCTGGTTCCCAAATATTAGGCCCTTTATGACTTCCTCTTGAAAGTGCATAAATGTCCCCGTCTGGCTGGTAGAACGGAATAGTACGTAAGCGTTATACAGTGCCATCTGGATGATATACACGGCCAGCTTCTTATACCATATTTTTGTTTTCCGCAGGGCACTGTACGGCTTCAGTACCTGATCTGAAAGATCCACTCCGCCCATGTACTTATTGTAATCTAGGATACAAATAGGTTTTGAGGTGTGGGTACTGGTACCTCGTACAGGGACGGAAGTGGTACTGTCTCCGTGAATTGTTGTCAGTATAAGGACATCCCTCTTGTCCTTATATTTGACCAACAACATATTTTCGGTGGATTGTGCCCTGCTTTCACCATTTCTCAGTAATTGGGCAACATGCGTTTTTGGGAGGCCTCTTTGGTTCTTGCGCACAGTACCGCAAGCTGCTGTACCTCTTGAACCAAGGGCCTTAAACAGGGGGATGCTGGTGTAAAAGTTATCCACATAGAGGTGATAACCCTTATCCAGGAAGGGGTGCACTAAATCCCAGACAATCTTTCCACTAACACCTACGAGGGAGGGGGGGCATTCTGGCGGTTCAATTCTTGTGTCCTTCCCTTCATATACCCTAAACCTGTGGGTGTACCCTGAGGTACTTTCGCACAGCTTATACATTTTTATGCCATACCTTGCCCTCTTATTGGGAAGGTACTGGCGGAATTTAACCCTTCCTTTAAAATGTATAAGTGACTCGTCTACACAAATGAATTTTTCGGGGATGTACATCTCAGCAAATTTGGCGCTGAAATGATCAATGACCGGCCTGACTTTGAATAGCCGGTCAAAGGTGGGATCATCTCTGGGTGGGCACTGTGCATTATCGTTGTAATGCAAAAATTTAAGGATCGTCTCAAAACGAGTCCGGGTCATGGCCATACGATGAAGTGGGGTGCTGTACAGAACATCTGTACTCCAATATTGCCTAATTTCTGGCTTTTTAACTATGCCCATATGTAACACCAGACCCCAAAACGTCATCATCTCTACTGCATCTACAGGGGTCCACCTAGCAAATGATGACGTGGGGTTTTGGGCAATAAACTGCTGGGCATATAAATTACTTTGGTCCACCATTAAATTTATAAAATCATCAGAGAAAAAGACTTTGAAAAAGTCAATTTCTTTGAGGCCTGTAGTATCAAATTGGATTCCTGGGTTGGCCAAACACTCAGGAACCTGGGGCTCAAAATTGTCTGGTGGTGGGGTCCATACGAGATCAATCATTGGGGGGGGGGGTCTCAGCTGCTCTACGGGGGCGTCTTTGAGGGGGTCCCTCATCACTAGAGGAGGAAGAGGAGCTTAAGACGAATGCAAATTCATCGCTTACTTCACTGGCTGTGTCAGTGTCAGAGGCAATAAGGGCATATGCCTCCTCCGCTGAAAACAGTCTTTGGGATGATTGGGACATTTTTATTATTTTTGTGTTTGTGTAAGTGTAGTGTTTTAACACGTGTATAGTGTAGGGGGGGTACAAACTTTATTTCAACACGGGGGTATGTAGTGTGTACGTAGTGCTTTAACACGTGTAAGTGCACTTAAGGGGCAGCAGCTTCAAGGCAGCTTTTGGTACAACCTTGAAGGGGTTAAAAGAAAAAAAAAAAGCTCCTGCGCCAAAAATTGAGCACAGATGTTGGTCAGTAACGTCCGTCACTGATCAGCGCTCAGCGGCCACAGGACACCCACAAAATCACCGTGGGTGTAAAAAAAATAAAAAAAAAAAAACCCACAGCCCCCTCCAAAAAAATTTTTTTTAAAAAAAACTGCTGATGAGTCAAAGGCAACAGGAATTTGATCCAAAAAAAAAAAAATTAGATCAACCCTGTGCCAAAAATGCTGATCAGTGATGTACGTCACTGATCAGCGCTCAGCGGCCACAGGACACCCACAAAATCACCGTGGGTGTAAAAAAAAAAAAAAAAAAAAAAAAAACCCCACAGCACCCTCCAAAAAAAAAAAAATTTAAAAAACTGCTGATGAGTCAAAGGCAACAGGAATTTGATCCCCCCCCCAAAAAATTAGATCAATCCTGTGCCAAAAATGCTGATCAGTGATGTACGTCACTGATCAGCGCTCAGCGGCCACAGGACACCCACAAAATCACCGTGGGTGTAAAAAAATTTTTTTAAAAAAAACCCACAGCACCCTCAAAAAAAAAAAAAAACTGCTGATCAGTGATGCAACACTGATTAGCAGTGAGGGGCAGCAGGAACACAACTTTTGGTGCAACCTGACGGGGTATATATATAAAAAAAAACCTGCACCCCAAAAAAGTGGCTGATCAGTTAATTTATACTGATCAGCACAAAAGGGGGGCAGCAGAGACAAAATTATATTACACAATATTATATTATATGACACAATGACGCCGCAGCAGCAGCACAACAAGCAGCAGCAGCACAACAGCAGGAAGCACCAACAACCAGGAAGCACCAGCAGCAGGCAGCACGGATGCCACCACACCACAACGCTGATCAGGTCAGTATAAGAGGACAGATGGGCACGGAGACCGCTCTGCACGCTGTTCCTGACCGGAATGGCGGCTGCAGGGCTGTCTCCGTTATTTCCTCTGAGGTGTAATGGCTGTGATTGGTCCGTCGGTCCGACGGACCAATCACAGCCTTGGGGGCAGGTGGGGTGAGGTGGGGTGACCACCAGTGACCCCTTTACACCCGGTGGTGATTGGTGCTGTACTAAACAGCACCAATCACCACCGATCCCTGTGTTACCGAGCGTCGTTATTCGCCGGTACACAGAAAACGCTGCAATTGGCTGTTCACATTTGAACAGCCAATCACAGCGATCGCCGATGGGGGGGGGCATCGCTGCCCCCCCTGGGCCACGAGGGAAGATGTCTGCTGTCAGGGACAGCAGCCATCGTCCCTCTGTCACCGCGTCTATAGACGCGGTGACACTTTAAAGTCATGACGTACATTTATGCCATGCGTCGGGAAGTACATCCCGACCATGATGTAAATGTACGTCAAATGTCGGGAAGGGGTTAAAACAGCCATAAATTTACCTCAGCATTTCAGAATCACAATACAAAAGTGTTTCTCAATGGGACAGATGCACTAAGCTTCAAACGTGATAAAATGGAGAGTGATCAACAACCAACCAATCAGCTCCTGTCTAAAAATTTCGCACACAGTCTATGACATGGCAGGTAGGAGCTGATTGGCTGGCTATTTATCGCTCTCTATTTCATCACTTTTGAAGCTTAGTGTATCTGGCCCAATATCTCTGATATTCCAACAGGACACTCAGACCTTGCTTCCAAGATACTCCTTGCCTAAATTGTACCCAAGATTATTATAATATATTTCAGAACTCCATCATATTTCACAGACATCCTCACACGTTCACACTCAACAGATCTACCCTGATGCCTTCCAATATTCTCCATGTGTTTTTCTCACATAGGTCAGGTGTACTATGCTTGAAAAATGATAAAATGGATAGTGATAAGTAACACACGCCTCAGGTTGTGCTTGAAAAGTGACAGTTAGGATTTGATTGGTCTGTGTTTATCATTTTATTCATGTTTACCATTACTTTTCAGATCTAGTGATCTCCCTCTGTCAAAGAGCACAGATGTCCCGGGCCCCAAAGCATGGCTGTGGCAGGGATGTATTGTAAATTATGTTTACTACTCGCTCACATATGTGCCCGTTTGCTACCTTTGCGGTTGTGGACTGACCCTTTGGCTACCGGTAAACCACCACTTCACCTTCGCTGCTACAAATTATGTCACTGTAATATTTTGTGGGTTGGGGGTGGGGGATGGTTGAGAGTATTACCTCATTGGTTAAGAAGTATAGTATACTTATTGGTTATTTTTTATTTTTTGTGTGTAATTCCTGTGACAAGTGACATGAGCCCATTCTGTGGGCATATGTATCATAGGTCAGCCCCTTGTGCTTGTGATGTCTGGGGTTCCCAAATATTTGACTGTCAGTGGTGCACCCCAGAGATAAACAATGTACTTGTTGGGGCCAAGAGAGGCAGAGAGAGAAAAAATAAACCACCCAGACTTTCTTTTTTCTCTCTCTGCCTCTCTTGGCCCCAACAAGTACAAATGATGTCACGCAAGATACAAGCAGTGCAACGCAAGAGCAGTGTGACACTGCACCATCCCTTCCTCCCTTCTGTCCCTGCAGTGGAGGAGATCCCTCGTCCTCCTAAGAAGTGCAACAGCCAGCAGACACAATGCTACAAAATATGTTGTGTGGATACTGGTGGAGGTGGCAGGGTTGTCAATTAAGTGACTTACATTATCCTCATTATGACTAGTTGTTATTATTATTTATTAAAAAAAAACTCCTAATATTCACTATGCAATATACAAAAAAAAACTGCACTGCTTTCCATAATGCATTATCTGCAATTGTGCAGGCCCCCAGCACAATTGCAATTGTTGGGAAACTCAGACACGTGCACTAGAGATTAGTCTCCAGTAACATGGAGGGTACCATTTTCTCTACATGAGGAAGAGTTTACACCTTTGGCACAGCAGGTATGGCTTTGGGCAACTACTCTACCTTATCTCTCTCCAAAGATACATCTACACTACAGGCAGTTGGATTGTAACCATCTGCTGAACATTATTGTCTGGCTTGTTGCAACTAGATAAGAGCAAAATAATGTCACAACTATCTAACGTAAGCTCCGCTTCTGCTTCTCTACTCCATAAAAATTCTATTCATATCATGTCTTTGTAAATAAGTATTTTGCCAAACGGAGTAGAACTGAGGCAACATCAGTCAATGAATTCTGCTGTGTGTTGTGGCTGCCATAGAATTGGACTCCTTAAGGCCAACTTCTAACAGCAATTGTGATTATTTTATTTTATTTATGTTCAAATTTTAAGTTGCAGAACATCAAACATACAGCATAAGAATCAAGAACAATTAACAAAACTTAAACCAAGTCAATTAGTGGAGGAAGGGAAGAGGGGAGGCCATACCGGATGCCAAAATTCTGAGGTCAAATGCAGAACCAAGGCAATTATTTTTTGAACAGTTTTCACCATTTCACTCATCATGTGCTAAAAACAGCCTTACAGTATAAATAATTATTAGGTCATAAGGGGTGTACACAAGCTTAGATTTTGACAGGTTTTCGATTCCATTTTGCTTGTAGAAGCAAAACCGAATTGAAATCGAATGGTTTTTAAGATGCTTTCAATCTGCATTTGATTCGGTGCGCGCTCCCATTTTCTCTATCGAAAAGAAAAATGGACTTTGCAGGCAAGGAACAAATTTGATCCACATAATCGAATGTGTACACTGTGCCTTCAATGTATATCGAATTTGATATCGAAATCGATATCGAATGCAAAAGTGCCAATCGAATGTGAAATCAAATGTAAAAGCAAAGGCCAAATTGAAAGGGGCTGCAATAGGCAAAATCGAAAGCAAATCGAATCGAAAGTAAATCGATACGTGTGTGCACAACTATACACTAAGTGCAGTATTCAATGCACATTTACCAAATGTGCAGCGAATCCTGTTTAGGGATCGCTGCACATTCGCAGGGTTCCGGAGGGCTGGAGCATTCGCTGCCAGCCCTCCGTGTCACCATATTCAACTCGTCGGGGGCAGCGAGCCCCTGGCGGCGAATCCGCAGGGAGCTGGAGGACGGCGGCAGGCAGGGAGATGGAAGTCTCCCTGCCTGCGCCTGACACTGAGGAGGGCTGCCAGGACACTGGCAGAGCCCCCCAGAGCTGGCAGGGGGCTGGGATCATCAGCGCTGCACTCTCTGGTCCCGATCGTGCATATGTAATGATCGGGACCAGAGTGCAGTGAATAAATGAATATTAATGAGCTGCTCTCGGCTCCCGGCCCCCTGCTGGCCAAAGTGTATAAAAAAATGGTTCAAAAAATTAAATTAAAATTAAATATATATTAATGTGCTTTAAGCACATGATTACAAATAGCATGCCTCTTCTTAGAAAAAAATATCTGATTTTTTGACTCCAAACTTCCCCCACAAATCCCTTTATTTCAAAAGATCACTTTCCTGTTCACCTAAAAAAGATGACGAATGCAAAACAGCGAATCATGGCAAAAATCAGGGAGAAAGCAATTCGCCATCCTAGCATTGAATACACTCTGGGTGAATTCCACTAAAAACCCCATTGAAAACCACCGGCGAATCGCAATCGGCGAATCACCAGACATTTGTGGCACTCCAGAATTGGGGTACCTTATGCCCCCGGGTCGACATGGATGGGCAGCATGCCCTTTTTCAAAATGGTGGCCAGGGACTCAGCACTCACCTACAGCCCACGCCAGGAAGGGCCCGCTCTGATTGGTGGTCCAGCAGGGCGCCAAGAGAAGGGGGTCGTTTTAGCCTGTTGCCAGGCAGAAGAAGGAGTAACGAGTGGCGGGGGGGTAGGAAAGGGGAGGAGCGGAGCGTGATGGGAGTGAGAAGTCGCAGCGGTGACGGAAGAGGGGGGCACACGACGAGCAGCAGCGGGACAGCAGCACGAGGTGTGAGGAGTGCGCCTGAAGCGAGAGACGAGGGGCGCGAAGGAGAGCGCCCGCAGCATCCAGAGAGGAGACCGGAGCGAGGGCGGCGACGTCAGAGTGACCCCCGCTGACCCCGCGACTCACGTCAGCAGCAGGGACGCGGCGCACTGAAACGCGCGACCCCCGCTAACCTCCTGAGACACGCCGGGAGCCGGACGCGGCGCATAGAAGCGCGTGACCCCGCTGACCCCAGCCAACCGGGGAGGGGAGAGAGAGAAACTGCGCATAGAAGCGCGTGACCCGGCTGACCCCAGCCGACCGGGGGAGAGGAGAGAAACGGCGCGCAGGAGCGCATGACCCCCTGAAGACTCCAGCTGCAACAGAGAGGAGAGAGACCGTGACTGGCAGGAGCTGGCAACCGCAGCAGACCCTAAGGTACCCTGGTCCTACCCTCCCCACGGCCCTTCCAGGCCCTCCTGGACCACTGCTACCCAGCCAAAAGACTCCTATTTCCCCACACCCAGTCTTCCTCAGGCCTCACAGACCAGAACAGGTGACCTAATTCCTCCCTATTGGAAAACTCCTGAGGAATACCCTGCCTTTTGCCTTATCGCCTACTTCCTCCCTATTGGGAAACTCCTGAGGAATACCCTGCCTTTTGCCTTATTGCCTAATTCCCCTCAAGTGATTGGGTGGCGTTCACCAGTTCACCGCCACGTTGGGCCAGTGACTACAGGCGTGACAATTGTGCTTGTTGGCTCAGTGCCAAGACTCAGGGACGCTTTTGCCTTGGAGGACAAGTTACTTTTCTTTAGTGTTCCTCCCAAGATACGGTGCACCTAGGCCAAACAGGTACCTTATCATTAGAAGTGAGCTGCGCAGTTCAGGGACTCACAGTGTCATTTGATCTCTGGACCTTTGTTATTATTTATGCTAAGTGTAAAGTGTTACAGCTATCTAGAAAGTCATCTGTAAGCCTTTTTGATGTGTGAACCTTCCTTTTTACTGTGAACCGATTGGTAGCGGTATTGTTGAAGCAGAATATTGTGTGAGTTGCGGCCTACGGGTATTACAGCTGGCCCCATTGCGCACAATATTTTTGTTATAGGACATTTTCTATTATCCTGGTAATATCTGCCAAATTTATTGTCCAGACTGTGTATCTGTTATTGATTACCGGTTTTATTGTCATTACACTGATTAATCATTTTGGTTATAGCGGTGATCTTTCCCTTTGACGCAGTTTAAATAAAGTATTCTGATCACCGCCCTAACGTGTGCTGACCGGTTTGTGGGGTTGTTTTGAGGTATCGTTTTCCCTGGGAACCTTGTCCCTCCACCCTCCGAACTGCAGGCGAGTGAAGCCGGCAAGACACCGCAGAGCAGTGCCAGAAGAGGAGTCCGGAGTCTCAGGTACCGGTCACATACACCTACACGTGATCTGGTTATATCACACATTCGCTCTTCATTTGCAGCGAATTGTGTCCATTGAATAGGACAAATTGATTTTTCTGTGAGAAAATTTGCCGTAACCCCGGCGAATTGCCTGATTCGCTGTAAAATGTGGCGAATCAGAGGCATTGAATACTGGCCTAAGAATTAACTCTACACATGGAGCTCGATCACTTTATTATTATTATTGTGATTAACCTATAGAACCATTTAATGAGAAAAAGACTACAACTAGTGATCTGAAAATGGCATTTCCAGAGACCATATTCTATGGCAAGAATAATTTGATGTCAATGAGCTTAACCAATAATCTTTCACCTCTCAATGACATCAGATGTAAGCCTTGTGAATTATGGGTCTTGTCACACTGAGGCAAAAACCTGCTGTCAGCAGATAGCACCAAACACATTGCAATGACAAAGCCTCTTTTCAGTCCAAGAAAAGCAATGTAATATATGAAGTGTTCAAAGACTTTATTAAATGTGACAGTAGCAGCTGCAACAGCTAAAACATTGCAGGAGCAGTAGATTGGATCCCAGCCCCAGTGGTGGCTGTAACAAATATGACCGGCTATATTCAAGGCACATTTAATTTATGGTAGCAAATTTATAGAGAATGCAAACAATAGAAATGCTGATCGTCTGCAGGAAAAATCACATTAAACTACTCTGAAGTCATGATTAAGAACAAAATGGTTAATAAACCATGTATGTGTTACTGTAATATCTATTAAGTGTTACTGTAATATCTACAGGCAAACATAACATGCAGGCTATATAAACATCCTGCCAGGAAATACAAGACAGCCATAACTATAGTTAGATTTGGGAGTACATTTGCTAAAGTACGTTTTTTTCATGAATTTTTCTAGTAATTTTAAAACTGTCAAATTTACTAAAGGCAAGTCCACAAATTAAAAAAAGCCATTTTTAAAATTGTTATATAAGGCATAGCTTTCATGATTTTATATACATGATATAAAGCACAGGTTCTCAAAGTTGGTCCTCAGTTCCCCACACAGTGCATGTTTTGTAGGTCTCCACACAGAATCAATGAAATAATTAGCTCCACCAATGAGTGCACCTGTAGGGTGAACTGGGAAACGTGAACTGTGTGGGGTCTCGAGGACCGAGTTTAAGAACCACTGACATAAACCATGAAATCTATCAAGCTGCCAGAATCTGCATGCAGTTTGAGCCAACATGCCTGTATTTAAAAAGCAACTAATATAATTTTCTTAAAAACAGGCTACTTGCTAACTCAGCTTACATCCTCATACACAGGGGCCGGTACTTGTGTAGTTTCACGGCAGCAGGCTACGCTACGTTTTCAGTGTAGGCTAAGCTACATTGTCAGCATAGCCCAATAGCTGCCCAGCATAGTCTGCGTAGTGACTCCGCGGCAGCCCTGCGTAGTCAGTGTAGTGTCCCCGTCAGGCCGCTAGTCACCGTACTGTTTCCGGAAGCTGCAGTTCTGTCCCAGGCAAACCTAGTGAGCGCCTCTCACACAGCGACGGTATCAGCCAGATCCCCTGCGCTGGCGGACGCCGGCAGAGAGGGGATCATGCAGGCGCCGGTGGAGAGGCACTCCCTCTGTCTGAGACGCAGGAGAATCTGAGACGCTCCTGCATCTCAGTAATTATTGCAGTACCAGTACGGCAACCCTGGGTACAGCAACCTTGCCTGTGTCCACTTTAGGGATAGACGGACAGAGTTAGGGGTTCAGTAGCGCCTGCGTCTCCTGCACAAAGGTGAGGTGCGGCCACAAGTGCGTCTCATGCACAATAAAGCACACATTTGCCAGTGCTCCATGGGGCAGATGTATTAAGCCTTAACAAGAGATAAATGCAAGGGTGGTAAGGAGAGATAAACGTCCAGCCAATCAGCTCCTTACTGACTTTTTGCAAACACAGCCTGTAGAATGGCAGTTAGCAGGTGATTGTCTGGGTGTTTATCTCTCCTTATCCCCCTTGCATTTATCTATTGTTAAGGTTTAATACATCTGCCCCATGTTACATACTGCCAAATGCCCGAAGTGTGGCGGTGCATGTCCTCCCGACCTTTTCATACCCCCGCTATGCACGTCGGTGTGGAGTTGATTTTATAAAGTGTGGATAGCGCAGCAAGTCACCAAGCCTGAAGCGTGGCGAGCACAGTGTGCCCCGCGAGGTGGCGTGGATTACTTGACGTGTATTCCGCATCCCCTCGCTGCGCTCACCACGCTTTGGGCTGGAGTGAATAGTGGGGGTGTTTCAGGAACACTTTCCCACCTGTCATGTCAAGCAGGTTAAAATGGTCAATGGTTCCCACACAATATAATAAGCGCTGACTAACTACGCTAACTGCGTAACGCTGACTGACTACGCTAACTACATAAGCTTCGGCTGGCCGCGAACGGGCGGGAACACTACGCTGATACTGACAGGGACATTGACTATGCTGGCCGCGGGACCACTATGCTGATTCTGACAGGTACGCTACGCTAACTACGTATCTGCCGCCGTGAAACTACACATGTACCCAGGGGCCTAACTAAATTGAGCTCCATTAGCCACTACTGGGCGGGATGCACTAAGCTTAAAAGCTTAGTGTTGCATACTACATATTTACCGAGCCCCAGAATGCAATATATTCCGGGGCTTGAATGTTGTGGGCAGCGGCATATTTAGATGTAATTGCATTCAAAAATGTTACCGCAAGAGCGGTCATTTGTGATTTTCTACATCCATACACTGTTAATAAATACCAATATGCATGCTGTGAGCGGCATGATGCATCCCAAGTGAAATGCAATGTAAAGTCATCGTAATGCGTGGACTTACTGGGCATCTGTTCTAGGGTCCCACATTTCTAGGGGCCTTCAAGTACGGGTTTGCTGGTGCCTCTGGTGTTTCATGTGAGGCTGGTAGAGATTGCTGCCTAGCTGCTTTGGTTGTGAATTACACAAAATCAGAGCTGCTGGGAAACATTCTCTACCGACCTGCAGCCAAGCAGTTACTGGCTGTAAGCTGCTAATTGCTGGATGGCTGAAAGCAGGTGGAGAGACACTGCAGGAAGTTATATATTTTTTTAACTTAAGTAGAGGTTCCAGTGCCACAATGCAGGTAAGACTGCCCTGATGCAATGATTGATTCATGCCAGCCCACTTGCAGCCATCAATAAAGACTTTTTATCTCTCACCTAGAGTATTGGTAGAGAGATAAAGTACAGAAAATAAAGTACCAACTTATAACTATTAAGTACAGCCTGTTGAGAACACTGTTGACAAATGTACTGAATATTGCATTTGTATATAATATTTTTCAATACTGTTAATTAGGTTTTATGTATATATTTTAAAATGGGAATATAACGAACATTCAGTTACATTTTCCTAGTATTAATGTAATTTTACTAGTATCTCTAAGAACTTGCACAACTTATAATTGTAATAATTATATAGGGCAGTGGTTCCCAAACTGTGATCCGTGGCATCTTGGGGTGCCTTGGGACCCTTGCAGGGGTGCCTCGACTTGGTAGTCCAGGACCAATTAAAATTATTTATGGTCAATTTTACCAGTGCGTGTGGTTGTCAATCATAAAATATGTGGATAAACAGCAGATAATTTTGTCTCTCAGTACATGATTAAACCTAAATATAACATTTAAACATGATTTATTTAATTAATATTTTTGTTCTTAATTTCCGAATAAGATATTTTTGGGCTGGGGGAGCCATGCTTATAATACTGAAACTATAGGGTGCATTGATGCAAAAAAGTTTGTGGACCACTGATATAGGGTGATTCAAAAGTCACAGTACACCCCTTTAATGTCAAAAACTTTGCTGGAAATGGGAAAACTGAATACACCAATGAGGTATGTTTGGTACATACCCTAAAAGATAAATGATAGCCCACCTCGGCCATACTTTACTGGAGAATTCAGTTCTCCCATTTCCTGCACAGTTTTTGACACTAAAGGGGTGTACTGTGACTTTTGAAAACATTATGGTGTACTGCGACTTTTGAGTCACCCTGTATAATGTAATTTCCACATGTGGGAAGTTCATTTTGTAAAAATAAATCTATGTTCTTAAATGATGATAATATTTTGCAACCCTTGGTTCTCCTGGGAATGGATTCTCATTCTTTTGCATGTTTAGTTACAGCCACAGCTGATACTTTGGTGCATAATGGACACTTATGACTTCAATTACTAACTTCTGATTATCACCCAAGTGCAAAATTTCAGATATATTGTATCAATATGTAGAGTCCTTATCTCCTTATCTGGTGACTAGATGGATTTCACAAAACTGTGGGAATCATTTAGAACAAGCTTTATGCACATATGAAGCCAGCTGAGTGATTGACTTCCACAAATATACTGTATCTGTAGAAATGACTGAGCACCCATCCAGGGTAAACCTGATTGCTGTTTACAGATACTTTCCTTTTCAGAGCTGTGATTTGGAGCTTGCTGGGAAAAGGACACAATGGTCCCCATGTGATGGCCTTGTCCAATACCCCCATCTCTTAGTTCATGGCCTTTAAATGATATGGGTTCAAATCGTTCAGATTATTTTACTGTTGCAGAACCCTGTTGAACTTACACAAATTGTATATCCTCAAACCTATTAAAAATGTACTGCAGATGCCACTTTCTGCAGCCACACAGGCTAAGGCAGGGTTACTCAATTAAGGTGTCAGGAAAGGTCTACAACCCTAAGTTTGCGGTCATGTGAAAATCTGTGCTGAACACCAAAAAGAAAGATGCTGGTGAGCTACTCACAGTTTCTTTAGACAGAAGTTAAAATTTCAACAAAGAATTCATCTGTCTCTAAAAAGGGAAAGGAAGGTGATTGAATATCCCCCTATGTGTTACTATATGGCTTTCCAATGTTTCCATCACCGTTTATCACAGCACTAGGAAACCACCTACTGTATCACCATGATTTATCAATTAATACTGTCTGGGAGCAGTAGGACTTAATGTACTATTTTGCATATATGTTAACCGCATATCTTGTTAATACATGCTCAGTTGTACAAAAATACAGGAGTTGGGCTTTCAGTTGTGCATAGTGAATAATAAAAAAAAAATTCTAGCAAATTTCTAAAATTTAAAAAAAAGAACCATTGAAAAATAATCTATTTTCCATCCTTCTTAACCACTTGGCTAATATTTCCTCTAAAAAGGTCACCATATTTATCTTATGGGTTTTTTTTTCCATCATCAAATTATGTAAATGATCATTAATTTTTTTTTTTTTTTTAAACACATACTGTACTGTATGCCTAATTTGTTAATAAAATGACACTAGATTAAGTGTAAATCACAGTTCTGTATCGGCACTCCACGGACTTCACTCTCTCACAATGAGGCTCTCAGTCGACACACTTGTCTTGTGCAACGTTTTGGGATCTTTATTATCCCATCATCAGGCAGTGTAGATTAAGTGTATATATCCAATTTTAGGTAATTGATAAATAAAATCAATCACATTGGAGACATTATTTTCAAAAAAGAATATACAGTTTAAAAAACACACTAGTGTGTGTGTGTGTGTGTGTGTGTGTGTGTGTGTGTGTGTGTGTGTGGAGCTATAGACTTGTGTATAACCTCATGTTTCAAGGTAAAGCTATACTGTAGTATGCAAACATCTTTTAAGTAGGCATTACTGCTGCTCTATTAATTGTCTGCAGTTGTAAGAGACGAGTACAGCTGGCTAACTGCCCTGGAGACCAAGGAACATCACTGACTGTACAGTATGTCTCACATGGCCCTTGGGGAATTCTTCCATGGCAACACAAACAGAAGAATGCCCACACTTGCCATAAGGCCATTGAATTAACTGAACTATATATATATATATATATATATATATGTGTGTGTATATATATATATATATATATATATATATATATATATATATATGTATAAAAGAAGCGCTTCATGGTGTATTAACCAAGACAAATTTTAATTAAAAGGAGAATAATCCATGGTACACTCAATATAGGAACTCGTACCAAATAAAATGCCGCTGTAGACTGGGTACCACACGATATCATATATACTGTAAAGCCAAAGGCCAAGCTGCTCACAACATGCCAGGAGTAGACGCCGGATCAATCCACCTGAAAGCCGCAGCGCTGGCTTGCGATGCAGGAGACAGGAACGTCACGGACCAGGACAGCCGAGAGGTGTGTCAGCACAAGGAGCGTCGTAGGCCATGCGCTGACGCATTTTGTCATAAAACTTCGTCAGAAGGCGTCTATACAAATATATATATATATATGTACACCCTGATGAAAAATGTTGCAATAACATTTGAAACGTTGGATCACCTGATCGTTTGACTACTGTATTTATTTCTGGAGTGCCACCCGTCTGTGTTGCTGTATATATATATATATATATATATATATATATATATATATATATATATATATATATAAACTGCTGTGGAATAGTATAAAGTGTGTGCTGGCCTGGTAACGTGACTGTTCTACCAGCACAGAAATTTGCAGGTTAAATAAACAAAGTGCATTGGTGTATTTTCTAGAACAAATTTTTATTTAAATAGGGGTCTACTTATGACATGGAAATAATCTTTAGACAAATAGTGCATATCCATATTTTAGAAATTTCCAGGCCAGAGCTCTATGGGAATGATGGAATAAGACAATTCATCATGCTTTGCTTTTTGCACAAAGTAATGCCATCTCACATACCTTTAGCGGGGTATTCAATCCCCCAATGCTTTTCCATATGGGGGAAATAGCGTTGGGGTCCTATTCAATGCTGTCTTCCCCGACAGCACTGAACAGGAATCTCGGCAGAACAGGCCCAACTTTACAAGCAGTCGGGCCCATTCTGCCATAAAAGGCCGGGAATTGTCGAGTCACGGCTGTTGGGCCAGCCCAACAGTCATGACCCTGGATTGAATATCCCCTTAATAGCGCTATTGGAAAACTTTGCTGGATCCTCACCACAGTGTGTATAGCATCACCAAAGAAGGGAATCCTAATCCTTTCAATGCTGACTACTTACATACTTTAAAAAAAAAAAGAGAGAGTGCCTTTTTCTTCCATTTTGTACTTGTACATGGTGGTTGCACTGTGCACATGCCAAGGTACCCTGTAACGTCCCTTGCTGTGATAATTTTCTTGCAAAGGGATTGCCGATGCCTTTAGTGTAAAAACACAATAAAGTAGCATTTTGTATGTGGTTATACAGTGAATATAGGCATGCTGAATATCATTTTAATCAACAGAAGCTGCTTGTGCATCCTATTTGCATGAGGCACATTTTAATGGAAAAGGTCTAACATACAGACGCCCGGCACTACTATATGGCACTAATATGGCACTAATGCCTTATTTATAATGCAACTTGTAATGTATGGAGGACACATCTGTATTTCTTTTTACATACTAAAGTCACTGATATTAGTCATAACTAACAGCAATGGATAGTTAGGCGAGCTCAGGGAGGTTTTTTGTTTTTTTTCCTTTTAACAGTTCACAATCAGAAAATCTTAAATAATGATAAAAGGTTCATCTGTGTTAGATACTTACAGGGCTGAGTCACATACAGAAGCATTGCCAATCTGTATGACCATGATTAAATTGCTAGCGTAAGCCTGGGACCGCATTTTAGAGGAGACTAAGTCCCAGCAAGCAAACATTAGTACATTGACCATATAAAATATGAAAGAAAACAAATGTTATTGACAAGATATACTGTGATAATAATGTAAAGTTATCACTGCAGAATTGCAGCTAATAGTAAACAAATTTGGGAACAAATTTGACCATTATATAAATGTATTCTCTGACACCTATGGATTTTGCAATTCCAATTACAGCTGGGTGACGAATGCTCCAATAAAAAATCCCAACAGTACAGTGCCACGGATGGATATGTGAAGCGCCATCGTCATTTATAGGTCACCTTTGCTTCCACTTTCTTGTGTATGCCGAGCTTAGCTCCATAAGGGTGGGTTCCCTCATCGCCGCCAGTCTCCGGCCACCAGCATTTTGTAAATACAGCATGCTACTTAGTCGTGCATTCAGTCCGAGGGACTCTGTGGGGAAATGTATTCTGAACTTAGCATGGTAACAGTGGTCTAAACTCGGAAGACATTTCCACACTGAGTCCCTGGTGCCGAATGAGTGACTACATAGCATATTTAGAAAATGGTGACAGGCCGGGCTACTACTAGACTTACATCATTTATATTGAATACATTTGTTATACTGGGTAGATTGTGACAAACCTTGAGCGTTCTATAAGAAATATATGGTTCTGTTACAATGAGGTGGTCACAATTTGGACACAAGCCTCATGATACTTCTCTAGATAAGTGTGTGTGTGTGTGTGTGTGTATGTCTGAGTATCCGCGTCAGTTTTCTGTGCGTAAAGTAAGTCACACTGCTTATGTGATCAGCGGGTCAGATCTATATAGTGTGCATTAATGATACCTGCTTCTGGTCAATGCAAGAGCACACCCTGCGGACCTAAGCTCTCATGCCATCTGTCTGTCAGACAATGTGCAGATCATATGGCTGCTCAGCTGTGAGGCTGCCAATTAGAAACAGGGGGCAAAAACAGCTTCAAGTTTCAGGACTCCAGCAGTACCCAGTCAGAAGTGTTTAACTACTGCAGATAATATTTTAAACGTTCATTTCAGAATTAATTTGTAGATCCCCCTTCTTTACCAGCACCCCACGTACTATTTAAATAGCACTTATAGTACCTTTTATTTACCCCAAGTCTTTAAATAATGAGAAATTAACTACAATAGCCTAATTTAAACACCTGATAACCATAAACTTCTTTAAAAGGACAAGTTTCCCTTTCTTTAGCCTGTGCAAGAATCGGATTACATTGGTGTCTCAGTGTTTGTATTTCAAAATGTGTCCTGCCTGCATTGTCTGAGCCAAAAATATAGTGGCAAACATTTTAGATTGTTATTCATTTGACCAAATTTGATTTTATTCTTTGAACAATCTTTCCGATATTGTTCTCTCTCTCTCTCTCTCTCTCTCTATATATATATATATATACACGAGTGTGTGTGTGTTTTAACTAAAGATTTATCGTTTATTCCTTCCCATAATCTTGATCCTTAGAATGGGATGTGGAGCAACGTTTATCTCGACAACATAGATATACATGAATCTGTTTCTATTCCGTCGCAATTGAAAAAGATCTTACCTAAGTCAAAATTCGACCCTCAGTCATTCAATCCTTTCATCAAAATATTTTCAAGGATGGTGAATAATGAGGTGCAAGGAACTAATGCAAAGACAGAGGGTTCTTTCAATAATTTAAGTAAAGCAGAAAGAACAGCTTTGAAATCGTTGGCTAATAACAGGACTCTAGTGTTTCGCTCTGCGGACAAGGGCGGTGCCCTTGTTATTCAGGACATTGGTAAATATAATAAGCAGGTTTTGGTCCATCTTGATGATAATACTACTTATACTAAATTACCTAGAGACCATGCTGTGTTGTTTCAAAGAGATCTAAAATCTGTGTTATCTGAAGCTTTACACAATGGTATTATTACTGATGACTTGATGAATGCGTTATTACCGCTGTTCCCGATTTTAGTCCCATGTTTCTACTGCATTCCAAAGGTGCATAAGTCACTAAGTGATCCCCCCGGACATCCTATAATAGCCACCCGGGGTTCCTTATTCCATCCGACCTCGGCCTATTTGCACAGTATATTACAGCCATACCTACGCATTCATCAATTATTTTTTTTATATACTACAGTGTTGTTGCTGAAACTAAAAAATATTCCTGTACTAGATGTTTTCCATCGATGTATCTAGTCTCTATACTGCTATTCCTCATGACATGGGCTTAACAGCTATGTGACTTTTTTTGTCTAGTCAAATTAATTACAGCGGTCCCGATATAAATTTTTGTCTTGAGTTACTCAGTATGGTACTCTTTATTTACAATAAAACATTTTACTTACAAACGAGCGGATGTGCGATGGGGTCGGCGGTCGCTCCATCTTATGCAAATATTTTTATGTTTGAACTTGAACAACATTTGTTTTTTGGCAACCCCCCATTGCACACTGTATTGTACATTATAGTCGCTACATAGACGACCTTTTGATTTTTTTGGCGTGGTTCTCCCTTTGATTTATGCAACTTTCTAACAGAGCACAATAATAGCACTAGCCCTATAAAATTTACATTTCCTAGATGTTTCTATTAGTTTGCGTAATGGTATAAATTAATACCAGTCTTTTTAATAAATCCACGGATAGGAATAATTTGTTCGAATATTCCAGTTGCCATCAGAGACCTACTATTAGGAGCCTTCCCTATTCTCATCTCCTACGGGTACATAGGATTGTATCTGATCCGGTCATAGCATCTGCCCAAATGATGCGATTATTGATAGATTTTGATCTAGAGGCTATCCTTATTCAGAACTACAGGCAACCAAAGAAAAAGTTTGTGCTATAGATAGAGAATCTTTGTTGTTACCTAAAGATATTATACCCAATAAAACAGAATATATCCCCTGGGTAACCACGTACTGTATAGTCAATCTAGTCCATCTGTCAAGACCATAGCTAAACGTTAGTGGGCGATTATACAAAATGATCCTGAGTTGAATTTGAATAACACACATTTGCTACCATATTATAAAAGAGCAAGGAATATTCGTGATATTCTTGTGAAATCAGATATTGATCTTTTTCTTAAAATTAATGTTTCCCCAGCAAGGGGATGCATTCGTCGCCCATGTGTGTCCTGCCAGTACATCATTCCTGGACCTAAATTTAATCATCCTAAAACTGGTAAACCCATGTTCATTTAGTATAATTTAACTTGCAGTACTCGATTCACGGTCTACCAAATCTTATGTCCCTGCGGAGGGTCCTTTTAAAGACAGAATGTCTGTACACAGATCTAGCATTAGCAATGCATTAACATCAGACTCGAGCGATCAACCTGTCGCCCGACACTTCCTTACAGCCAAACACCCTTTGACTACCATTAGATATAGAATGATAGACCACATTCCTGCCTCTCTTAGAGGTGGTAATCGTGGTTTACAATTGCTAAAATGTGAGGCGCTGTGGATTTTGAGGCTCGGAACAGTGGCTCCGAACGGACTCAATGAACACTCAGGTATTTCAGTGTTGTTGAATTAAACGTTTATTTGTATTATCCTGTGGTATTTTTTGCTATGCTTGTCAGTCATACCTATACTTTAATTATGAACATTACTGATTAATTATTGAATTTAATGTTTATCTGCATAAAAAAATGTTTTTGTCCGCATCTGTTTTTAATTTTCTATCCATTAATTTGTACTTATACAGATAGACTTTGTTATTTGTCATTGTGCATTGTATTACTGGATTTGTTTTTAATTGTTATTTGTTTTTTTACTATGGTGATGGTAATTAGTGTGGGTACGTTGTCAGGACAACAGCCTGGGGGTTGGGTCCTGATGACATCACCCTTACGCTACCGGTACCGGTGGCGTGGTCTGTTCAGTCTTGGTTCACTTTAGTTGATGTGGTATATAAGCAGAGATGCATTTTTTATTTGTTAGCCTGATGAAAATACTCGATTTGTATTGAAACGTTGTTCTAAATAAAGATTTTCAAAGTGAAGACCGTTTTGGAGTGCCGCATCCGTCTATTACCTGTCTACTCTCCCTATAATGCGGGCACCCTAACAGCAACAGATCTACTGGGCTGTGACGGACATCATTGGATTATATATATATATATATATATATATATATATATATATATATATATATATATATATAGAGAGAGAGGAATAGGATATATATATATATATAAAAAGAGAGAGAGAGAGAGAGCAATCGGAAAGGTTGTTCAAAGAATAAATCAACTTTGGTCAAAAGTGTTTCCCTCTATACATTTATATACAGTATACTAGCCATATTTTAGGTTGACATTATTCCTATTTGAACAGTAACAGTTTGTATCACTATATCCCATTTTACCTAGTAGTCACTTGTCTGCAGTAGTTTCTTCATCTCAGGTGCTAATTTAGTTCAATTTATTTTAATATACAAATAATATATTGAAAAAAGTATGCAACACTACACAATAATAGTGGTAACTAATAAATTAAGTCATCACTGGCATGTCTATAATGGGCCCAGTGTGTGTGATGCACACGGGTTGAGGCAGTACACACCACACACAATGCACCCTTTTTGCCAATACTTACCCTCTGGAATTCCACAACAGCAGCACAGAACTACTACCATTCTCTTGTTTCATTAACACTAGGAAAACAATGCGAAAACTGCCTGGCAGAAATGTTCCTGGAGACCACTAGACTCTGGGACAGTGCTAGGGTCTTCTTTAAGGCAAACTACTGACTGGAACATAATTGTCAGCCATGGGACTTGGGTGTGTAGTGCTTCTTCAGGCTACAGTAGTTAGAGGCCCCAATGTGTGGGGATCCCATGGTGACCATCCTTGCAGACCTGTCCATAATCTGGCCCTGTGTGTGATTGCCAGCCGAAGAGTTTCCCCCCCAAAAAATAAGGAAGATAAAGTAAACAGCTAAAAATACAGGAAAGGTTACATCCTTGAGAAAGAACAGCTTTTTTAAAATGTATTCTTATTAAAGTTAATGAGTAAATCGCACTTCCATGGATACTGTACATAGACCAACATGTACCAGTCACTAAGGAGAGAGAGTGTTCCCCTTTTTTAGCAACTGCGTGCTCGTAATATCACTTGCACTAATAGTTTTTGATGCAATTTTAGATAACTGATGCAGCAGAAATGTAATTAGCCGTTGTTTTGTGCATGTCTTCATTTAACCGCACTATTGTTTGGCAGTACATTTAGATTTAATGAGGAGCTGTCAACCTCTTATTGAAAACACATAATTTATGATTACATAAAATAATGAATTAGCAATCTTTATTTGATCTCTGCTCTTCCTCTTCTAATTATGCCACTTCCAGGTCCCCCATTAAGTAAATTCTTAGCCACGCATTGTAAAATATTGTGTTTCATGTGCATAATAGATGTGTCTTTATTGATGATTTGCAGAAAGGTTAAAATGCAGAGTAAAAAGCTCTACAGGACCCTGAAGCATTAAAGGATGAACTTAGAGCATAGACTACTAATGACTGAATGTTTTAAAATAACGGTACTTGTGTAGTTTCACCGCAGCATCCTAAGCTATGTTATCAGCGTAGCCGAATGGCTGCCTTACTTGTGTAGTTTCGCGGCGGAAGCCTAAGCTACGTGATCGGCGTAGGCTTCCGCAGTGAAATTACACAAGTAACTACCGTACTGTTGCCGGGAACTGCATTTCTCTCCCCAGCGTCCCTGGCAAGCCTACTCAGCCTCTCTCACACCGCTGGCGCCAGCATGATCCCCTCTCCTATGCTGATAACATAGCCAGGGACGCTTAAGCAGCCGCGGGAACACTACGCTACTTCTTACTGACTATGCTAACTACGCTGGTCACAGGAACACTACGCTGATTCTGACAGGAACGCTACACTGACGGTGTAAGCTGCCGCTGTGAAACTACACAAGTACCAAAAAAACAAAGCTTCATGCCAGCAGAGTTGCTACACAGTTCTGTAGTGCATTATTCCTGCTTGTAGACATAGCGCCCTCCATCTCATAGTCAACAGCAAATTGGCATCAAGCTTATTATAGCATAGTGTGCATCTTAAAACTGTAAGTTATCGGAACCTTGGCAATTTGGTATGGTTATGTAGCACTGGCAGACTGTAATCAAACTCCAGAAATAATTCATAATAACTTGTATATTCCACATCATCTATAAAGAGGAATCAGAAATCACTTTACAGCTCTTCGTATAATGTGAAGCTATGTCTCGCATATTTCTCAGCCAGGGGCATTATCAAGCATGGCAAGAAAGAAGATGATTGGACAAAAAGAATGGACGTTTACATTATAGTGTAAAATGAACCTTCAGGCCATGATTTTGTTTCATGGAGAACTATCATAATAATATAATATTGTTGTATACAATTAAACAAGATATAGGAATACATATATTTCCAAATAAATAACACAATATAACCTTTCCATTTTGTGGTGTTGGGCTACCCTGCTCTGTCTTCTCCTTGTCATTAATCTATGGCTACCTCCTTGTCTCTTCTTTCTTCACATCATGAGGCAGCCCTTAACACATGGAGCATTGACATTTACAGGTCACTGCTTCCCACTAGATCAGCACACATGGGGACGCGGCCTGTCATCCAAGTACTTAGGACATGTGCTACTGCAGCTCTGCTGAGCCTAGCAATACTTCTGATAATAACGGAGCATCCTCTGCTATATTAAAGCATATAGGTTAGAATACATCTAAAACCCCTGGTGACTAGCCTTGGCCTATCACTTAGCATGGTTAAATTACTTAGAAGGTCCTGGGATTGCGGGCTATTCTCCATCCACTCCGTGCGGTTCTTAGATGGCACTTTCCATATCTTAGCAGAACTTTAGACAGGACCATTGACAGTTCATCGCAATCTTAGGGAGCAAGCCTTCTAAACAATGGATAATTTACCAGTAACCAGTCAGATTCTACTTCTCACTTTTTAGGCTGTAATTGATAAATGCTAACTAGAATAGGATTGTTGTTAAGGGCAACTGCTTACCATTTTGATGCATCTCCTTCTCAGTGCTGGAACATACCTCTATTACTGCAATGTGTGGTGAGAAGATTGAAACACCCCCAGTGAGCTCCTACATACAGGCTGAACCAGCTAGAACATGAGCATCCCATACCCAAAATATATCCAAGTAATCCAATAAAACAGACTATTCTGTTTTATTACTATAATCTGTGGACCAATGTACAGGGTATTTAAAAATTAATTCCTTCACATACAGTACTGACTGTACCGTAAAACATCAGCCAGTATGAACTAATAAGGCACTGGCCAGAGAAACAAAACTGACATCTACAAAGACAAATGTTTCAGATGCTGTCCGTGGTGCTGAACATGATAGAAAGCTATTGCACAGTAGTAAACTAATAATTATCCCAATCATAGACTCCAAGGGCATTTCTGCATACACAAGAAAAGCAGACGACACTGAGGGCTGTAATATATATATATATATATATGTATGAATAGTGGTGTGTAGAACCAGCACACCCAATCCGCAAGACCAACAGCTGGGGTGTAAATCTCAAGCTGAATTCCAGGGGGTACAGCCATATATATATATATACAATGTCCATTAAAGAGTACTCACCAGACTTCCAATTTTGGATGGGTCACATGCATCTGAATTGCAAGTCTGGTGAGTGCTCTTTATTGGACATTGTGTATATATATATATATATATACACAATGATATATATATATGATATATATGATGAAGACTGGTAGGACCCAGTTGGAACAGCTGTCGGGACCGCTGTTATAACTCTTGTACTTATGGAATAAACCACATCTTTTTTCTTCACTACTCGTGTGCCGGTTTGGACTCCTTCCGCAGTGGGGGGGGGGGGGGGGGGGGGGGGGTAAGTGTGTATATATATATATATAAATACCTGCAGTCCCTAAACACAAACACTATAAAAAAGGATCAAAAAAGGAACAGCATTTACCTACATATTCCAATGAAATTGTAGTTTTACAATTTATCCAAATGAAACATATGTTGTATAACAAAACAACATTGCTAATCTGAATTTTGGGTTTCCTCTAGTACTGTAAATCTTGCTCTGAGCTCTGGATATGGAGCCAGTGAAAGCTGTAATTGTGTTAAATGTAGTGTAAAATAATAAGCGTACAGGAATTTTTCACTTTAATGCAGAAATCGTACACATTATTCAGTTTGCCTATGCAACACAAAGACATGGAAACCGATGACAGGTTACAAATTCTACAAATATATAAACATTTTACCAACATATTGTAATAATACTTTTCAACCAAAACAAAGTTTATATCTATACCCGACCGATCATTTAAGTCAATCCAAAACAAAAACCTGAGCATCCACAAATCTTCACGGGAAAGAGCTTGTCAGAATCGGAGATATGTCATCATTTATTTTCTACTGTAAATACACAATTGAGAACTAAATGTCTCTCTCTCTCTCTCTCTCTCTTTCTCTCTCATATAGTATGTGGAGTTTAAGAACAGGGATGGGGAACAATAGAGCTATAGAACTTGCATGTCACTGTACTCTTTCCTGCAATGTCCTGCTTAGTAAACTGATAATTATCATTCATACTTATACTGAAGTTTTGCCATGCATTCAAATATAAGGGGGAGCAAACCTAAGCAGCACATTGAAGAGGTCTGAATCAGGCCCTATATTTACTATTCAAAAATATACACTGATCTATATTTTCTGCATTTAGGAGCCTAGCAACTGTGATATGTATGTGAATTTCAGCACAGGAGAGCATGATTTCTATGTACTGTGGGAAGAGGGCAGAAAGTGAAATCCCTAACAGTTGCCATTGGGACAGCTCACAGTTGGTAATGGTGCTTACAGGAGTTGGTGACAACTATCTGCTTCGGGAAGGCAATCGGTCTAACAATTAGGCATTGGTAACATCAAAATAGCAGTGGGATAATTTTATGGGGTGTATTCAATGGTTTCTGTGAGCTGTGGCTGCACACAACGTTTCCCCCTCGCTAGGTTTTTGTAGCGAGGGGGAAATGGCATGTGCACCAGCTAAAACAGCAAGGCTCGCGGCTAAATGCAGTCGCTCCCTGCATTAGCCATGAGCCTTACTATTTGGGGGAATCCTCACTGTCCTTTGACAGCGAGGATTTCCCCGGAGCGTTGAATACGGTGAGCGGCCAAGCATTAGGGTTAAACAGCGAGGGTCAAAAGGTGAGGGTGGAGTGTTATAAGACTGGATAAATTGGTTAAATTGATCCATTATTGTTTTTACATTTTTATTTTTTGTGTATTATATACATTGCAATGAATTGTCCTATATATGTCTTTTAATACCTTACCAAGTGCACAATGCATATTATTAATTAATGAATACATTTTCCATATATTTTTTTACCAATTTAACCAATTGATCCATTCTTATAGCGCTCCACCCTCACCTTTTGTTATTTGCATATTTCTCAGGGGTTTGACACCCCCTAGCAGGAGCAGCTTGACAAACCACCCTATTAGGCGCCTGCTAACTCCTAGCTGCAAGGCTATCACTTAACACCTTCTTTAAACAGCGAGGGTCCCTTGTTTTCAGTGATGCCCGCCGATTAACCACCTCACTGGCCACATTGAATAAGGGCCTATTTGTGTGGGTATCCACCAGGTGCACTCGCTTGTGTGTGTGTTTGAAAGGGGTAAATACAGTATTATAAACTGTACTGTTGCAGAGACTTGTGTATCATTTTATATTCTCTGTAAAGCACAATGTAATATGGAAGCTGTATAAAAATAATAACCAATTAAACATTTATTTTGCAAATGATATCACACATATACAGGGACATATGTTATTCAAGTAGCCTTTGGGCTCACCGTAGGAGGATAGCACTGAGCTTTAACAACTGGTATTTAATTTAAGCCCATTTCCTCCAATGGTAACACCCACCACTAACACTTATTAACCCATAGGTTCCGTGCTAAGCGTCTGGAGCAATGGGTTAACATTTCATCAGCAATGCAGTATGGGCAAAATTTTTGGCATGACTGTATATACATAGACAACTTTGTAGATCTGTTCTTATTCTTACCTGTTACCTTTAACTGAATAGTGCGTCTAATTGGTCTTCCATCAAACTTAATTTCACAGGTATAATTCCCCATATCATCTTTTTGGACATCTTGTATCAAAAGGCTATTTCCCTTCTGTATAATCAAGTTTCTCCATTTCTTTGGCTTGCATTCCTGCACAGAAAGCAGAATTAGAGAAGACATTCAGTCCATTTAAATGCATGAGCTACTTTGCATTTGAAGGTTTTTTTCTAGTTTTTTTAAGTAATTGTCTTAGTAAAACAATGAAACATACATATCTCCTCTGTTATTTTGGAATTATGCTTTATACCAATAGATGAGAGGCTTAAAACAAAACAATGTGATATGTTTTTAATTACACAGGAAATTGGTTTGAAAAGGGCTTTTAAATGTCATGTTGAATTGTCTCTCCGGCAAGGAAGATGAGAGTAGAGAACAAATCCAGTAAAATACTGGCTAAACTTTATAAGTAGTAAATTACCAGCCGTAATAACAGAACTTTAAAACTACGGCGGTTCACTAGGAGTTGATTCATTTGAATCACTTTCACAGTATGGAAATCATAGCAAATTTGAGAAGATTTGGATGTGTCTTATTTGTGTGCGCTTTGACTATGTACAATAAGAGCGTGTGTGTACCCCACTGAGTTAATGTCTCTCGCTCATTGTTAGAACTGTAGTCTGTTAGAACATTTAACTTCACAATTTCCATCAGAAATGGAACAGAATATTAATTTGAAGAGCGGCATTTATCAGGGCAGAAATGCTCAACTTAGTAGTCCTCAAGTCAACCCAATAGGTGTTTAGGATATGTATGCTTATGCACAGGTGACTTTATAAGTACAGTAACTCAGACAGTTTGATTATACCATATGTGAACAAGCAGGGATATTCCTAAAACCAGAACTGTTGAGGTCAGCACTTGGGAACCACAGACTGAAAATATTAATTCTCTATCATTATCCTTAAAACTACAGTTAATCTGTGGGGTCTCCAAAAATCAAGTGTCCACCTAAATCTAATGCTGACTATGCATGGTACAATTCAATTGATTTTTATTGCATTTTCTGATCAAAGTAATCTGACCACAATATGTGTGCCTTTATTGTACAGTATACTGGTTTGATTACACAGAAATGTTCAGAATCAAAGGAACCAATAAAAATGATACTTTACACCTCATAAATCATAACACTCCATAAACCATAATTCAATATCAGACTCTACACTAAGTTTAGGCAACAAATGGCCTGATTAAGATCTGTTTGCCTCATGTCACCACGACAACCACACTCCGCCCTCATCCCTTTGCTAGCATGCAAGGGGATGAGTATGACATAACATCCCCTTGCATGCGGCCGAAGGGGAGAGAAATCATCGAATGATGGTCGCCAACCAGCAAATTATTATTTTTTTCCAATTCAGAAATAAAAGTCTGAAATTACTTTTATTTTAGATTGAGATGGATGAAAAGAGGGCGGGCACTGATGTCATGTGACACCGCCTGGTCCTGAGCAGGCTGATCAACCAGAATGCGTACCAAGGGGAATTCTCAGCGTTTTCATAGAGATATCCATAAAATGCTGGGCCTTCCCCTGATGACAGATTTTAAGCCTAGTCAAAAATATTCCTACCTACATGGTTTCAAGTTAGCATTTGTGTCTTCTGTCCAAAGAAAGTTTATGACATGACATAATAACTTTATTTTAATGTCTTCATCTAGAGAACATGGGGGTATATGTACTAAGCTTTGGAGAGAGATAAAGTTGATGGAGAAAAAGGGCCTAATTTAGACACTATCGCTAGGCTGCGAATTTAGAGCCCGAGCATCAATTGAACTACTGCTCATGCACGCGGCTCGCAGTGCGCATGCGACAGGCCATCTAGCTATGAAAGACACCAACAGCTTTCCTCTGCTGGCTGCATTTGGGGCCGATGCCATTCACAGCCATACACAGGTGCGGGATTTAACTCTGACCCATGAGGTGGCTAATTACCGGGCTCCTGAAAAAGCAGCCCAGTGATCAGGTCTGCATTTCCCCCATAGTACCATCCAACCAACTCCTAACTCTCATTTTTCAAACCCAACCTATTACATAAGTTAGGAACTGTTTGACTGATACTTTGGGGGAAATTTACTAAAGGAAATTTGTAAAAAATAGGTGTATTTGTATCCAGAAATACACTTATTTTTGACATTTACTATCCCGAAAATATGGCAATTCGTATTCGTATTGATAGCACATCAATACAACTACGAATTGCCGTATTTTCAGTATAGTAAATGTCAAAAATAAGTGTATTTCTGGATACAAATACACCTATTTTTTTACAAATTTCCTTTAGTAAATTTCCCCCTTTATCTCTTGCCCCCATGGTTCCCTAAGTCCTGGAGTCTTTACTCACACTATAAGTAAATCTCTGTTAAGCAAATTTGCAAAACCTCCAAAATAGGTAAATACCAGGTTTGTTCAATTGCTTTTCTTGACAGTTGAGCCATGGACACTGACTGCAGCAGTATATGGCCTGTATATCGTTTGCTCCTAACGTGAGTTACAATTTGGCTGGGCAGCCTATGGTAGATTGCAGGTGATTTTAAAGGCTCTCAATTGGAAAAGTAATTTTTAGTGCGGCAAACTGATTTCAACATCCTCCAAGCAATTCAGCTATTAATAATCTTTCTAAAGCCCCATACACATGGGGCGACGCCGGCCTCCATGCTGAGCAATGGGATTAAGCACATTGCGCGGCAGTAGCGATGCACCCCGTGCTTAGCAA
Organism: Crinia signifera; assembly: GCF_055691185.1. NCBI lineage: Eukaryota > Metazoa > Chordata > Amphibia > Anura > Myobatrachidae > Crinia > Crinia signifera. The sequence goes on along the minus strand of NC_139225.1, from coordinate 96,210,513 downwards.
TCATGCAGAGTGGGGTTTAGCCTATTATTTATAGGCCAAACCAGGCAATCTACTGTAGCAGGAAAGACAGTACAAGCATTGTCTTTCCATGCTGGTGATAGCCACTCGCAGGACCGCGCATCGCCATCTCTATAGGGCATACACACGGAGCGATCTGTGTTCCTTTTTTAAGAGATCTAGTCAGATCGCTTAGAAATGGGGCTGAAATCGCCCCACGTGTATGCTCCTTAAGGCTCTCTACTGATAGTAACAGGATAAGCTTTCATCACTCTGTATGGTTAATTTCAGACAAAATCAAGTTAATCTTTGTGTAACTGTTCAACCTACTTTCTAATAAAAAAATACTAAATTGGGCAACCAAAGAAGCTGACATCTACAGTAAGTATATTATTAGATTATAGCAGTTTTTCAATTATTGCCTTGAAAAACAATCCTTTATTCTTATGTCCAAATATGCTATATATACAACACATAAAAAAAAGACAAAACTTGATGTAATTGTACAATTTGTGTATCACTATAATTAAAGGTTACACTGTACTGTAGTGGTAATAAGAGAACTAACAGTATACATATGTGTACAGTGCATGTAAATGGTGGCCCATGCATCTGTCAAAATTATTTTATTTTGTGCCCGTTGCTCTAAAAGAACATAACATGTTATCCTACAGAACCTAGTGACCGCAATCCGCACCAAGAAACCTTTGACAACCAGGCAAGTGGTGATTCTACAATATCAGCATAAATAAAACTTGCACAATTAGCAGGAGGTATAATTGGATTGAGACCTACAATCCAAAGATGGCGCATTATCCTCTAGCTGACACTCTGCCAGATCGGTGCACTCTTTGCTGAAGAGCCGTCTTTACTCATTGTGTGTGCTCTGAATGATAGGGCCTGAGAAACACATCCCCAGGTGACTTCTGATGTTGTTTGACTTACATTTCCATGACTGACTCATGCACATAGCAACACTCTTCGGATCCTTAGTGTCACTGGCAATCTGTTATAAATGTTATCACACATCCCCTATTATTGCAAAACAGAAATGTTATCTAGTGGACACAGAATATAATGTGTTTGCTTAACTCTTATTTAGAAAAGCTTTCACTAAAGGGACATCATCATACTGCACCTCTGCCAGATTTCCTCATTTGCTGCCTTGGCCTCTCTGGTGACGATGCATAATGTTTAAATTCAAGTGCGTCTCTGATAGTTCATACAGAGACACTGAAATCTCTGTGCAGCTGTGTCTAAGGGCTTTCTTTATGTAGACAATTAATAACACAGCTGTGGCTGCATTTATAATTGAGTCTTTCCGCCATATACAGTGTGCATACCGTGACTTCGATAAACATGTCCAAGCAGGCAAACTGATTAAGAAGTTTACAAAAATGTCTATGGTGCCGGCTAACCTATATCCTCATAAAATACAAATATTATCTAGAAGATGGAGCCCATTCATTAAGCCAGTGGTTCCCAAACTGTGTGCCTAGGCTCCCTGGGGTGCCTCAGGACACTTGCAGGGGTGCCTTGAGTTGGTGGACCAAGATCAATTCATATTATTGATGGTCAATGTACCAGGCAAAACCAGTGCTTGTGGCTGCCAATCATAATATATGTGGAAAAACAGAAGCAAATCCTGTCCCTCACCAGATAACTGACATATACACACAATGCACTTAATTTAATATTTATTTTCAGAATTTCTTGATAAGAAGGCCTAGGGGTGCCTAGAAAATATTGTGATGTTCTAGGGCGCCGTGATTCAAAAAAGTTTGGGAACCCCTGCATTAAGCCCTAAATTACCTCATACGCAATAGTTTTTTTCTGTGATGGGTTATTTTGCTTTTAAAATATCTTACTGCCTGTAGCCATGACCGGCAGTAGCCATGCAAGCTGTCACCTGGCAATACTATTGAATGCAAAACCATTGCTTTCTTCTTGGAAAAATACTTTACTGTAAGCATCCTTTGTTAATACCATCCTGAGATCACATGAGCTGTCAGAGGACAGTACAGTGCAAATACTTCCATAGGACACATGAAGGCTACAATAGTCATCACAGGATAACAGCTTTAATAAATAGGCACAAGCCCTAACTCCTGATACTTTTACAGGATTAAGGGCTTTTGCCTGTGATATGTAGAACCTAAGGGGGGAATTTATTAAGCATGTCGAACACGCCGATCCCCGTAAGAAAGGGGTCAGCCTTATGCGACCTGAAAACACGAAAGAAGAATACGGCAAATTTACAAAGCTGTCATATTCTTCTCGTTCGTATTTTCCAATGCTGTAGCCATTCGTACCCATTCGTATTTGTAACGGGCCGTATAGGTATTTGGCGGCCGTATATACAGTATGTAAGGAGTGACAGCATTGCACTGATCAGCATTGCACCCCCACGGCTAGAACCAGCCCCGGGCTCAAAGATCGTTCCAGGGGAAAATAATTTGAAGTTTGCCTTTATATCTAAAAACAGCACCTGCCGTACGTATTTTGCATTGAATGGGTATGAATGCAACCATTCATACAAATCCGATCTTGGTGAATGTCCACCAATTCTTTTCAACTTTGTACTGTACAGTCTCCACTCTGTGTAAACTGTGCTTGTTAAACTCTAGCAGTCAGGTTCTCCACTATTCCAGCAACTGGTATAAAACAATATGTCTTTTAGAATCAGCCCCACACATTAATCTTCACAGTTGGACTACTGCCTTGACATGTAGTAAGCAAATTCGGTACTTGTGTCCTAGCACGGCGCCCAGATTTCCTACGTACGTCACCGTAGGGAAATCGCATTGCATGGGCAATTATTATGGCATGCGATTTTTTTTATGTACCGTATATACTCGAGTATAAGTCGACTTGATTATAAGCCGAGACACCTAATTTTACAACAAAAAAACTGGGAAAACTTATTGACTCAAGTGGGACCCTCACTCGAGTATAAGCCGAGGGGGGCTTTTTCAGCATAAAAAATGTTCTGAAAAAGTAGGCTTATACTCGAGTATATATGGTAATTTTTTCTATGCTCATTGTACCCCACTATATCACATCGCATTGCATTGCATGTCCGCAGGGTGTGCGATGCCATGACATTAGGTATACAATAATATGACTTATATGTCCCAAAAATAGGTTTAATGCACCCCCCACCCCCACTATCCACGCTAGCCCAAAGCATGGCGAGCGACCGAGTCCCGTGACCTTTTTATTCCCCCACTATCCACGTCGGCGTGGAGTTGAATTTATATAGTGTGGCCAGCTCAGTGAGCCACCGAGCCTGAAGCATGGCGAGCTCAGCGAGCCCCGCGAGGGGACGCAGATTACTTTACATGTATCCCGCATCCCCGCGCAGGGCTCGCTGCTCTTTACACGCTTCGGGCTCGGTGGTTCACTGCGCTCGCCACACTATATAAAATCAACTCCACGCCAAAGTGTATAGTGGGGTAGTGAAAAAGTCGAAGGACACGATCCGCCGCCGCTCGCCACGCTTCAGGGTGGCGTGGATAGTGGGGGGGGTTCGTTAAACCTATTTTGGGGACATACAATCATATTATTGTATACCTAATGTCATGGCATCGCACACCCTATAAAATCACATGCGATTGCATGCGATTTTGCGGCAGATGCGATGTCCCGGGGCAGAGAGAGCAGTGAATAAATTACATAGGAAAATCGCATCGCACATCGCATGGCCCTAAAATGGCCCATGCGATGTGATGCGATTTTCCTACGAAAAATAGCCTAGTGGGCGCTGTTCTAGGAAACAAGTGTCGCAAATTCTATTAATGCACTCTATATGACTATATTTACCTTATACCATGCAACTTCTGTGACTTTATTTGGTGTCCTATAGTCATCAATATCAGGACAGGAGATTACTTTTGTTTTTGTGACTTCTGCTTTCTCCACATATCGTATTCTGCTGTTGTAACAAAGACCAGCTTCATGTTCTGCCACAGTCAAGGACATTGATACCTTCATGCAATACGTGGAGTTTCTGCAAGGAGTAAAAACACTTCTGAATGTAGGTCTCTCTCTACTACAGGCAGAATGTATATTTTGCATACAGTCTCATTCAAGTTTATCTACCATTGGTCTTGTATATATCAACATAAAGCAAACCTTCATGTACTACAGTATAAGCATGTTTTAAGAAGAGCTAAGAAACAAATATTATAGGACATTAAACTATGATTTTCTGATGAAATGCCAAGCCAGTATGAGGAAACAGATCTTATATAAAATAAAAATGAACGCAATGAAAATTCTTCTTGTACAGTATGTTGCCTACAATGAGAATAGACAATCATACTGTAATTCATTGAAGTTATTTAGACTCAACAGGGTCAATCTGGCCCACAGGGAAGCAAGGGGTAACCCTTCAGTGGCGTAACTATATGGTGGCGGGGAGGCGCTAAGAAGGAGTGGGCGCCGGGGGGGGGGTCTGTGGGGCTATAGTTACCTGCTGCCGTCCGCTCGCCGGCACTTCTTTCAGGTCCTGGATCCTGCCCCCCCCTCCTTACCCCGTTGCCGCTGCCTCTAACCCGGACATGCAGATCTGTCGGGTCCCCGGCTCTACCGGCTAAAATTCCCGGCGGGGGTGTGTGTGAGCGCTGTATATGTAGTTACGCCACTAATACCCTGGGATGGTTCCAGACTGTGCACTTGAATAATACATAATACATATGTTTCCTTATACTGCACAGGTGTATTTTCATGGTTAACCAAGCCTCTAAGCATGATCCTCAACCGCTTTATTCCACCATTGGGCCCTCAATAGCTTTCCCCTCTCTTCCAAAATCAAAGCTAGTGGGGTTCTCTCCCTTAAATTCAGTGTACAGTAGTAAGGCATGTGTCATTGCCCTGGAGTCTTTTGTATAAGCAGGAATGGCTTATGAGTGACTGAGGAACCCTGTAAAGTATACTGTAGGACTAAAGGTGACCATAGGAAAATGTACCCGTTGTGAGGAGTATAGTTATTATTAAGGATAAGGATAGTTTAAGGACACCAAAAGTGATCCACATTGCCATGCATAGGGGAAATACATACAACAAACAAAGTGCTTTTATGCACACATGGTACATGCAAGGACATGGATAATTGGAAGGAGGGCACTAATTGTGAGATCAAATAATGTAGAAGGTAAAAACAGTAAAAAGACACAAAGAGGCTGGACATTACGGGAAGGGGTGGAAGGCTTCAATGAATAAATTGGTTTTCAGAATACATTAGAATTGTTCATAGGAGGGAATTTAAGAGTGCCATAGGAGAGAGAGTCATAATGCTACAGACTGTACTGTATGGTTGGGGAGAAAACCTACATATACTCAGTGACTTTTCCATGTTGGAATAAGTGAAACCCCCTGCAAAAAATGAATAGACCCCCTGCCCCTAATAGCGTGGCAGTGGAACCTGAGCTGAGCTGTACACAGAAGAAAATGTGAATGCCTGCCTCCTGGTTCTCAAGACTGGGCAACATTAACTATAGAAAGTAAATAGAGTGTTTCCCAAACATGTGCACCTTTGGCAGGTTGGGGGCATTACTACAACATGCAGGTGGTGCTATACTTATCCTAAATAATAATAATAATAATAATAATAATAATAATAATAATAATAATTATTATTATTATTAAAAGAAGAAGATGTGAGCATGTTTATGTGAATATTATTAGTGCCAATATCCCCTACAAGTTACTTTCCATGGGTCCCCATAAGGCTTGCTACAATCCTATGTACCATATATTGCATGTGTGTAGTAGACATTCTTATTCCCTAATACATGTTTAGATTGAGACAGGTTAAGGAGGAGTCGATCTTTTCAATAAGTTAAGGTGCCCACAGACGCTACAATAATCAAATGCGTTTTGTACTTTTTAAGCACAAAACGCATCTTATGTACAATTATTGGATGGTGTTTATGGGCTTGTGCGATGCGATGTGCGTTCCCGGGAGCCTGATATTGTATGTCTAAAAAAGTACGTGCTGCACATCTGAAATTTAACATTACAAACATGGGTTCATCACATCGCATCGCATGCATCCAAGTGCACATTGCATCGCAAGCTGGAAGAAAAATTGTATAGAACCATTGTACAGACAAAAACGCATAGCACAGTACAATTGTAGCGTCTGTGGGCACCTTACGGCTGATTGTAGGTTGTGGAACCAAGACTGGTAACCCGGTTCTAGTTCTTTCAGACTAATGCAGAACCCCACCCCTGTATATCTTATGCAGAACCGCGGTTTACTCTGTGCGCACCCAGCAAATTCCTGTGTTTCTGCCTACAGTATATCTAAAGAGGGGTTTATTAATATTTTGATAGTGGGGAGGCTTTACTAAAACAATCAATCAAAACAATTTTATACGCAACTATAACTGTAAAAATGTTACGACTTACATATAAACTTAATTTGTATAAGCAAAATCACTTCACACTGTCTACACTAAGAACAGCAGAAAGCTGGAAGAAAAATTGTATAGAACCATTGTACAGACAAAAACGCATAGCACAGTACAATTGTAGTGTCTGTGGGCATCTTATGGCTGATTGTAGGTTGTGGAACCAAGACTGGTAACCCGGTTCTAGTTCTTTCAGACTAATGCAGAACCGCGGTTTACTCTGTGCGCACCCAGCAAATTCCTGTGTTTCTGCCTATATATAGTATATCTAAAGAGGGGTTTATTAATAATTTGATAGTGGGGAGGCTTTACTAAAACAATCAAACAATTTTATACGCAACTATAACTGTAAAAATGTTACGACTTACATATAAACTTAATTTGTATAAGCAAAATCACTGCACACTGTCTACACTAAGAACAGCAGAATGATATATTATTTAACAACGAATAGTTCCCCTTGTGGGTTAAGTGCCAAGCACGCTATGTCCAATTGCTCAGAATAGCAGGACCTTCTTCTCCACCAAATTTCTCACTAAAGCATTTGTCTTGTGTGGAATTGATTAATAGTGACTTCACTAAAAGAGAGGACAGTTTTCAACCAATTAAAGACTACACTACATTTGTCTGCTGAAAGTACTTAGGTAGCAAATTTCCTCTGTTGGAATCATCAGCATAACTGAATTACTGTGTATGCTGTACATGAAATGATTCTGAAAACATTGTAGCAATATGTATATTTCCATTGCAGTGGAACTACCGGTATGAGACAGCAGTCAATACATAACACTCTTGGTTATAGGATCTAAACAGTAATTGGGTGTGGTACAGTATGTTCACATGTTCCGAATGTTGACAGATGCCAAACTGACACAATGTCAACATTTTCTGAATGTTGAAATTGTACACGACAACAGTCAGAATTTCCATAGTCAGTATGTTTAGTTTTTTTTTTTTTAAATAATGCCCAAAGCGGCTTTTGCATTGCTAACGGTACCATGCTGCCACATGCAGAATTGCCTTCCCTGCCGCTCCATTGCCCCTACATCAGTAAAGGTGGCCATACAGCAGACGATATCAGGCAGAACGCACAACTTCAACGGGTCGTGATTGAGGTGTGCACATCGGTCTGATGCGTGGTCCCGTGGTTCGAGAGGTCAGTCACCGATCATACGTGCTGCACATATGATCAGTTGGCTTTGCTTGCGGTGGTAAGTTGACCGTATGTGCTTTTATACGATCGCCCGTTTCATCGATCTTACGACCTGCATATGATCAGGTTGTTCTAGCGTATGGCCAGCTTTAGTGGGTACAAACTTGCTAATGCAGGTTCCTAGTGCCCACAATACTTTTTCGGTAGCCAGCGTTCCAGTGTGTACCTTGCCTTAGTATGAAGGTTTTCTGAGTAATTCAAGGTTTCATCAGATTTACAGTATCTACTGTAAGCCCTCATTTTATCCATGTTAATTGAATGAGTGGTTTAAATTGACTATTACAACTACATACCCTCCAACATGACCCATTCCATTAGGTACAAAATGCTCCTGGACTTCCCTGAAAGTGGCAGTTACAGTCCAAAATTCAAAGAGGGAGGGTCACATCAACTGCCAGCGAGTCCAGGACAGTGATGTTTGGGGTGGCAGTAGGTGTGGCTCCCCTTTTTGAATATTGGACAGTGATGCAGTCCTACCTCTGTAACTGCCACTGGTAAGGAAATCCAGAAACAGAGCATTTTGTACCTAATGGAATGGGCCATGTTTGAGGGTATGCAACTAGTTAAAATGCTTTATATGCAAGAGCAAAATAGGTCCATGTCCTTTGTGTCTGACTGCAATGTATGAAGTTCTGAGTTTGAGTCTGGGGTATGGCATGTGTGTTTCAAATACAGGGGGATGAAATTCATATGGGTAAATTTACTAAAATGGCAATTCTATTGAAGATGGGATGTTGCCCATAGCAACTGATCAGATTCTGGGGATTATACTGGTTTACTCGCAAAGGCATATTCACTCTTTAATGATTGCTATAATACAGGGTTATATTTAGGATGTCCCAGATATAAATGTGGGTGGGGCTACTGGCATCCCTATGTCCATTGCAATGCAAAATACCATTGTTCGTTACATAATGAGGCCAACATAGAACAGTCTGCTGAAAATGATTGATGCTAATTTTCCTATTACTTAGCAGTTGTAACCTTAGTTCCTGAAGGAATATACTGTAAGGGGACTGAATATTTCCATACATTTTTAACTTAACAGATTCCTATAATGGCCGCTATAGCAATAAGACCCAAGCATATAAGTTATCTCGGCTGGAAAAAAAAGTCAGACTTAGGAGTGACACAAATCACAGAGGCAAGCGCCTAGTCTGGAAAATTATTGAGTTGAAGCTGTATTTTATGTCATCAACCAGAATCATTTCACAACTGAGCTGACCTTTACCTTGGATCTCAGTTTTATATCATTTATATATTTTTGATAAGTGCACCAACTGCAGTGATGTACTGTATTTAGATCGAAGGGTTATATATGCACAGTGAGAATGAGATCATCACTCAAACATAAGTAAAGCTGGCCATACAGCAGAATGGTTTCAGACCCAAATGCACGATTTTGTCATGCGATGCATCGTACAATGCGTGGGCCCGCGGGTCGTGAGGTCGATCCTCAGATCTTAGGTGCTGCATGTAAGATCTCTATCATGTGTGTACGAACACCGGGTCTGATTCTGGTTCACTCAAAAAAAAAAACAAATTCTCTCTCTAATAGACAAAACCATGTGCACTGCCAGTGGGGCTGATGTAACATGTGCAGAGTGAATTCGATTTTACTATATACTACTATAATTGTAAAAGTCTATGGTAAGGTATTGTGGTAAGGTAAGGTAAGGTAAAGGTATTGGGTAAACCATGCTTTTACCTAATACCTTGTTCTATAATGCAGTATCATTTTATATGTTCATCAAATGTTACAGTATATCTGAACATTAATACATGCATTGCAATTGCGGTATCAATATACAGTAGTTTTTAAAGACAATATGACTGCAAAAATAGAACGATGTTAATAATGATTAGAACGCTGGTAAATCTGTTAAAATATATTTACACCTACACAGATTGGATGCATTTATTGTGTGGGTGTGTCCAGTCCAGTGTCAGTCTACTGTGTGCTTTCTACATTTCCCTCATTAGACACACAGAGGTTATGTGATACACTTCCCTACTTAAACATCTCAGTACAGGGAAACTGCAAGCAAACATCGATTGTCAATGGCAACATACTGTACAGTACTTCCTGTTTGCATAACATGTGTTAAGGAAATACAAAGTCTGTTGGAGACTGGGTAAAGCTTTCAGGAGTCTGGTTTGGTTTTTTTCTTGCCATATTTATATTTTCAGAAGAGTTTTTTAATGACTGTTTGTACTAGTTGGCTTCTAAATTATTGCTCATTGTAGACACCATATGGGAAATGTGGGAATGTGCCCATTATAGTCTCTGTCTCAAAGTAGCCGTAAAACATTACATTATTAATTAGTATGTTATTTTTTTATTTTTAGAGTACATGTTTCTTTGAAAAGTTCAATGAAAGTTCCCATTTTACAGTACCACTAAAACCATCTTAAAATGTGCATTTTAAAGTACATACTCATAAAATGTATGCTTAGATGCTAAATATGTATATAATTCTTAAAATTCAAATTTATTACTCTAATTTTCAAAGTGCTTACTTGATATAGTGCATTCAAATTGATAGGAGGCTTCAAAGTGTATACATAATTCAGCAATGATGCCAACCAAACACATTTTAAAAACCTCATGTGCTCAATGAAAAAAGCATCCATTCCCTTGTTTAACATTCTCATTAAGCTAAAGATACACATTGACGTTCCTTAGAGACGCACTAACCTCAAGCTATCATCATTTAGACTCTACATAATTATTGCCAGAATTCCCAGCTGGCAAAGTGAATCAACCTATATTCATATTTGAGAAATCTCCAAATGAGACTATTTTGTAACATACAGTACTGTAATAGAATGTATGCTAAGCAAAAAAAAAAAAAAATCAGTGCAGTACTGCAGATGTTATTTTTGTGTAGTGTGAAATATACTGCATGACACATAAGGTTGTACATCTGCAAACGCTTCATGACAAATTACAGCAAATAAGATCTCTACTGATACTGTATGTGTAGAATTTCTGTCCAAATACATATATATATATTTTTTATACAGGCAAATAGTCTCATGCTTGGCCATTCAGAGCATGACACTGGCAAGTTATCAGATTCAATTTCACTCTTATTAGGCTCATAAGTTCAAGATGGTATTTTCTGCCTAACACATTAAGCATTACAAACAACGTCAGTGCAGTGTACTGTAACGTCAGTACAGTAAAATGTGATTTATTTATTTTTTTGCCTTCTGGGAAATGCCAATGTCAGAAGTAAAAACTTAGACACTTATTTTTACTTATTTGACTTTTTGTTATTGATTCCAGAATAAACAATCTATCATATAACATACATACAATAGTAATTTCATTTCTAAAAACAAAAACAACAATTTTGCTGCAAAATATTTTTATGTAAAAACTATTTTTGGCTTTGTGATGACCACTTAATGCCTCATCCCTGGTGTAGTTTATCATAATGCATAAACTGCTGTAGTAATATGATACACTATATCACAGAAAATGTTATACGCATATACAGATGTAGCCGGCCTTGTTGTTGCTGGCGATCCGCCAGCAACACGGCGCCTCTATCTGACTGAGCCGCGCGTGCGTCCCCCACGCACGTGCGTCCCCCACGCACGCGCGTCCCCCACGCACGCGCGTCTCAGTATCCGGGCGGCGGGGCGGCGAGGCGGACGCAATACTGTCCGCCTTCCGCTCGAGGGGGCTGGGGGGACCTCTGGACACTGTGGGGGGGTGCGGTCGCACGGTGTGGGCACCGGGCAACCGAGGGCAGCACCGTCGGAAGGGGACACGCACGCACCTTGTGCGCGCGTGTCCCCTTCCGGCATACAGATGGCGGCATCGCCATCACCTGCAAAGATGAATCCCGCTACATCTGTAGGGGGTGATTCTGGTTGACACGCAGATCTGCAAAATTTGCAGCTATGCGTGTCATACAGATGGAGCGCCTCTCGCTATTGCTCCGGGATCGCCAGAATCTGTCCGCTGGCGATCGCCGGCGGAGAGGCACTCCATCTGACTGAGATGCGCGTGCGTCTCACACACACGCACGTCTCAGTTTCCTGTTGGCATTGGACCGACAACCCTGTCCGTCTCCGCTTCAGGGAGATGGACAGGGTTGGGGGGGGGGGGGGGGGGGGCGGCAAGGCGGCGGGGACCCGGGGCGACCCTCAGTGAGGCGGTGGGGACCCGGGGGGAGTCCCGTTGTAAGGGGACGCGCGCACATCTTGTGTACGCGCGTCCTTACCGCGGCTGGCGGGGGATGGCAACTGGCGAATCTTCCGCCATCCCCTGCAAAGATCTCAGGAGCTCCATCTGTATATGCGCCCCCGCTTGCACGCCGAGACAAAATCATTCGATAGCCGCTGACCATTGAATGATTTTAAAAGCGCTTGCAGATCTAAGACACCACAGGCTCCCTGTACGGGAAGTGGGCGGGCAGCTGACGTCAGTTGCCCGCCCCACCGCACCTGCGTCTCCAGCGCATTTACATGGAAACGCCCAGTGTTTTCAATGGGATGCCAATGAAACACTGGCCATTCCCATCAAAGCAGCCCCTCGCCACGCCCCACACCCCCACCCATACTGCTAGGTACTAATGGGACAGCGAATAATCAATTTGCCATGCTCGCTCGCACCAACCAGTTGCACATGCGCAAACCATCGCTCCCCTGTGCGACTCAGGGAATCTTATAGATTAGAATAAGGTCCATAAGCACACAAACACATTTGTTTTGTTTTTGATGGAATAAATGATTAAATTACCTATTATTTTACTTGTTTTATATTATGTACAACTACCACACAAAAAACCTTGAACTTGTTCAAAAAATCAGATTGTTATTTGTTAGAAAGGAATCAGGTATTCTTCACTTTGGGTCTGGTAGCTAAAATAAAAAAAATGTAAAGTTCCTGTAGTGTTTTATGAAAAGAATCCACCACTATATAATACTTTACACAACATAGGGGATGCGTAGGTCTGGAGCTCAAAATGATCAAGACCCTTTAGTGACAAGGGAAGAACTTTGACCAGTGCTGTGTGGGTGTGGCCAGTACTGTGTGGGTGAGGCCAGTGCTATGGGGGTGTGACCAGTACTATGTGGGTGTGAACCCACTAGCAACACGATCAGTCTTGCTAAACATGTGCATACAGTATACACAAGTTTAATACTTAGCATCAGGGCAGCCGTTTCCCATCGTGTTACTATTTTTACAGTATGTAGAGATCTGGAGCTGTAGTCCCATCTGTCACATTGATAATCTGGCCTTGTATGTGTGTATGTGTATTTTGCCCTTGCAACCTTGCATAAATACTATTGACATAGAAGATTACAGTACACTCTTCTAGGTGCAGATTCAGTTAGATGGAGCAATATCTTTGTTTACTAAAGCTGGAAGTAAGGTGCTCATTGCACTATAATTGTACTATTTGCATGTAAAACAGGGTTGCCGACATTTTAAATCTCCTCTCTGGGGGAAGCCCAGAGAGGAGACTTTCAGCAGGAGTTTGGGGGCGGGACTTGAGTGTGACGTCATTAAGCCCCACCCCCATGATGGAAAATGACCAGATTTGCTGATCGTCGCCGGGGGGGGGGGGGGGGGGGGCTAAAATGACCCGATTCTGACACTTTAGAGATGCACCCAATAGGGTTCCAGCAGGAAAAAAATAATTTTGTATACTATGGGTTTATAGAATAATTTGGATAACAGATATTCGGATAAGGGATACTCAACCTGTACTATAGATATCATGCCTCATGGACCTAATTACTAAGCATAACATGGCCAAGATGTGATTAAAAAACAGCCTATTTATCTGCTTCACGGATATGTGCACGTATATGTTTACTTTGATTTATTAATAATGGTTATTTTTACTAGCTTTTTGAAATCTGAATATATATCTAGAGCCAAATTGGTTCAAGATATATCACAAAATAAATGATGACTGTGAGAGAGGCATCCTTGTTAACCTTAATTCAAACGGCAGATGTTGAAATCCTCAGAAGCCACATTCACAATATCAACCGAGGTTTGATAGCGTGGCCATACTTAATTTGCTCAGGGAAACATTCCACTCCAGGTGCTTACATATGGTGGACAAAATAATATAAGCTGGCATAGTGACCTGCACAGGGGTGCACTATCTGCTCCTCAACTAGGGACAGATTTAGAGGGGGCACAATCAGTGATGACATCACTCGCTCCACTTCCCCCCTTCTCTGCCACTTCATATAACCGCTGTTACCACTTGTAGCAAATTATTACCATTTAGAGGACCTTACCTAAACCATCAAGCATTTTCCTTGGCTCTAACATTTAGAAGCGTATTGCTCTGTAACTGCTTTAACTGAAATTGATCCTGTGTTCATCTGCAAGCATTCCTACTGTATTATCCACATACACTCCTGTGACTCACTGGTGTTCAATCAAGTTCCACTTATGCTGCTGCTTAGCACAAAACCCACACTAACCCTCTGTGGCTCTCCATCAGCAATGACTCTGCATTGTCATTCCACATCAATCCCCAACAGTATTATGCCTCCACCTAGCACCATTCTTGCAAATTACTATTATATTGGTCCCAGGGCCGCCGACTGCGGGGTGCCAGGGGTACAACTGTCCTGGGCCCCCAGCCTCTGTAGGGGCCTGGGCAGCTGCCCACAGTGGCGTGGCAACCCCCCCCCCCCCTCAGAAATGCCTCCACCCGGCGCCGGCGGCCAGGCTCGCACCATACGCAGTGCAGCCTGCAGAGCGCCGAGCCTAGGATACAGAGCAGGCTGCACTGTGCAGTGAGTGCTCCAAGCCCCGAGTCCCGGGAGAAGATGCTGCTGTGCCGCCGACACCACCGCTGGTAAGTAATTGGGGTTGGGGAGGTGGGATGCCGGTGCACAAGGGGGGGGGCGCTGGGGGCCCGGGCTGTAAGTCAGTCCCGGGCACCAACATTACTAGTGGCGGCCCTGATTGGTCCACCTACTAGCAAGAGGCAGTTTTATCTTGTGGGAAGGAAGGCACTGGCCAGGGACACCAGCCAAGGAGGAGTACTGTTTGTCAGTATCACTTGCACACAGTGGTTATAATCAAACAATAGTGGCAGTACCTGAGGCAAGGGGGTAGAATCAAATAGTAGTGGCAGTAGATTGTATGCCCCCTGGACAGTGCATTGCCTGAAGATGCAGGAGCCACTGTTACTTGCACCAGTGTCCGGCACCACACTGCACTATCTCCTGAACGTCCTAGCTGCTGGTAGCTCCTGGAATCCAGGGCTGCGGTCAGTTGTAGTGGCATAATGTGTAAGGTGCATCGCATCCACATTATGCCATAATCTTTGTGGCATAATGTGTATAAGAGATACTATTAATTAGCGTAATATTAATAAGGGGCTCTTCTGAGTGGTGTAATCTAAATAAGGGACAATGCTGTGTGGTGTAATGTGAATAAATGGACTACTGTATGGTATTTTTAAACATTTTTGTGTTGTGTAATGTCAATAAGGGATACTACTCTGCAGTGTAATGTGGGAAAGGGGCAATATTGTGTGATGTAATTTGAATTGTGGGTACTATGGCCGTGCCCATTCCCCACAAGACCATTCAAAATCGGTATAAAGGAAGAAAAGTAACTGAAACAAAGTAACAAATCTGTCATGAAGGGTACTCCAATACAATTGGGGAGTTGTATCAAAGCATCATTCAGTCAGCTTCTCTCTGTAATTTTCTCAGCCTGCAATGTGACAGTGAGAAGCTTATTGTTTTCTGTCGCCAAGTTTTAAGTTTTAATAAATAACATACGGTCGTATTGTCGACCCAACTTAGGTCGACAGTCATTAGGTCGACACCATTGGGTCAACTGGTAACAAGGTAACATGGTTCTAGGTTGAAATGGATGAAGGTCGACAGGTGTCTAGGTCGACATGGTTTTAGGTCAACATGGTTTTAGGTTGAGAAATACGTTAGGTCGACATGGGTTAGGTCGACAGGTCGCAAGGTCGACATGGTGTTTTTCACTGTTTTTGGAGCCGTCATGTGCCGACAGGCGGTATTTTATGCCCTACCATCCACTAGGGCGTGGTGCGAGAATAAAATAGTGTGCCCGAAGCATTGCGAGTGAAGCAAGCGTTGCGAGGTGCTGCAGTTGACTTCCAACTTTGGGTAAAAAAACTATGAAAACCCCATGTCGACCTCGCGACTTGTCGACCTAACCCATGTCAGCCTAACGCATTTGTCGGCCTAAACCCATGTTGACCTTGTCCCATGTCGACCTAGACATCTGTCAACCTTCACCCATGTCGACATTGATAACTGTTGACCTTGCTGCCTGTCGACCCAACGGTGTCAACCTAATGACTGTCGAGCTAAGTCTGGTCGACAATACGATCCACACCCTAATAAATCCCCCGCCCCCCTTCCCTTCCTGGAAAACATTTCTGACTGTCCTTAACACTTAAAACTTAAAAAATAAACTTTCTCTATCTCACATTTGTTGAACAGAGTCTCCTGAAATAATTCCCTAAAAATACATTGCCAAAATCTCTCTGCATTGCAATTTCCATGCAAATTGGTTACACTAGAATCTGAAAATATTGGGGGTTATAATCAGATAGTCCTACAGCCTTCCGTGTAATATATTTATTTTTCTATTGAACATTGAAACAAAAAAAAAATATTATGACATACAATATATAAAAACCCTCTGCAAATATTGATTATTGACCTTCAAAACAAAGTAACATACAGTACAGTCTATTCCAAGAAAACTATAAATAAGTGAAACAGTTCCAATATTTCAAATGATATGGCAATAAAAGATCCAGACGAACACTGGGAGATTGGCCGAAATATGGCTACTTTAATATTAGAACTTTGACTTCAATCAGCAAGTCCTGGCTTGGGTTGATGGAGCAATAGATCGGTATAAGTGGCACTGAATTCCAATGAGTTAGTCTCTATCCAAATGAGTTGGACATAGCACAGCTCACACTGTTTACTTGAGGAATATGATAAGTGCTCAGTATTTCTAAGTGCTTTGTGATTTAATGACTGCCAACATGACTTGCAACATATTGCAGAGCAGGTGTTGCTTTTTAATAATTGTAGAAGACAGAAGAAACCAAAGGAGAAATGGCATTTTAATGTATCTGACAGTGTATCGAAATTGTGTGAATTTATACTTTCAGCCCATTTAGTCTAAAACTAGAAGGATAAAAAATATCTCATTATCTTTGTCTGTACTGTAAGAAACTATGTAATTAACAAATTTGGTAGAGAAAATGGAAGCAAATTCAACTAAGAAGGAAATATGTCCTGTTCTATGTAATTACAAGAACTAAGGCAATCTGACGCCCACAAAAAAGTGAAACCGTCAAGCCATAATGAGTGTATTGTTTTGTGTCTGATAACTGGGACAATACTCATTTCTAGAACTGTACAGTATATTCAGCTTACAGATGTACATTTCATGCAATCAGATATTGTCTTGAATATTTTTTATTTAAAATAATTTTAAGGATTTTGGGCCAGATGCACAATGTTTCAAAAGTGATAAAATGGAGAGCCATAAACAGCCAGCCAATCAGCTCTTACATGCCATGTCACAGATCGTGCTTGAAAAATGTCAGACAGGAGCTGATTGGTTGGTTGTTTATCACTCTCCATTTTATCCGTTTTGAAGCTTAGTGTATCTGGCCCATGTATGCAATACTCAAATGTCCTGATTTGAGGGTTCTGTTCTGCCTTCCTGATATGGACAGTATTATCTCTATCAGACAGGCAGCTTTGCAGGTTGCTCCCATTCCCTGCTGCTCTGCAGAGAAATGGAAATATGATAATGCCCCAGTGATATGTACTATATATATTTGTGTGTGATTTGTGTATACTATATCCCTCTCTACTGCTGCGTGTAATAAAGGGCAATATTATGTGTATATATAGATATGTATATGCAGTGGCGGAACTTGTGAGTGGTGGGCCCAGGTGCAAAAGTATAATTTAGGCCCCGCACCAGTGGGTGACAGGGGTATAAGCTGCTTGTCTGGGCAGCAATGGGCCCCTTTGTCCTCAGAGGCCCCGGTGCAATGCACCTGTTGCACCAATGGTAGTTCCGCCTCTGTGTATATGTAAGGGGTTGTGAAACCGTCAGAGCTTTGGGTGCCTGGTGGCCTGTAATTAATATTGAGGGTAAATGATAGCAACAACAGATGTGACCCCATTTATCTTACATGAGATGAGTATGCTTATGAAAATACAGTCAGGTATGCGCGAAGCATGCAGTCAGGGAGCATGCATACATTTGCACCCATAGATATAATATCGGGCGATGACCAGTGTTACTATACTCACCACAGCATGGCTAATCTTACATGCGATGCGTGACATAAGGGTGCGATGATGGAGAACACATCTGTACAGTATACTGATGAAAATGTGAACTGTATCCATTTGAATTCTCTGTGAATTGTTAAGAACTACTGTATAATGGTCTGTGAAATGAATATTGGTCATTAAAGGGCTTGATATACTATATGGTATATCAGTCACTAAAATGTAATGTATAGAGAGCCAGTGAACTTTCAATATTGTATATACGTGCCAATAATACAATATGCAGTGGCACATTTATAATGGGTGCAATGTCCACGGTACACATGGGCCCCTGATTCCCAGGCGGACCCACAGCACACATGCTTAACCCATTTTTTTAAATACTTACCCTTCATAGTGCAGCAACTGAGGCAACAGTCCTGCAGAAATCGCTGGAAAATGGCCACCACACCATTTTTCTGACAATTTGCACAATGGAGTCTGAGCGCACTAGAGCATAGACTCCACACTGCTACTCCCGACAGAGAGGAGTTGGCCCAGAAGGATAATAATAATAGGACTAAAGGCATTTAACAGATATAATGAATGTAATACAGTACAGGAACACTGAAGTGCAGAAAAACTTTGCATAAACAATACTTACAGTATGAGAATTAAGGAGATGAGTCTGTTTTTGAAAGATTCTAGAGTGGGGGCCTCTCAAATTGGGAAGTGAGTTCCATAGAGCCGGACCCCCAAATTAATTATGGGAGATTCTAGGTACTGCTAAAAGTCCTTCATCTACAGACCGCAGTAATCAGGTGGGACAGTATGGAATCAGAAGCTGCTTCAGGTACCTTGGACCTTGATCATGTAGGGCTTTCAGTATGTTGATCTTGAAAATGATTCACCATTTTATGGGCAGCCAGTGAAGGGAGTAGAGAATGGGATTTATGTGGCAAGAATGGGACTGGTTGGTTAACAGTCTGGCAGCTGTGTTTTGTATGGTGCAGTTATTTTTCTGGGAGGCCAATGTAGAGGGCATTTTAGTAATACAATCGAGAAGAAACAAATGCATGTATGACTTTTGGCAGATCTTCAGAGGGAATTAAGTGTTTGATTCTGGCTATGTTCCTCAGATGAAAGTATGAGGATTTGATTCTGGCTAATATCTGATGTTTCAGTGTCAGGCCACTATCCAGCAACATGCAAAGATTCCACACATGATTAGAGTTTTGTAATTATGTACCCCCAAGTGTCAGTCCAGTTGGGTGGCTACTGTATGCTGTAGTTTTGTCATTTGATGTTGAGGTCCTATCCTTTGTAGGATTCAATCTCAGACAACTGACACTCAACCATTCCTGGAGCTCAGCTACTGTAAACAGCTACTGTATTTAGGGTTGTTATTGGGTTCTCAGTGCAAAGAGCGAATGACAAGTACAGTTGTGCAACATCTGCATAGCATACTGCAAAAAGCATGGGTATAGTATAGAAACTTGTGGGACACCACATGGCAGCGGCACTGATGAAGATGAGTACAGATGAAGTGCCTCTCTTCTTTGGCCAGGGTTCGCCAGAATGTCCTCGCTTGCGATCGCCGGCGCAGAGGTGCTCCATCTGACTGGGATGTGTTTCAGTTTCAGGTTGGTGCCGCTGTGGGTCCCTGCCTGTCTCCACTTCAGGGCGATGGGCAGGAATAGGGGGGATGCGGCGAGGTGCACCAGGGGAGGCGGCGGGGGAGGTGGTGGTGACCCGTAGCCAGCTCCGTAGCCACAGGGCACACTCACGTCTCCTGCGCGTGTGCCCCTGGCGAGAGCCGGCTACTGGCGGGGGCTGGCGATTCTATTGCCAGCCCCTGCAAAAAGGAGGCTGGCTCCATCTGTATATTCCAGATGACACTCTCTGTGACCTGCCCGTGAGAAATGATTTGAACTAGTTTAGTACTGTGCCATCCAATCCACAGAAATTTTTCAGGTACTGATTCGTATGTGGATGCACACGGGCCTCCTCCTCTCCTAAAATGCCAATGACGGTATGTTTAGTATATTGGTCATTAAATTGGATATCAGTGACTAGAATGCTCTTTCTATTGCATCCATGTTAAAATAATATTTGGTACTTATATGTTAGTTGGGCGCCCACAAAGCTATTTGCTTAGTTTTCCGCGTACCCTCGCTGCGCTTGACACACTATATACCGATATGGCCTCATACATAGTGGCTGCATAGCACATAACGTGCGCTATGCGAATCGCACATGAATCGCGCCTGCTCCTTTCGCTATAGTCCCGTTATAGATTGCGTTATAAATGTAACGTAATGTTGTAAATGTAACCTGCAATACTACTCAATGACCACCAGATGTCACTTTTCCTAAACAGTACAGCGCATGCCTGTACATGTCATTGGTGTGTTCTGTAATACTGTATACAGTAATTCACACATACTATACAGTACTCTGTAACGCTCGTTTATAAGGTACAAATACGGGGGGACAAAGAAAGCTGGCCAATCAACTTTCTTTATAAGAGAACTTCACACTATAGATTTTGTCCAACTTCCCATTACAGATTTTGTCCGTACTTTAGGGAAAGAGTACTTACTTTACGGAAAGAGTTCTTGGATTAAATTCGCAGGAGGAGATATGATCAGTTATACATGTCGTTGGTACAGATTGCTACTGTATAAATATGGAATCCATGCTAACCTTTACTAATGCTGGAAACTTTCACATGGTAGATTATTATTAACGGAGGTGTCTATCATTATGCTGTATTGCGCCATGTAAACAGCACGCTCTACTGGGCATGTCTCATATTTGACTGTATATTGTACACCACTGGAGCAATTGAAATCACAGTCAAGTATGAGACATGCCCAGTAGATTGCGCTGTTTTCATGGCACAGTACAGCATAATGATAGACACCTCCGTAAATAATATACCATGTGAAAGTTTCCAGCATTAGTAAAGGTTAGCATGTATTCCATATAGCAATCTGTACCAACAAAATGTATAACCATACAGATCTGCTTTAATTTAATCCAAGTACTCTTTCTCTAAAGTAAGTACTTTTTCCTTAAAGTAAGGACAAAATCTGAAGTGGGAAGTTGGACAAAATCTGTAGTGGGAAGTTGCTTGGCAGCCTGACATTTCGTTTTGTAGAAGACAGATTTTTTCTTTCTTTTATAAAGTGAAGAATGTTGATTGGCCAGCTTCTCACAGATCAATGTCAACTCCAACATCATTATATTCAGCACCGTAGTCTTAACGTGGAACATTTGTCACCCAGTGGTTAAACTATGTATTACATGGTGTGGGACATAACGCAGGCCATAACGCAATCTACAACTCGCGACTCTGAGGCTTAAAAAGCCCGTTGTGAGCCACGATGTATGAGGCCACATCTGTAAAATCAACTCCATTCAACATGGATAGTGGGGGTATGAGCATACTCACTATAGTGGGCACCCAACTAACATATACAGTAAGTACCGAATATTTTTATTATGTTTAGGTCCTTATAATGCGTTATTGTTGTATATACGTAACTGGACTGCTGTCGGTATGTATTGCCTAAGTGCAAGGGCTGACTGGCAACTTTTAGCCTATGGGGCAAGTACAGAGCACCAGCCCAAAAAGGGGGTGTGGTCATTAAAAGGGGGCTTGCCATTAAGCTGACTGGGGCTGTGAGGCAGACTGGGGTGGTGACACTGACACATAGACAGATGCTGACACTGTAATACAGACAGCTACTGACACATTACACACAGATGCAGGCAGACATTAACAAACTTACACATGGAAGTTGACACACAAATGCTGACACAAAGACGTTAAAACACAGACATGCAGACAT
Source organism: Crinia signifera (assembly GCF_055691185.1). NCBI lineage: Eukaryota > Metazoa > Chordata > Amphibia > Anura > Myobatrachidae > Crinia > Crinia signifera. The sequence goes on along the minus strand of NC_139225.1, from coordinate 96,188,740 downwards.
ATGCTGACACACATATACTTATATGCAGACAAATTTTAACACACGGACAGAAGGACACTGACAACTGACAGATACGGACACACATATGCTGACACACTAACCCCTGACACATAGACTGGTGATGAAAGCAGACCATATACCTCTCACTATCTCCTTAACTTTATCAATCATATTCCTTTCCATTCCTCCTTCATTCACACACCGTTATGCCCAATAAACATAATGCCACACACCGTAATGTTCATTACACATAATGCCAAACACTGTAATGTCCATTACACATAATGCCACAGACCGTAATGCCTCCCTCTGCTTTACTAAACTGGCGACCCTGGTTGCAGGGAATGTGGGCTGGCACATGGCACCCTGCCCCCCGGCCCAGCCCGCTGCTGCCTATGTGTCACTAGAAACCACAATAGGGCAGATGTATTAAGCAAAGGCAAACGCAAGGGGTGGTTTCTGGTTGCCTGGAAACCCCCCTCCTCTTAGCAAATGCCATATATTAGGACAACAATAGCACTGGTACAGTAGGAGCAAGTTTCATCTTTGCTCCTTTGGTCATGGCTAGCCATGGCTATTCTATTGTTCTCAGCTGCAATACAATACTGTTAAGCCTTAACAAGAGATAAAGTGGAGGGTAATAAATAGTTCTAAAGGACCAGCCAGTCAGCTCCTAAATATAATGTTACAGGCTGTTTGATAAATTACAGTTGGGAGCCGATTGGCTTGTCCTTTACCACTATCACCCTCCACTTTATCTCTTGTTAAGGCTTAATATTGTTGGCCCAGTGGGGCAGATGTATCAAGCCTAAACAAGAGATAAATGCCAGGGTGATAAAGAGAGATAAACGTCCGGCCAATCACCTGCTAACTGCCATGTTACCGGCTGTGTTTGAAAAAAGTCAGTAAGGAGCTGATTGGCTGGACGTTTATCTCTCTTTATCACCCTTGCATGTATCTCTTGTTAAGGCTTAATACGTCTGCCCCGATGTATCATAAAGAGACCAATACAATTATAACTATTGTATGCAGGTCACTAGAATGCTTTCTGCATTGTATAATGGTCAATAGAAAAATCGGTGTACTATATATCAGATGAGATATAAATAACCATGGTGCTCTCTTTTTTTATATACAATTTTATATGAAAATCACTAAATTGATTGTCCCTTTCTTGTCATAGTGATTTGAGAGAGTGTTCCTGCTGTACAGAGAAGGACATGCTGGGTTGTACTCAGAGATAAAAAAAAAAAACTGAAATGGATTTTTCATGTGTTTGTCAAAGCTTTCGGAAAGATTGGTCTGTGACTCGGCTATGTCTGGGTAAAATTGCTGTTTTAAATCTGAGCTTATGTTGCAGCTACAAGGGTGAAGGCTTACATAAGAGAAGCAGGATTATTATTTATAAAATGTGCTGGTCCCTTATTTTCATATGATTAAAATGGACAGATTTGTATTGTAAAATGCAAGTGCTCTTTAATTTGTGTGTTTTCATATGCTTGACTTGCCGGCTAGTGCAAGCATCAGTCCGATAAGTACATTACAGGACACATGCTTATTCAACATATAATAACATACGCGCAAGAGGCACAATCACCTCCTGATTATGTGCTAAGCACTACTTACAGGGAATTACACACTCATATCTGCTCAATCTACCACAGCTGCGGCATGTCGTTTTAAAAAATAAAAAAAGAATAACATTATGTAAAGTGCACAGACTGAGCGTTTGAGATAAAAAGAAATATAAAGAAAGAAAACTAGTCCTATGAGAGCAAAATATACTGTAGTATAGATAAAGCGGTTAGATTGGCAGTTATGGCTTATGTAGAACCAACATATGTTTAATGCAGTGGGTCCCAAACTTTTTTCAATCACGGCACCCCTAAGTATCAGAACATTTTTCACGGCACCCCTAGCCCAAACGTTTGGAATTGAGAAAATAAGAAATAAATATTAAAGTAAGTAAATTGTGTTTATATCTATTCCTTAGTGTCAGTTATGTGATGGGGGACAGGATTCACTTCTGTTTGTCCACAATTTGCCTATTACATGGGTCATAAATTAATTTTAATGAGTTATGGATCACCAATACAGGCACCCCTGCAAGGGATTCAGTATTGAATCCCGGCGGTCGGGATCCCGGCGTTCAGAATCCCGACGCCGGAATCCCGACAGCCGAAATGCCGACAAGGGGGGGACGTGGATCGCCCCCCCTTGCGGGCTCGCTGCGCTCGCCACGCAGCGGGCCCGGTGCCTCGCTACGCTCGGCACACTAATTTATTCTCCCTCCAGGGGTGTCGTGGACACCCACAGAGGGAGAATGTGTCGGCATTTCGGCGGTCGGGATTCTGAACGCCGGGATCCCGACCGCCGGGTTTGTAACTGCATCCCCCTGCAAGTCCTCCAAGGCACACCAGGGTGCTGTGGCACACAGTTTGGAAACCACTGGTTTAATGACATGACTACTGTTATTTACTATAAATACACAAACGGAGGTATTTTTGCAGTTCACTTATTTATTAGATGAGACCACACACAAGTCATAAAAATTCGTGAAAAAAATAATTTGAATTTTCGTATTCATATTGATGGGGCATTCGTATTTGTATTTACAAATACGAATGCATACACCATCGATAGAATACGCCAGTAATCACCATTCAAAAGAATGGTGGTTCCTGATTTACTAAGCGGCCGTATTGAAAATACGGCTGCTAATTGGCATGAAACTGCCATGACACTTTATTTTCCTGTCGTATTTGGCAGTGTTAAAAAATAGAGAAATAAATAAATGAAAAAAAAAACAGCGTGGGGTCCCCCCATAGCTGTAACCAGCACCAGGCTGAAAGAGCCGGTAATAAAAAAAATCAGGAAACCCGACAAATAGGGGTTCCCCGATTTTTTACAACCAGCCCCAGGCTCCAGGTCTGGGGCTCGTTCCCAAAATATGGGGGACAAAATGAGTAGGGGTCCCCCGTATTTTAAGAACCAGCCCCAGGCCAAACCAGCCAGCCGGGGGACACTTATTAGATAAGGTCCCGCAGCCAAAACATTCATCCTACCGACCAGTCAGCCTGGCCAGGGGCCCTGGGGGAGTGGGGACCCCCCCAATAAAGGGGTCCCCCCCTCCAGGACTTACCTGACCAGGCTGAAGCCTGGTGCTGTCCCCAGTGGCCCCCGGGCTGATTTCAGTGTAAAAAAAAATTGAATAAAAAACTATTGTTTTTAACTGTGGAACTATAAGTCCCAGCAAGCCTCCCCCGCAAGCTGGGACTTGGAGAACCACAAGTCCCAGCCTGCGGGGCATTAAAGGGCCCGCTGGCACTTGTAGTTCCACAGTAAAAAAAATAGTTAAATAAACACACACTGACAACACAGAAAAATAAAAGTTTAATACATACATTACACACACATACTGATACTTACCTATCTTGAGCCCGTAGGTAGGTCCCGGGGTCCGGGGCTCCAGGGCTTCAGAGTCCGTTCATACATTCGGACTGCTATCATTTAGATAGCAGCACCAATATGGAGCCCCTGTCCTTTACCGCACACTGGCTCCATCATACATGGGGGAGAAGTGGCATCAGTACACATAACGTGCGCTGATACCCCTTCTCCCCCATAACGATCTTTCATACATCTGCCCCATTGTGTCTTATCAATAAGAGTGTCTCATTGTCAGATCTTGCTAATAAGAAATAACTGTTGCAGTCTGTTATTGGAAAACAGTAACTGTTACAATAAGTATTACAAGTAATAGTGTGTACGCACGGTAAGATTTGGCTTCCGATGTTCCCGATATAGGGAACATCGGGAGCCAAATCGCATGCAAATCGCATGCTTTTTTAGGGCTTGCGAGCCCGATGCGCTGCCGATGCGCACTCCCGTGTGAGTGCAAATCGGCAGCCAGATAGAGAGGGCAGGCAACACTATATAGTGCAGATCTGCACTATATAGTGTAAATTGTGCCCCTCTAGCATGCTGTGAGATGCGAGTCCCGATGCGATCTGATAGCATCGGGATTCGTATCTCACGGCATATCCTGCCGTGTGTACACACCTTTACAGTGTAAACTGTTTAATGTATCATTTTAAATATCACAAAAAATTTGATGTATTTGTTTATTACATCATAATACACTTCAATGTATTTAACGGTTAATATATTGGCTTATCTTTGGCATAATTATATGCTGTAATGCAGCCCATTCATGTTCCCAGCATAGGGGGTGCAAACTGTTTTTCAGACCAATTCATGTTTAAAATAAACTGCCACAAGTAAAGACAATAAACAGAAGTGTTTTAAATCCTGCACTTAAAGAACAGAGTGTAATGCATTGTTACTAGGGAAGCCAATCCCGGGGCATTTTTTCAATCCCGGGATTCGGGATTGAAAAATGCTCAATCCCCGGATTCCCGGGATCCCAGGATTGGTTTTCCTAATAAAAAAACTGCCCCACAATTACTGCCCCAGTCAGTAATTACAATGTAATTACTTACATTTGATGGTTGCCGGGTGGGGGGACGGGTCGTCCATGCCGCTGGCATGCTGGCTTCGCGCTGGCTGGGTGAGCGGGTGGGCGCTTGGGCTGGCTGGGCGCTTGGGCTGGGCATGATGGCTGGACGCTTGGGCTGGGCACACTGGCTGGGCGAGCGGGCGGCTGGGCACGCTGGCAGGGCGGGCACGCTGGCTGGACGGGAGGGCGCGCTGGCTGGGCGGGTGGCGCGGCATTACAATGCCGGGCGCGACCTCTGCCTCACGCTGAGAGGTCACACTGCACATAGTGCTGCCGGGAGAAGTCGGGCAGCGTTTGAGCGATGCTCAGACGCTGCCCGGCATTAGACTGCGCGCAAGCGCAGTCTAATCCCGAAATCCCGGGATTGGAAACTCCAATCCCGGGATTGAAATCCCGGCGTTTTGGGGGCCAAATCCCGGGATCCCGCAGATCCTGATCCCGGGATTGGCCACCCTAATTGTTACTGAACTTACTGGAGCATTCAGTAACGAGTTTGTTGGGCATTAGAAGACACATAGGTGCACTATTCTATTAAAGGCAAACAAAAGGAATTTACCCTGGTTTTTTTTTCCACCAAGTTTCTTTTCTTGATCACATCAATTACAGAGCATCCTCTCCCAGAAAAAAGAAAAACATGTTCCGGAGAAAACACCATATTCACAATTGAAACCATGAAAATTAGTCATTTATCAGGGATTTTTTTCTCCCGCCAAAGTCAGTCACTTTGCACTAGGACAAGCTCGTACTCTCTTTTACTAAGCTAAAGTATATTAATAAACCACTCTAAGACATCATGATATAATTTTATCTAGATCGGAGCATCTTCACAGTTTTTGTCATTTTCACCAAAAAAGTGAAACTTCAGGCCTCTTGCCAGAACAGAAGATGTTGACTCAGATCAAAAAGCTTTTGCACGTTCCTTATTCAGGTCAAGTCACAATTTCCCACACTAGCCGATTTTGAATTTCTCAATTTCAGTTTATTCACTCCGCCCTAATATATATATATATATATACTGTTGCACATGGTCCGGCACTCCCTGAATCTCTCCAATACACTTTGCCCAGATGCCTATCAACGGGGGAAAGGAATCTCACCACCACATACACCATCCAAAGAAAGATGTCACTCCGGGTCTTTTGTGAAAGTGCAAAAGTTTACTGTAGTATGTCTACGTCGTTTTGGGATTAACCCGTCTTCAGGACATGCACGTGCAAAAAAAATAATTAACTGATGGACCCTTATGTACATTATTGTGGTTGGTGGGTTTGGCTGCGGTTTCATATTTCTTTGCAAAACCTTTTCAAAGCAAAAAGCTAATATAATTTCTATTTAATAAAATACACTATAAATAAAATTTGAATATAGCAAATGAAAAATTGACACAAGAATAGAATGAAATGCACATTTTTACTTCTCACAAATTACAATAGAGGAAATATGCTTGTACTGTGACGCATGGTGCTAGAGATCCTTATGACACTGCGTTCCCTGTGTGTTTAACCTTGATTTGCCCTGTCCCAGGAGCATTTTAAAAGAGGAGGGGGCCGTTTGCAGACTCTGGGTGGGCATCCTCCTCTCCATGGTTCTGTCTATTAGGCATGTGCAGGTCTCCAGAGATTACTTTCACTACTGTGCATGCGCTGTGGCTGTTTTTCCATAAATGTTATGACCCAGATGCAACGTTAAACGCGGAACTCCAGAAATGTATTGAAACATGAGAGCAGTATGTGCATTGTGGGCCCCCATGGGCTCAGGGGCCAATGTGCACTGCACACAATGAATCCATTATAGAAATGCCTATTCCCGCTCCCCAGCATTATACATTATATTGTACATTACAGGAATATTTTAACGAATACTTGCCTACTTTTGAAAACTAGTTTCAGGGAGATTATAGTTGGTAGAAGAATTTTACGCAGCGCCCCATTGAGGGGGCATGTCATGCTCCACCCAAAGGGCGTGTCTAGTTCCATATAGGGAGAGATTGTGAAGAGAGATTGTGAACGTGGCACCTAAAAGCGTGGGTGCGTACTGCTACATCTGAGAGGAATCTTTTAAGATGACTTATATCCAAATATAGATGAGCCCCCAAGCAGTTAGTAAGAGCTACTATACAGTACTTGCTAAAGTGATCGGAAATGGCTCTGATGATTCAATGTAAATGTATCTATCTCTCATTCCTTTTTTCCCCAAAAATATAACAGTGTAATGTGGGCTAGGTGAAATGAGGGAGATTGCTAGACTAATGAGGGACAGGGGGAGATTGCTGTTATTTCAGGGAGTCTCCTGCAGAATGCAGGAGGGTAGGCAACTATGTTTTAACGTCACGCTCAGCTTCACAGAAACTACACATGGGAGTATGAGTACATGAGATTGAAAACCAAATGTAAATGTAAACACAAAAAGGCAACTGGTGTCGCGAAATGTAGCTTAAGAACACTACATCACTGTACAAGCTAGAGTTAAATCAACAAATTGAAACATAAAGGAAAGAAACTTGTGCTGTGTGGCCTGTGTACTGTATGTAACAGATATTTTCACTCAGATAATATGGGCAGCATGTGCTGAAGAGGAAAACAACACCTGTGAGTTGGCCCCTGTAGCTCTTGGTGTCATACTGACCCTGTTATCACCATACTGTCTTGTGACACATCCTCTGTTCTTATTATCCTATTATATTTGCCATCACTGGCCAGCATATTATGCAGGAAAACTAACCCTTGAGTGTCAATATCTCTGTGAGAGATGTGCAAAATATCTGCTTAAAATGCCAGCATTGTTCACTTTTATATAAATTCAAATAAAATATGTTGTGTAAAAAAATATTATATTTCCCATATAAGGTAAATATTACAGATTATTATGATGAATAAGAATGTTTGCTTCTCAAATCTCACACCAATTTTAACAAATTCACTTGGCACTCAAAGGGTTAAAACAAATCTGAAACGCATGAGGTCCTGAGTATAGTTACACACTATTATACAATGTGCAAACCATACAATACAATATTTTCAGTGGCCACATCCAGGAGTATGTGGTGATTGGCGATATCCTCAGACTGAGCTGTACTTATTATTACCAGTTATTTATATAGCGCACACATATTCCACAGAGCTTTACAGAGAATATTTGGCTATACACATCACACCTACCCCAGAGAAGCTTACACTCTATTCCCTAACACATGTACATGCACACACTTACACGCTAGGGTTATTTTTGTTGGGAGCCAGTTCACCTACCATTATATTTTTGGGGATTGTTGGAGGAAACCAAAGTACCCTGAGGAAACCTATGCAAGCACAGGAGGAATATACAAACGCTGCATTGTTAGAGCCATGTTGGGAGTCAAACCCATGAGCTTAGTGCTCTGAGGCAGCAGGGGCGAATTTAGGGGTCAGGCCGCCCCTAGGCACAAAATATTTGGCCGCCCCCACCCCATATATACATGTGCGCAAACACCCCCCCCCCCACCCCACCCCAAACCCCCAAACCCCCCCCCCCCCCCCACTAAAAAAAAAGAAAAAAATCGACACATGCCTGCGGCACGCAAACTGTCCCTCCTGGCTCTGGGCAAATGTTGGGTAGTATGCAAACACAATAGATAGCTCTGGAACACAAGGAGACACACACTTTTAACATGAAAATGCATTAGCACTTACGTTTTTTTAATAGAAGAGTTTCAAACAGTTAAACTGTCTGCTCCCAACACATTCCTCTCCCTGCAGCAGCGTGATGAGAGGAGGGAGGGCTGGGTAACCTGTGTGAACTGCAGTGAGAAATGTTCCTTGCCTCTTGTAAGGAACATAAAACACTAGTAGGTAACACAGTAGTTTTGTACAGCCTGACGCCTGTGTGGACGGACTCCGGAGTTTCCGGTGCAAGTATGTGAGCAGGCAGTAAATACTGCCTGTATGCACTGCTCGGATGGAGGGAGGGATGAGACTGTAGCTTCAGGCTGCCCAGAGTGTAACGTGCAGCAGCGCTGAGCGCACAGGCACAGTAGTGGGTAATAGTGGGTAATTGAACGCCAGCTCCGTAAAAGTAACGGAGCTAGCTAGGAACTGGAAGCCGTGCTGAGCACCGCATCTGTCGGTGCCGGACTGAGGTGGCTGGCCAGCTGCCAATCAAAACTAAGAAGTGATGCTGCCCCTTCCTTCCGGCGTGGTCGGAGACTGATGTGAGGGAGCATCCTGGAGGCAACGCTGCAGCGGTGCTCGAGCAGGCTGTGAGGGGGTAGCCCTCCGTTACCTTGGCTACTGCACTCGCCAGCCGACAGATAGCTAGGCTGATTGGCAGCAGGTGCCTGGCGGCTGCCGCCCATGACAGGTGCTGCCCCTAGGCCCGTGCCTCACGGGCCTAGTGACAAATCCGGCCCTGTGAGGCAGTAATGCTAACCATTACACCATCTGTGTTGCCTTATGATCCATAACTGATCCTGGGGAGCATGCGTATACTGTAGCGCATTCACTATATGATGTGAACGATTTACCTTTAAAATTCAAGTTGTAATGATAAATTTCCAGAAAACCGTGCGTACCCAGCTTATGTCCAGACAAGCAGGTTTTTTCTTGCTTTGGAAGGATACAACACTGTGGGGTAATTGTGCCACATACACAGTACCAACTAGTAAATTCACTATTTGTGTGTCAGTAGGGTTTAAGCAGGGCTGCCAATTGGAGGTAGAAAAGTATATGTTGCTTTTTCTATAATTATATATATATCTTGGTGGTCGAGGAGGCCAACCGAGAACTGACGGTCACCAGGTCCAAGATCTCAACCTTTCAATCTGCGTACAGTGATGATTTGAGCCATGAGAAAAACTTGAAGTGGATACAACAGTTGGAAAACAAGTGCGAATCTTATCAGCGTGACTTAATAAAATTTAAAAATAATAAAAAAAATGGCCGTGGAGCAGGACTACGAGGACAATCGTGTCTACCGATGGTTATATGGGGGAAACTCCACACAGAATGATCGTCCCACCAACAGAAATCATAGACCCTGGCATAATAAAAGTACGCAGTCTGGCATTGACCTTACCAGTAGCGACAGTGACTTTGTTGTTTTAGAGACAGACGAAGCAAGTGGGCTAAGTACCGTCCATTTAGGAGGTCGCAAGGCTGCCAAAGGCGCGCGGCCACCCTTCAAGGGGGTCAAAATAAGAGAGGGCAGGGAAATCAGAAAAGCAGCGTCGGTGGCAGCGACGAAACTGAAGGTCTGATTTTCAACCTTTCTGATAGGATACTATTGGCTGATGAAAGGAGGGTGTTGAATTTGGGGCTGAGTTTCGGGCCTACCAATTGGCACAATGATTTCAATTGGAAATTGAATCTACACAAATTTTCCAGGAAACTACGGCTCAAGGAATATTACCAACATAATCCAATACAGTCATCGGAGACCATTTTCACCCCATTTCTTCGCCAGAATTCAAAATCTAATTTTGACCCAGTGTCCACCAATGGGTCAATAAAGACCTTTTCAAGATTGATAGACGATTCTGTCACCAGGTACTTAGCCACCCCATATGCCATTCGTCCAAATCTGTCCAAAAGTGAATTGACGGCCCTGAAGTCTCTGGAGTCAGATAAGTCTATTATAATTCGCCCCGCTGACAAAGGCGGGGCGATTGTAATACAACGCATTGATGACTACCGTGCAGAAATCGAGCGTCAATTACAGGACAAGGAGGTGTACAGTAGATTGTCTCGGGATCCCACAACGCTCTATCAAAAAGAGCTATTTGAAGTGATTGATAAAGCTCACCGTGAGGGAAAAATCCCATCTAAAGTTTTGAAGGCGATCCGAGTACAACACCCTAAAGTTCCAGTCCTGTATACACTGCCGATATTGCATAAAGATCCTGCTAGACCACCAGGGAGACCGATTGTCTCCGCCAGGGACTCTTTACTACAACCCACATCACAATTGTTAGACAGCATATTGCAGCCCCTACTTCCTCTACAATCGACCTTCTTAAAGGACACGACTTCCTTCCTGGTTAAGTTGCAAGAACTTGAGAACATTCTAGAAGGACCTTTGCTCTACAGCATGGACGTGTGTAGTTTATACACTTCGATTCCCCATGAAGGGGGACTCCGAGCCATAAAGGACTTCCTGTCCAAAAATCTGGACAGTGACACATTCGACCATCAGTTATTCCTCAGTCTATTAGAGCTGACTTTGAGGCGTAATTTTTTTCTGTTCGACGGAAATTTCTACGCTCAGCATAGGGGGTGTGCCATGGGATCTTCCGTGGCACCCTCCTATGCGAATGTTTATATGTTTGCCGTTGAATTTGATTTATTCCTCTCTGACCCGTCCACTAGGGGGCACATGTTGATGTACACCAGGTACATTGATGACGTGTTCCTGTTGTGGGCGGGCGGAGAGGAGAGTTTTTTTCACCTCATGACTCAGGTCAACAACAGCAGCCCATGTATAAAATTTACGTACACCTATCATCCGGAATGTCTACATTTCCTGGATGTCCAAATCCAGTTAAAAAATGGTAAGATCAGCATGCAGGTGTTTAGCAAACCCACTGATCGCAACACATTGTTGCGATCAACGAGCTACCACCCACCAGCTCTGAAAAACGCCTACCTCTGTCGCAGATGATTCGAACGGCTAGAATCACCAGTGACAGGGAAAAGGTATCCGAGAGCCTGGATCATGTGGTGGATAAATTTCAAACAAGAGGGTATCAACACCATGAGCTGCTAAAGGCCAAACAAAATGTGCTGCGGATGAATAGATGAGACTTACTAAAGTCTTCTAGTAGAGACAATTCCAATGTGATTCCCCTGGTCAGTGATTTTTCCACGGTCCACTTCAGAGGGCAACGAAGGCCCTTTGGCTTATCGTGAGTACCGATAAGGACCTCCCCATTTTCCGGGACAAACGTCCCATCCTTGCTTTCACTCGGGGGAGGAACCTTAAAGACCGATCAGTCAAATCGAACATCACAGGATTGGGGAAAAGCCTCCATCCCAATGTATATGTTAAGCCGGTAGGGTGCTATAGCTGCCACAATTGCATTACGTGCAAATTTGTGATTGCATGTAAAACATTCATGCATCCCCACTGTGACAAACAGTATAATATCAGGTTTGTGATACTTGTGATACAACGCATGTAGTCTACATTATCAAGTGCCCATGCGGCCTTTGTTATGTGGGCCAGACCACATACAAATTTAAACAAAGGATGGCAGGCCATAGGTCATCAATTGGATTGGCATTGAAGGGTCGGGACATCGACCAACCAGTGGCACGGCACTTCAGGGAGGCAGGTCACTCCCTGGAGTCGCTTAGGTACTTTATGATCGATCATGTACCATTGTCAATGAGGGGTGGCGATCGAGCCAAAGCCCTCCTATTGAAAGAATCTCAGTGGATTGTCCGGCTGGGCACCACTAGTCCTGGAGGACTTAACAAAAAATCAATTGGAATAGTTTAATTTAATGCTGAGGATAGTAGAAAGCTGCAGGCTGTCCTCTTCATAACATTATGGTTCTGTGAATATGGGTGGAGGTAACCTTCTGCATGTGAAACCTTAGGTCACATGTTTAGTCCTGTAGTTCCATGCTCTGGCTTTATGTTTTAGGTCATTATGATATCAGCTATTATGTACCTTACGTGCAGACAATAGTCAGTAATTATTCACTTAGAAGCACTTTGCATTATCCTGTTGTATGTTATATGTTTGTATGTGTTTATGTTTTTTCATGTAAATTAGCTTTGCGAGCTCCATGAGGGACGGGGGATTAACCAGTGGGGGCGGCGAGCTCACACGGTGAGGCCCTACCCGTTCCCTTGCTCATTGTTTTGCCTGCATATATTTTGATGTATTTATGTATATTTTTTTCATTTGTATATGTCCCAACAGGCAGTTCCTTCCTCCGGCCAGCAGGGGCTGTTGCTCTGCCGTGCATCCTAGGCCAGCAGGACAGGTGGAACGCAGGAAGTACCGGCTGGAACACATCAGCGTCATTTCCGGCTGAGGCGAGCCGCGTTCCCGGAAGTGCAGGTCCGTGGACTTCCGGTATGACGAACAGCAGGACCCGGCGGCGGAGGGAGTGCCTGGAGGGACCCACGGGGGGTATTTAGTTCGGTAAGTTGTTGTGATCAGTGCTTCTCTCTTGTGTGTTCTGTGCCCTGAGGACGGGGTGATTCCCGAAAGCGCTTGGTGCGCAATACACAGCATCATTTTACTACTTGGCTAATTTTTAATGGTTAAAAGTCTCCACAATATCCATCGATGTTTCAGTCAAATCTATGACCTTTTTTAAGACAGGAGTACAATTTGGGTTGCAAATCATCACAGGATAGTAACCCTAAAGGGACAAATGCAGGGCATACTATCCTGCGATCATTTGTTGTTGGCAAATTGTACTCCTATCTTGAAAAAGGTCATAGATTTGACCGAAATGTCAATGGAATCTATGGAGACTTAACCATTAAAAATTGTATACCACTTCTGGCTCTGGTGAGTGCCGATCTCTCTTTGGAATATATATTACTCTTCAAGTTTGGAGCACCCCAAAATCACCCTATGATTATGTGAGTGTGGACTACACCTGTCGTATATATATATAATTTACATTCATACCTTATACATGTACTATCTTGACAAAATGGTTGAACAGCCCTGAAACGTTGACGTATTATGTACATGTTACTTCTTCAATACAAAAGTTGTCATTAACGCCATGGAGTGTTGTACCTTATATCCCAGTTGTTTAGCCTTTACCCCCAGATATTGGTCACTAGAGAAAAATAAATGTCACCATATTATACCTCACCTCACACACTAACACCCCTTGCACCATATTATGTCCCACACAGTCATGCCCCTTGTACCATATTATGCTCCACACAGTAATGTCCCTTGCACCATATTATGCCCTACACCAGGGGTGGGCAATAAGTGGCCCTCCAGCTGCTGATGAACTACACATCCCAGCATGCCTTGCACAGATTCAGCATGGTCAAATAGCTAAACTAAGGCAAGTTTAGTTATTTGACCATGCTGAATCTGTGCAAGGCATGCTGGGGTGTGTAGTTCATCAACAGCTGGAGGGCCGCTTATTTCCCACCCCTGCCCTACACAGTATTGCCCTTTTCACCAAAGTATGCCCCACACAGTAATGCCCCTTGCACCAGATTATGTCCTTCAGTTATGCCCTTAACACCATATTATATGCCTCAGTGATGTAGCCTCACATAGTAATGTCTGACTACCTTCTAGTTGTCAGTGGCTTTTATGCTGCCACCATATCTTTCTAACTGCAGCTAGCTTCTTCAATACAAACCCCCCCTATTGATCTGTGGTCCCAGCACATTTGCGAACCAATGTTCAAGCCGGTTTCCTTTCATATACACAGCGGCTAGTAAATGTACCTCCTATATTGTCTGCAGCCTGCTCTAGCATCCTTCACACTGTCTCCCCTGAAGTTGCACCCATTTTGGGAGGGACATTTTAAACAGTATGCCATGCAGACGGCCAGACCTTATAGAATGATGTGCAGACACTGGCTACAGGTGCCCAATGCATTTGCATGGCTTTCCCAGACCCTGAATAAAGTTGTTCTAGCTTCCTGCATCACTACCTGCAAACTGCACATAGCCACCAGCTAATGAGCAGTATAGAACTCTACTATGCTGCAGATTCCTTCCATTAGAACCAGTGTGTATATTACAGTGAGTTCTGCTGTACCTGTTATACTTCAATAAGCTAACACCACTGTCAAGTAACTGGTCTGTTCATAGTTTGAACAGACAAGGTGTGGTGTGTTTCCTACATAACTCTGCAAATACCTACACCTGTACACACCACATTTCTTAGAGTACCAATTCGGAAACAATACAATGTGCTACTTTAGTGACAGTTCTCCTCACCTTAAAACACATGTGTAGAATCCGCTGTCCTCTACTTCTGCTGAATGAATCCACAGAGAGTCATCATCCTTGCTCATTCTAGCCACAGAAAATAAAATAGGTTCTTCCAAATCCCCTTTGGTTTTGTACCACATGAGCCTCAGCCCTGCACTCTGAGCCATGGTATAGTTAGTCCTGATGTAACTGTAGAAGAGAGCACACTTCACACGGACAGGTTCTCCCACTAGTGACATGTAGGTGTTCAGATCCACTGACCAGTCAATACAGCCATCCGCTGGAAGAAAAGGACAGGATTGTTACATAGAATAAAGTTATCAATCCTAAATAACTGCTGATCTTAAGATTTCCTTAAGAAGAGCCTCTAATCATACAACAGTTTAACACCTGCTTAATAATAGAAACTGCATAACGAGTGATAATATATCACCAACATACACACATAGAGGAAGACATTTCCCAGCATCTGATTTAGAGAAACAAAACATTCAGTTCTTATATTACACTTATTTGTTAAGGGTTTAGTTTTAAGAGATGATATCAATAAAATGAGATTTGCTATTACATGATTTTGTCACTATTATTTAATTATATCTTCATCCATCCTCTTGTAATTCTTAAGAAATGCTTCCTTGTGGAGCAATTGGTTTCCAAAACCAATCCTAGAAATCTCTCTGGTTACATCTGGTATACCTTTACAAGTAAAGGGCAAAATGAATCCCAACTACTGTAGGTGCACAACTACCGTTTGGTCACCATGGTACTTTCCCATGGCATTAGTGATACCTAGCTCAGATATCCATGAATTGTAATCCATGGGTGGCCTGCCACAACCCACTTCCAGAGAAGATTCTCTGCAAAACTACACCAGCCTTGTAACTTGCTCAGAGCCCTTGGCTCCTTCAAGGAGCCACTATGACGTTGTGGCCCAGAAGTTACATCATGATGCCCAACATTAGTACCATGAAATCACAATGAAGCGGAGTAGAGGTTTTTCTTAGTCAAGACCTTCAACTCTAGATATGGTACTGACCACAGCACAGAAAATTTGGTAGTCCCCTTTGTATTTTTGGTATTCACTGGTCACATTTCAGGTTCTTCACATTGTGAAGCCATTATATGAACATTTTTTAATATTAAGATCGGAGGAGATAAAATATATTTTTACATAGCTATGAGAAACATAAGCTATATTATAAAGGAGGCATTTGATAACATATTATCATATAACATAATGATGAAATTACCAAAAGGTTAAATAAGGGGCCAAGTTAGATGGGTAAATGGTTCTTCTTCACAATCAAATTATATGAATTCCAGTTATTAAGTTACAAGGCCCAAACTAGGAATTTTAAAAGCCCATCATTGCACAGTGCATGGAGTACAGCCATTAGTGCACTGGTGACAGCCATCATTGCACTAATGGCTGTACTCCATGCACTTGTGACAGCCATTAGTGCACTGGAGACAGCCATCATTGCACTAATGGCTGTCACCAGTGCATGGAGTACAAACAATTCCTTTGGACATGCAACACCCCTCTTAATTTAAACTTCTGTAAATAATAATTGTTGATTAATTACTATAATTTCTGCAAATAATAATTGGTAATTAGTTTCTATTTTACCCAAAAAAACTACTGTACCCAACTTATCTGTATTTTCGCAAATGTTGGTTTAAGCTACATACAGTGGGGGGAAATGGTGTGAATTTAATTGGAAAAGAAATAATAATGGGATAATAAGTACATCTAAACCAGGGGTGTCCTTGGTTATCAGGATCATGTACTAACTCAGATGGCAATTAAACCCCAACAACGCAAAGAGATTGCTAAACAAGTTGACTGTCAGTAAGCATAAAAGACAATTCATGGCCTGAACTCATTTTACAACCCGAGGATGTACATGGTTTATATTCAGCAATTTTAAAGAAATGAATTAATGAAGAGCACTGGGCATACAGTGCTTAATCCATTAGGAAATTACTGGCTCATCACAACACACATCCTAGATGCTTTTAGAAAATTTCCTCCAGTAAGAAAGTCACAGAGACATGTTTACCACAACGTACACCACTAGTTGTTGAAACAAACTGGCATCCAACGAAAAAACAGCACATCCAGGGTTCAAACAGTTTGTAGAATTGTTCTATAATTTAAAAAGTGTTTAAAAGCTTTTAAAATCGATAAACATAAGACACGATGGATGGATACGTTAAAGCAGAGTGATCTGGTTCTACTGTAACACTGCTCTTACTTGAAAAGTTTAACAGAACATTAAATGCTTTTGATATCTGTATGAAATAACTTTAGTTTCTATGCAATTAAGAAAAGGGATGTGAACCTATTGAAAAAAAAAATTCCTATTGTAAAGTGCAACAGAATTTGCTGCATGATATAAGAAACTGTCAATAAATAAAAGATAAATACATTTACAGTAATGGTGTGTACACACCGGGGCGATATGCCGTGCTATGCGAGTCCCGATGCGATCAGATCGCATCGGGACTCGCATCGCACGGCATGCATGGAGGGGCACAATTTTATTGCTACCTTTGATAAAGCTGCCAAGAGCGGCGAAAGGCGTCAGGTAGTGCCTGCCCACCATCCACTTATCCATTTGGGATTGCAGCCCGGACCAGCCCTACAAGATTGAATTGCCTAGACCACCTATTTCCATCTGGGAGGTCATTTCACTATCTGGTGCACCAGCCATCTCCTCTCCTGCTGTAAAAAGACCCACCATCTTCAAACTGCCAGTGGATACCGGTTATTTGTGCCAGTTTTGGGCCGGCCACTTGGACATATGGACGGTGTCTACAGACGTATTCCAGCACTTAACCATTAGTGGTAATTATCATTTCTACCAAAAATTCTTGGGGCATACTAGGAACGGATTCTCCCTACTTTTCTATCAATTGTGGATATGGGCAATGTGGTACCAATAAATATTTGTAAAGATCATCCAATTTATTTGATTTGATCAAATCTGGGATAAAACCCTGCTATTACCCCCTTTTTTTTTGCACTTTAGGGGCACAATTTAGACTATATAGTGCAGATCTGCACTATATAGTCTTGCCTGCCCTCTATTTGGCTGCCGATTGTCGCTCACACGGGAGAGCACATCGGCAGCGCATCGGGCTCATAAGCCTTAAAAAGCACACAATGAGCATGCGATATTTCTTCCGATGTTCACTATATCAGCAACATCGGAAGCCATATCTTACCATGTGTACACACCATTAGAATATACATATTATACAAAACAGAGTTGAATGTAATAAAACAAGATGCAAATAGTGGGTGCCTGCGCACTGGGTTTTTCCTGTTCGGTGATAGCAGCTGCACTTACTGGAAGACCGGCCTGGACTAGTTTAACAAGTTTGTATACAGTATATGTGGAGTTAGAACAAACAATGTGAAAACGACTGATACCAAATGGAACCAGTCAATGCACACTACCTGCCGCTCTTATTTTAATGAAATTATTTTTTTATATGAATATACACATATGTAATGTGATTCCACTAGCTGCTGCACATGTTAAATGAGCTAGCCTGTGCTCATGAAATAAAGTAGGAAAACTGGGGGAAAACTCTGTCTTGATAAAGTTCCCAAATACTGTGGGTACGAAACGCGTTGACGTCACACCCTTATCTCCGGAAGCATCTCCAAGGCTCTGACTATCCTCCTCTGAACCAGCCGGTTTGCACTCCCCCTCAGCTGCACATACAGCCGCTATCATCATACTTGTCTGCCCGCCAGTCACCAACTCCAACAATAACAGTGGCTTCTGTGTACCTAATCTCGCTCCTGCTGGAGCGGTGGAGCTCCGTTTGGAGACTGCTACAACCTTTACAGTTTATCAGGTTGAGCCACAACAAAATATGCTTCCCGCCATCAAATCATCTGTGGGTGAGAAATCTTATTGCTACAGTTGAGCTACCACTTGTGTTACTATTGTTGTCTTTGGATGAACTGCCTTACAACTAGCGCGTGTTCTGCTTACATGCTAATCGGCATTACATATCACCATCGGCGTGTTGAATACTTGTGATCTCTAAATATTGCATGTGAACTGCATTCAGAAGTTTTGGCAGATCATTGTTTACACATGATTGCTGCGGACTGCAATTCTTAAAATAACCTACCAGATTATAAGAAAGTGATTCAGTGTCATTGGAGAGCCTAATTAACCGTTGGAGACATAATTACCCCATTATTGAGCTATTTGTGCTTATACTAATTAATAGGTGCTTTTAGTCTTGCTGTTTTTATTGTACTGTCTATTATAAAATTGTATGCTTTTTTCTTTTTATTACATATAAATAATTATTTTTACAAAGTGTGTCCAGTGTCATTTTGGTCACTAATTACTACTCAGAGTATACCATCCACTTAGCAGCGCAATGTGCTAAAAAAAAACAGTTTTCCTAGTATATGTGGAGTGCTGTGAACGGAATAATAACTGATGTCCATAGGCCTTGATGCAGACAGTTATAAGTTGACAGTGGCATCCAGAAGAGTAGAATTCCAAAAGGGGCTGGGTAAGTATACTTCACCCTCTCCTCCTACCCTGCTATTCCCTCTCTATCCGCAGCCTACCCCTAACTTTGCACATTTGTGCCAACCCTCCCCACACACCCTAACCCTATTTTAGTGCCTAACCCTCCCTACCCACAGGCTATCCCTAACTGTCCCCACAACCCTAACCCCACAGTGCCTAAAAATCTCCCACTCCCATGCATGGCCAAACGCTTAGAGTCCACGGGACCCTTATCCCTTATGATTGGGATTCCAGTGCCGGCATTGCCACCTATTCTGATAGCTGATGATCCCCTTTTTCCAGGGATACCAGAATTTTGAAAATCGGCCTTGGGGAACTGAAGATATCCAACTTCAAAGCAGCAATCCACATCCGACCTGTTAATTGCAATTCCCAGTCATATTTCTCAGGTTCTCTCTGACTTAGAGTTTTTATGAGAGTAAATTCCAAAAGCTGGGACTCTCCCCTTTCTGTCAACACTAACAGATTGTCTCTATCATGCGCAGAACCAGAGATATCAGCCTTCCTGCAGCCGGTCCCTGCTCCAGCTCCAAAGGTTTGGTGTACAGTTTTATATTTTTGTTAATGGATTGCTCTGGATCCTGATCTCTGATCCCCAAGTTCCCAGCACCTACTGAAAGGTGGGACTATAGGTTTCTATACTATTGAAGGCTAAGAAATCTATTTCCAGATAATGGCGATATCTGCAGTCAAACAAGCTGCACTTCCACCAGAAAATGACGAAAATTAAGCCCACTCCATTATCCAACCCTCCCCTGCGTAAAAAACACCCCCTACCTCCCTGGAAGTCATTTACAAGGTACCCTTCATTCAGCTCAGTGCCCCCTTCCACACATTAGTGTTCACCCTCCCACCACCTGTGCAGTAAAGGAGTAATTGGCAGAAGTTACTGCTCCAGGTCCTACATGTTGAATGGAAGATAGAGCACCCCCTGCCACCCGTGGGACATCAGAGCTGCTGCTGATAGCACCCCCCACCCCTAGGAGGAGAGAATGGGTAATGGCCCCAGTGCATTGCTTTGCCCAGGGGCCCACACTGCTGTTAAGACGGCCCTGATTGCCACTGATGTTGGGATTCCAGTACAGATTTAGTGGCCACCAGTTGGGGTTCCAGGGCCAGAATTTTGCCTGCTGACATCCTGATCAATGGCCTGCTGAACACATGCAGTGTGTACACCCGTACACAAGATATGCAAAGTCCCAAGTAATCATAAGATGGGTATTAGAATTAGAGTGAATAAATTAAAGCTCTGGGTAAGTTCTTTCAGACCTGTAATAACTAATCACATATGGCAGTGTATTACATTTTGATGACAAACTACCAAACATTCGCATGTTGGCCTTGTACACGGAGTACAGTATCAGGTCACATTAGCTGTTTGTCTATTATCCACTCCATGCTTTCCTCATGTCACAGACAGACCTGCAGTGTGCTGTCATTATGCTGTTGTCCTGCCATTTATGTTTTTCCCATCTGTGTGTTATTCCAGCCTACTCCTTACTTGATAACACTGATTAATCTTAATGACCTCTCGGAAGTGATTATGTTGAGACTATATACTATCATCATGCCTAAATTATTTAGAACAATGTTTCAATTGGTCAAATTAATTTTTTAAAAACCATAAAGAATAAGATAAAAATAAATCTTGGACATGATGTACTAGGATATAAGCAGCCAGTGCAATCAACAAAATGAGACCTACCCATTAGTACATATATATTGTACCTAGTGCTGTTTCCTGATATTTAAACGTATTGTTTTCTGAAATACAGTACAAAAAACTAATTGTGCCAACAAAACTTAGAAAACAAACATCCTTGTATAAATACACAACAGAGCAATAGTGGGGTGACAGAGGGACGAGAATTCCCAGTTCCCCCTTGTTAAACACAGTACATATGTAGCATATCTTCTTTCTGGTACTGCATTCACATTGCAAAATGCAGGGTCACACCAGGTCCTGGTGCAACCCTGCATTTTGCTGAGTTCAGATCCCTACAGCAACCCGACAATATTGCCGGTTCGCTGACACCATGCAGGAGCGGGGTGGGGCATCATTGGGGGCAGGGCAGCGTTTGAGTGTGAATGGGTACCGAGTCGCTCGACCCGGTTAATCATTCACACTTCACAGCAACGAACCAGTAAGAACCCTTCTTTTTTACTGGTTCATAATGCTGGGTTGCTGCCAGTTTGCTGGACCCGGTAAGCCCTTTCAGATCACACCAATTACTGGGTCAAACCGGGCACAAACCAGCATGGACCCACCCAGTAATTAGGTGCGATCTGAAAGGGGTATAAGAGTAATGACTATCCAGTAGGAGTTACAACCAGAACAATAAATGCAACTTTCTAATTTGGCAACCTCCCTCCCTCCCTCATTAACTAAGATACTAGAGTACCTGTGCTATAGAAAGATTCAAGCATAGGCTTCATATACTGCACAATTGGTGGATTTCTCTTCAAATGACACCAATGTAAGTATTAACACTATACTGTACTACGCAATAATATATTTATTTTGAAATAATATTTTTATGTACAATACAAAACTACTTATTTTGATTGCAGATAATGTCAGCATATAAATAGCATAATATCATAATAAAGACAATATTAGTTTTTTGCTTGACAACAGAATGCTGAGTTTAGCATATGCGCATAATATCCAGAGAAAAGAAAAGGGCATGTGCCATAATGATATTAGTATAAGCAGCTGCCAAGCAATTAATATTATTTGCTATTATACAGTACATGGCATATTGTTGCCGCTGGATCATTTTCTTTTTCAGAACAAGCAATATAAATGTAAGACTTAATGACTAAACACTGTCTGTATTAATCAACATATGAAAAATAATGCACTGTCCAATGAGGTGGTCCCCAGTCATCCATTTCAATTCAACTGAAAAACATCATAGACAACTGATAACCCTACTTACTGTATGCCAGAAATATGTAGTACTGTATGCTCATAAAAAAAATAATTGTGTAGCTTTTAATTTTTCTCATTACTGCAGTTGCATACAAAACTCTAGTGCATGCCCTACAAAGGTGATATTAGAATACTATAGTATATTTACTAGAAACTACTGTAGCTATCAACCCTAGAGTTGTCACCAATGGTTTTGGACCAAGTCTATGAATGGCTCTCTGCTATCTCATCCTGGATGTCTTCTCACCACCTCAAACTCAATATTTCCTAAATGGAATTAATTATATTCCCACCAGCCAAGAACAGTTACCATCCTGATATCTCCATAACTGTTGTCAACTCGACAATCTACCCTACCCCACAAGCTTGTTGCTTAGTTGTCATCCTCGACTCTGAAATGTCATTTGTTCCCCACATTCAATCTGTTTCCAAATCACGTTACATGCATCTACAAAAAATATCCAAAATACAACCCTATCTCACACAAGACACTACTAAATCTCTTATCCATGCACTTGTTATATCTCACATTGACTACTGCAATAGTCTACTAACTGGTCTTCCCAAGAACAGACTCTCGCCAATGCAATCCATTTTAAATGCTGCTGCTAGGCTGATCTTCCTAGCAAGATGCTCATCGTCTGTAGTGTTCATTCTAGCACGTGCTATCTTTGTAAACCCATGCAGTTCCTTTTCCCTGCCTGGAGTGTCTCTGTCTGCTGTGGTGTTTCTAGCACAGGTCTGGTAGGCATATCAGTGCTGATATACAGACCACACT
Organism: Crinia signifera; assembly: GCF_055691185.1. NCBI lineage: Eukaryota > Metazoa > Chordata > Amphibia > Anura > Myobatrachidae > Crinia > Crinia signifera. Next base: position 96,166,032 of record NC_139225.1, on the reverse strand, counting down.
ATGCTACATGCACTACAGCAGACAGCGACACCCCAGGCAGGGAAGAGGAACTGCATGGGTTTTCAAAGATAGCGGGTGCTAGAATGAACACTACGTCTGCTGATCCTCTCTGCCAGTACCTCCATTTTTTTCCTGTATTTTACAGTATTCAATATAAAACCCTTCTGCTAGCATATAAAGTTATTACCATACTGCACCAGCTTATATCTCTTTACTTATCACAAAATATCTCCCATCTCGACCACTCCGCTCTGCATAAGATCTGCATCTCTCTCCTGCATGGATCACTAGCTCCCATTCACTATTACAGGACATTCATCGGGCTGCTCCCATCCTATGGAATGCCCTTCCATGCACAATTAGACTCTCTACTAGCCTCCAAACTTGTAAGCGTTTCCTGAAAACTCACCTTTTCAGGCAAGCCTATGATAGTTAAGTTCCATATGCATAACCCTTTGAGGCACTTATGTATAACATAGCTTCCCTTCTGGACCTACACGCTATGATATTACTGTTGCCTGTCCTTGTGCTTCCCTCCTATATCCCTATAGATTGTAAGCTTGCAGCAGGGCTCTCCTACCTCCAAGTCTGTCTGTTGTTACCCAGTTTATTCTATCACTGTCTACAATTGTAAAGTGCAACAGAATCTTCTCTACACTATATAAGAAACTATAAATAAAAAATAAATAAAAAATAAATAATAGTGGTTCTCAAACTCCAGGTCCCTAACAGTCAAGTTTTTAAATTTATCTATGTCACATTACAGATTGCTAAATTAAATTGACTGGACAGATGGGCCCAATGGCATCTTACAAATGAGTCGTGGTAAACATTATTTGCTGGCCACAAATAGTGTGCCAGGGAATGTCCGCAGGCATGTTTGTACACATCCGCTTCTATATGTAAGCATGGAGAGTACGCCCACTGTGACTAATTGCGGCAGGCTGTACATGATCACTTCCGCAATGCATATGCACACGGGAGGCAATTATGCATAAGATGACGCTGCTCACATCTATATTACGTTTCCTTTGGCCAACCATGGATATACTTAAAGTCTTGTATGTGGCAGTACTAAAGCTTCTAAAAATGAAAAAAGTGATGTTGTCCATATTAACAAACCAGATTCTATCATTTTCTATGATGCAATAGAGAAATGATAGGTTGCTATGGGCAACATTGCTTCTTTCAATTTAGAAGCTGTAGTAAATGAATCCCTTAGAGAGATAAAGGAGGTTATTCTGTTTGACACACAGCGTTGTGAAGTTTGCAGCGCTGCATGTCGCAGCCTATTGGGCCAAACCCACATCATTCGATGGTCACCGGCCATCGAATGATGTGGAAGGTACACGAAAAATTGAGCCACTCGCAGGTGTCTTAGCTTTGCATATGTCCTTGAGGGGAACATGGCAGGCAGCTGACTTCCGATGATGTCAGCTGCCCGCTCCCAGCACCAGCGTCACTGGCATAGGCGTGCGCACATTGAGTGTTGCTAATGCTGTGCCCACCCTTATGAACACCACCCTGCCTCTAGCAATATTTTTTACCAAAGACTTTTGCTTTTTAGAACTGTATTCCATTAAAAAAAGCGTCCATCAATCGTTTTGCATTGTGTATTTTGCATTGTTACTTGTATTAGACCACTGTCATATCACTACAAAACTGCATCATCCATATAAGTTTTTGATTTTATTTGCATGTACTGTTACACAGAGTAATTAGAAGATTAAAACGAATAGGCATTAGATTATAGTGTGGCTGAGAGATGTTTTATATTGTAGTGAGTGCCACCAATGGGTGGTGTTAGACATGCCCAGTAGGTGGTGCTTAGCACACCCCATTGACGGTGCACCCCCTAATAAAATGTGCTGCGCACGCCTATGGTCGCTGGGCATTAACATGAGAACGCTCAGCATTTTCCAGTGCTAACTGGCTGGTACTTTATTCTCCGTACACTTTATGTCTCTGCAAGGCTTAGTACATTAATGTGTAAGTAGCACAGTTCTTACCAATGGTTGGTACTGTACATACCCTATGTTTATACACAATGGATGTCATCAGCAATTTCACAGCTCAGTTTGTCATTTTACCCAAGTTTCTCAGTTGCAAATTACTATTCTGTGTTAATAATAAATAGCTTAGAGTCATCAGCAAATAAGAATATGCTCCATTCTAGGCCATGTACAAGGTCATTACAGGAAAGACTGAAATAGACGCCCTGCAACGCTAGTCCCCTGTGTTATACCACTAATAACTCTAATCTAGACTGGGTTCTGTTTATAAATAGACTTTATCTTCTATCCTTAAATCAAATGCGTTATTTTGTATATACACCATCTACCATAGGATAAAATATTTAACTCTTTGAGGGCCAACAGCTCTGTGAGAGATATGCAAAATATCCACTAATAATTCCAGCGTCGCTCACATTTGTTATATAAATTCAAATAAAAAATGTTGTGTATAAAAAAATTATGTTTCCTATATGAGGTAAACAGTACAGGTCATTATAATTAAGAAAAATGTTTGCTTGGCCAATTTCACACCTATTTCGACAAATTCACTTGGCACTCAAAGGGTTAAACTGTTTGCGGGAGCGGGTGTAACCTGGTCATATACTGGAAAATTGCCATACGCAGACTGACATGGATAGTGGCAGCACACATACATCACGTCAATTGCACCACCAACATCGCGCTTCAAACCAACCACCGCAATATAATCATTCTTCATGAATTCACACTGACACGGTTACCAATTTAATTTCTACAATTTAATTGAGAATCTCATCCCTCAAAATCTCTTTATATAATTGAGTCAGGCTCACATGTCTGTAATTTCCTGGGTTCTGTGTTATTGCCTTTTAAAGATAGTTACCACATCTGCTTCCTATCAATCTAGTGCCACTGTCCCAGATAGAAGTCAATAAGAAGAAATAGTAATAAATGTTATCTGGGCCAGGTGCCGTCTGTCTTAATATTGTTTACATCTCCAGTGCTTTTTATGTATCCAATTGGTTGTTTTTTATTCCTGGGTATGTTGTCACTATACAATAGGTACTTACAACATTATATACTTTAATATTTATAAATGTGTGCACACTTTTATTTAGAGGTACATTTTTCCCAATCTTCAGTTGCAACACTTGCAATCTCCAGATGACGTTTTTGTCTGCGCCCTCCCTATGGAATTCCTTCCGTTGGATGTCAGGTGGTACTGCAGAGGTCAGACTCCGCAATGCTAAGATTTGCGGGGATAGCATATTTTCTGATCTGCTGATTTTGCTCTGTAGCAATAATCAATAGGATATTAAAAAAGAGGATTTTTGTATCCATATCATAGCATGCAAGAGTAGGGTGCAGCAACAAAAAACTGCTTGGTTGGAAAATAAAAAGCTAAAAGTATGTAAAATATACAAAAAAATGTGTGAACATCCAATGGATATGGTAAAGAGGGGAATAAATCTGGCCACAGACTTTTGCTTACCTATGAGCTGCTCTCCCTGCTCCCAACTGCAATTTCTATTTACCCCAATTCTCCATGGGCCCTGACATATTGCCAGGGATCACCTGACTACTGGTCTACCAACTGCAAACTCTGCCCAGGTCAGCTGACTCCAGTCACCGGTTATAAGGAAGATATAAGGACTATCACTGTTCACTGAAAAATTCCTCGAAAAATGTTGCTACTATTTCAGTTCCCAGTTGTGCTGTTCTTGCACCAGACAACTACAGGTCTCAGCCTGCCTTGGGGTATATTGCATTCCTGTGTGCTATTCTGCTTCCAGCTATTTTGTATCTACATTGAAGCTACAGTTATCAACTATGACCTGTGTGTATTACTTGACACCTGTGTTATTCAGTTCCCACTGAGATCAGGACAAGACATACTAAGGCCATAGCCAGGTCCTGCCTCATAGTATTTCTAGAGAATGTTTTCCTGTTCACAGGGTCCAGCAGGGTCCACTGCAGTCAGTCCAACCCAAGTATATGACAGTTCCTGGGCTGCAGTTACAGTTCATTAAACAAAATATAGGCCTGCTCAAGTACATCAGTAATTCAGTTTAGATTTGCACCATGAACGGTACTACACTGCCTCTCATCAGTACACTACCTTTTTCTGCATCCTAATATCCAGAGACTGAGTATCTCATGCATAAGACTTATATCGGACCACTGATCTTTCTGCACATAGCACCCCCCTGCTCAACCTCCAATTGCGTCCAACTGGGTTTGCAAGAAAAAAAAACTGACGTGACACAGTTGTAATGCTAAAATACAGATATAGCATAGATCAGGGATGTCCAAACTATGGCCCTCCAGTTGTTGCGAAACTACAAGTCCAATCATGCCTTGCCACAGTTTTGCTATTATTTATGCTAAACCTATTGCAAGGCATGCTGGGAGGTGTAGTTTCACAACAGCTGGAGGGCCATCGTTTGGACATGCCTGACATAGATACTAGAAATAGAAATGAATAAAATAAATACAATTTAATATAATAGTGTGTATTAAAAGGAGAAACAATGATGTACCAAGCATTGCTCAATTATCATAAATAGTTATAGGAAATAACGAATAGGACTTGAATCTAAGACAATAATCATAAATTATTAGCATTTTTTTTTCCATAAAACCATAACAGATTTAATCTACTCCTAAACAATTTATAGTTGTTCCTCTGCATATTGTACAGAGAAGGCCTCCTTGCTAATCAGACAGGAACTTGACATCCTTTTTTCTTGAGTCACCGTGAGGAATGTATATACATTTCTGCGCAGACGCAAACCCCAACTGCAAATGGCCACGACAATTTGCAATTTCAACATGCCATTCGCACAGAGCGGTGCGGGCCAGGGGCGTCCCCATGAAAATGCTGCGTGTTCCCATGGAATTGCGGATGGGACGAGGTGTGCCGATGACCAGGGACGCCGAGAGGGGGGGATGGGTACTAATTACCCGGGCTTTCTGGAGGGGCCCGGCTGGGGCCCTGGTCCGACCCCCCCCCTTCCTCCTCCGTCCCTCCTATGCAGCAGGAGCACACACCGACAGCATGTGTTGTGCTGACAGCAGGCTCAGCATGAGCGTCTCACTGACAGCAGGTGAGCTCATGCTTTCAGCACAGCACATGCTGTAGGTGTGTGCTGCTGCTGCTGCTGCTGCTGTTGAAGGGGGGGGCAATAAAACTCCCCCTCAACTTTAGAATTTTTCACCCACCTTAAACATTTTGAGGGCGTGGCCTAATTGCTGGAGGTGGCCACGGCCCCACAATTTTACCAGGGCCCGAGCATAACTCTCGGCGACCCTGCCATGCCCTGTCTTCATCCCGCTGCTGGCAAATATAATGAATTATATTTGCAAGAGCAAAATAAATCAATTGATGGTTGACAACTATGAAATGATTTCTCCTGCTGTGGGAACATGCGAGTACAGGGTTGCGAGGGGAAACGGCAGGGGGGGGGGGGTGGGTGGGTGCATTCGCAGCTTTCTGAGTCAACCAGAATCACCCTTCATGGCTCATAAATGATGTCTTAAAAAAGTTTTCAGAATAATCTAGATCAACACACAGTAATTAAAATAAAAACACTTTTTATGTGACTATATTAATTATCATATATGCAAATTAAATGGCTAAGCGGTCCTATCTCTTGTAAGATAATATGGTGATAAATATATACTGCTTTTTAATTAAGCCGGGGGGGGGGGGGGGGTATCCAATTAGTCGCACTAATTTTCAGGTGAAAAAAAAAGACTATTATACTAATTTATCCTATCATATCCAATTGTAGCCTTTTGCTTTTCAGCCAAAACATTACCGGTTTTTCTACGATAACATGTGAGATCTGGGTTAAGTTATTGCAGCTCTGAGGACTACTTAGCCTCAATACTCAATAAATGACGATTATCAGGACTAATTTGATAGCCCCCAGCAAATCCATTAGCGCACACTTTATATTCTCAACTCCACGCCGACGTGGATAGTGGGGGTATGAAAAGGTCGTAGGACGCGGACTCGCTGCGCTCGCCACGCTTCGAGTTCACGTTTATAGTGGGGGGGGGTGGCGTGGGGGTGCATTTAACATTGTAAGCACCCATTTGGGTGCTTATACAATTTTCCATCGTTTAGGGGGCAAAATCGCGTCGCATCGCATGCCGTCGGGTGTATGGCATGCGATGCGATGCGATTCGATAAAAACATTGTACGACCAACATTGGGGGCACCGCTATAAGTACCGAAGTACCGAAACAATTTATAATTAAACATACACAGCATTCAGTTTAAGAACCGCAATAGTTAAATGGGTGAACGACTATCTCTCCTAATTAGATTACAGCTTTTTATTGTTCAATTATGAGTGATAGTTGCAAAAAACAACATTCAAAATGATCGCTGTGCTTTAAGCCTTCGTATGATTAAACATGTAATTTATCTTTACACAATTACTAAATAGAATATCTTCTTTTTCATTTAGCACTGAAACTGGGCAGATCAGCAGTGTGGCTATCGGTATATTTGAGAATAAGGATTCCGGCAGCGTTAGTGATCAGATCGGAGCAGACTTAGTTCCTTTCGCGGTTCTGATGATTATGTCACATCTAAAGTGCTCATCTCGTCACACAAACACTTCCTGAGACAACATGAAATGTTACTTTGTTTTCTTTGACCTTGATTGGAGAAGGCTGATTTATAATTCATATGTCCTTTAGGCTACAGGAAGGCAAGATCCTTGATAAAGAGACATTGTATCCTGATCTTATTCATCAACCTTCATAATGACCTTGGGGCACAAGGAAAAAGGATTTTTTTTTTTTATGTTTTTGTTTTGAAATTTCTGCCAAAATATAATTTCTGTGACAAATGATAAACACTTTTTCTTTTATGTCAATAAAAGAAATGCAATTATTTTGTTTTTATTTTTTCTTTCATTGATTAATAATCGGCAATTAACAATGTCATAAGATTAGTATACCGGGTACCAATGCTTTACATACTATGGCAAGAGAACATTTCCTTGGGCAGCCCTATAGCAACTAGCAGTTCTGATGAAAGTCTCTCATAACTCTCTCCACTAAAGCAAGAGATTACACTGAAAAAGAAGACACAACTAAAATGCAGGGAAACTTTATTTGAGTAATTGGTTAGCACAGAGCTTGTTTACTTACCTAAATCCAGTGATTAAAACCTAAATAACTGCTAATGCTTGGTAAAAATATCACATTCTATGATATTGAGTGCTGTCTCCTACAGGCCTCCTGAGTGTGGCTTCATAAGGTTAGGAGCATGCTGGGACTAATGTCAAGAAAAACAGGTCATTATTCAAATACCCTCCAACATCTGAAGAGAAAAACCGGTATAAATCCAGAAATGAAGCGTGGTCATTTGTAAAAGGGGTGTGGTCGTGTTCCCTTTCCTATACTTACAATGGACTGTTGGAGACCAAAAAAAAAAGGTACAGGCCATAATAAAAACGGTACTGTACCTTCCAAAAGAAGACACTGGGAGGGTATGTATTTGTATTTTTATACAACGTTCATAAATAAAGTCCCTTTATGTAGAACTGCAAGTACATGTGTCAACCTTTTGCAAAGACCTTGTTCGTGTCAATCTTCTGCTGTAGACCTAGACGGTTTGTGAGCTATACTGCACCCTCTCAGATCCACCTCTTCAAACTTCAAAATCATCTCAACAGTTTCTTAGGAAAACTGTCTTTACCAGCTAATTGTCATCAATGACATAAAGATTGTCAATCATCATTATCAGTGCTTGGTCAAAGCTCAGACTGAATTAACAGGGATGGATTATAGGGGCAAGTGTATGAACTAGTGTTAAGTGCATTTCTGCCCTTAACCCTAGTTCACTGGAGGGGATTATGTTTTTTATATGTATTATGAGCGCAACTAACTTGCACTGGGGACAGTGAGCGTTACTCAGTGGGGCTATCCCCTGCAATCCCCCCAGTAATTAGCGGCCACTTCGCCAGCCCAGGGCTAATGTTGTCCTATCCCCATTGCGGGGACAATGCTAGCCCTGCTGCTGGCTCCGGGCTGCGCTGGAGATCTCGCAATAAAAGCGAGATCTCCGGCGCATGCCCAGAGAGCCGGCCAGGGGAGAGAAGTGTTTTTTTCAAATGCGCAGCGCTGAGCATAACGGTTCTCCTTATCGGAGCTGGGGGGGTTAATACATGAGGCAGTAACAGGTACCTGCTTCTCCACATTATGCAGGAGAAGCGGGACCCATTATTTTACAAATATTGGGAGCAATGGGCCCGAGTCATGTTTGTAAGTAAAGCAAAATATCAGTAACTGGGTAATACCATGATGCACTGTAGGTGGACAGTCAGGTGACATGGCGTTCATGCTACTGTAGCTAGCCTATCATATCCTGGATTTGAAAAGTATGTATGCCTCCCATATCTCTGCCATTGAAAAAGTCCCAATCTGGGATGAAACGCGTTTGGCTACACCTCACTTGGTAATTATTTGCTAACCTTCTTATACTATATTTTGCTCCAGTTGTTACTGGTAATTACTTTTCAATGGTATTAATTTGTTGTACTAACTGTCTGTAATAGTCACAATAAATTAGCACCTTTTAAAATACTACCGGTCCACCTCTCATTTACTACACGTGCACCCCCAAGTCCTCTTTCACCCACTACACGCATACATTAGACTCCGTGAGACCGTGCCAGGACCCGGGGCAATCACGTACCATTGACATCAGCCGATACATCGATACCATACGGTAAGCTACTACCACCTTTTCCTACTTACCCCCTGCATACCCTGAACCATTTACATTATTTTTGGAGGTACACACATCCACTTCAGGATCTGACGTGAAGGGATCTGAGTACCGCGACACCTTCACCTATCGGCGAGCCAGCAGGCATTGCCTCACCGTGGGACAGCTTATCATTATCATTATCTCAACCTAACTCGGGGACCGCCCCACCACTTCCACCAGCAACACCCAGCCTACAGTTATTGTTTCCAGTCTCTACATCATTTCAACACCCAGCCTACAGTTATTGCTACCTGCTTCATTTATCACAACACCCAGCCCACAGTTATTGCTCCCAGCTCCCCACTTCCCATACCTCAGACTATTCCCTCCCCCAAACAACCCCAGAGCGCCAACACTCCCCTCTCCTAATTCGACTTCTATAGTACTAGGGGGACCGAGACTTTCCCCAAGGAGTGAGGGCTGCTAGGGGTTCCCCTCTCCGAGCGCTGTGTAGTTTTCTCTTTTACATATCTATGCAAGGACTAGGAAACCATGTTACTGTATGCATGAAAACTTTTTAGGAAACAGCAAAAAGCAGATGACTAGGTTTACTGCAACTCGCCCTCATCACCCTTTTTAAATTCCAGGCTTATTCCATATTATATTTTACCAACATGCAAATCACTATTTTGGAAAATACTATAGTATTATTTCCATGCTACAGTATACATTGGCATGTACCGGTTAAGATTTGTAGACTAGAAAATTGACACCCAATGAAGGAATGCAAAGCACTACAGCCAACCATAAGACTTCAAGTTAACAAACTATATTTAGATGGGGTAAAAAGAAAAAAAATACTAAACAATGTGCATCTACCTAACATGTTACAGGCAGCAACATAAAGCACAAAGTTGTGGGATGAATTTTATCACAACCAGTGGAGGCAAAACATTCAACATACTGTGTAGAACATAAAGGATAACAACAAGATGCAATAAAAGAGTATACTTGCACAATAGAGTCGACATTGTGTCAATTTATGAAACAGCACCACTTGCTGGCCCCTCCAGTAAATTTTGTTGAGCAATACGCAGCTCGAAGCTGTCTGCAATTTTACACCAAAAACATATTTTGGGGTATTATACGTGCTGTGCTGGAGTTATTCAGCTAGCGAGGATTTTCCTATACATGAAACCCACAGTCAGAATAAACCTCTGAAGTCCACAGGAAAAGCAAAAAATAGGGTTTTGCGCACTGGGAATAAACCATTGATTTTGCAGTTTACTCTTATAGGCCAAGATGTACAAAGCTTTGAAAAGGTATAAAATGGAGAGTGATAAATGTCCAACCAATCAATTCCTGTAATTTTTCAAACCCTGCATGTAATATGGCAGTTCAGAGCTGATTGGTTGGTACTCTTTCACACTCTACTTTATCACTTTTAAGTCTTAGTTTATCTTGTCCATAGTCTTTAGTATACTCTTCATCAGTTATATACTCTGTTAGTACATTCATTTAATTAAAAAAATGTATTCATTTAAAAAATTAATAAATGTTATTATAAAATTTGGTGAACGCATTTTAAAGTATTTTTGAAAACATTTTTATTTGAAGTGTTAATACATACATCCCAACATTGGATATTCTAAACTGGGAACCCCCATGCGTTAAAGGCATGCATTGCAGAGAAGGGGGTGTAGCCTAATGGGGAAAGGGTGCAGCTTCATGGCCAATCTTTGCTTTCATGACTCTGCTTTCATTACCCAGGCTATCCCTGCACACTGAGTTTTGTTGAGCCTGAGGGCTCCTGCTTTTCTCGAACTCTCTACACCTGTGGGACACTGTGACTTATGAGTGGGATGGCAAGAGTCCACATAAAATATGGTCCGCCAAGAGCAGGACAGTTGGGAGGCATGGTTAATAGATGAATGTTGTTAACAATGTCGATCAAACAGGGGATAATAAGGACCTGCTTAAGGAAGCACACTCTGGACCAGACACACATCATAAAATAGATAATGATTTGCATATGGTCACATTTATGGTTTTTTTGGGGGAAACATATAAAGTACATGTTGGAAATGAGATTTCGCACATTTTATCCTTCAAAAACAAAAGACACTTTTCTTTTATTCACCTATTACATGTGCTCTGGTGTTATCCAAAATACCTCATCTGTTACTCTAATATTTCAATTTTATACAACTGAAGAACTGTAGTATATATTGGAGCAGCTGTTACTGATCTTATATATAGAATGTGAAGTACACACCAGCTGCTGTTTCAGGTGGAAAGCACAGGAAAGGAAGAGTTGGATTTTACATTATTTTTCCAAATAATGCAATAAAAGTATATTTTTATTATTTTTCCTGTCAACATCTGGGTTCTCAAATCTATTTGTGTTACTTCTGTTAAAAGTTTACAACAAGTCTAGTGCACAAAGTTCTTACGCCAACAAAACTAAATGCTTAAATGACTACTGTATAGTCAAAAAGATTCTACAAATAATTGCTAGTAGTTACCTACAATAGCTTACTAATGACTACTGTATACTCAAAAAGATTCCTAGTACAATAGCTTACTAATGACTACTGTATACTCAAAAAGATTCCTAGTACAATAGCTTACTAATGACTAAAGAAAAGTTGAATACGATTTTTTCAAAAATTGTTTTTCTAATATAGCTTAGAAAGTGAAAGACAATTTCTTAAGGGGTGTACACATGGTGCGATTCCTTTTCCATTTAATCCCGATAGGGTTCGAATTGTGATTGAATCACACGGCGCAGTGTACACATTCGATTTAGTCTTCATAATACAGATCTGTACTATATAGTCTTGCCTGCAGAGTCTATTTCTCTATTAGATTTTGGGGCCGCACATCGGGATAAAATAAAAATTTAATGCATTTGATTTTGGTTCGATTTCCATTCAATTTTTCTTATATAACCAAAATCCATTCGAAAAATAGTCCTAATATTCTCACATAAACTCTACACAGGTAAACCCACCCCAAAATAATACTGAAAAAAATGTTGTTGCCTACTAAATGTCCACTCTGAGACATTCCATTGGGCAAGTGAGTATGAGTAACAACATGATTAGCGCCACTGCATACCACGGAAGTAGCAGAGTGCATCCTATACTGGAAACACCATTAAGAAATGCGACATCATGATGTCCCGGGGGAGTGACACAGAGGAAACCATGGAATAGCGGATTGTATGAAACTCCAGGCAGCAGCTCGCTGATGGTTCTAGAAAGAATTTCAGTGTCCAAAGGATGTTTTAGCCTGTTCTGTGGTGGCTTGTCCCTGGGACTTGGGAAAAGCTGATCATCTGGAATGTCCTAAGGATGTCCCAGTCAGCGACTCTATAGGCTGCCAGGTGAGGTTTCAGGCAACTTGCATGAGAATTGCAGGTGACAAAGATGGTGTCTACCCCTAGGACATGCATAGTGGCACTGCTCACGCATCCCTAGTTATGGCCCTGCTGCACACTAGGGAGTAGGGCAGTGGTTCCCAAACTGTGTGCCGTGGCTCCCTGGGGTGCCTCGGGACACTTGCAGGGGTACCCCAGGTTGGTGGTCCAAGACCAATTCAAATTATTTATGGCTAATTATTTATGGGCAAAACCAGTGCTGGTGGCTGACAATAATAAAATGTATACAAACAGAAGCAAATCCTGCCCTTTACCACATAACTGACCCTCGGAATCGCGCATAAACCCAATATAATACATTTTTGGGGGGCCTAGGGGTGCCGTGAAAACATTTTGATACTCTAGGGTGCCGTGATTCAAAAAAGATTGGGAACCACTGGAGTAGGGTCATAACACAATTCACAGCATCATAGCCCTTCACTCGTCACTAGGGCGCCCATGAGCTCTCCCCTTTATCTAGGAGTCTACCGGAGAGGTAAGTATGCTAGTGAACTGGAGAAAACACTGAGGGGGCAAAACAAAATTAGATTAGCATTCACCATTTATCATGTGTCCTCAATTAATTGTGACTGTTAATTTAGTACATTTTGGAATTTGTTCAGTAAAATCATACCATTTTATATCCAAATAATAATTCTTCTACACAAGAAATCAGTGTTATATTAATAGGCAGAAAATAATATGCCAGCAGACAGCCAGCGCACATCACCAGCAGCCTAAAGCTGATGTAACACCTGCTCATCTGTTTCCTTTTCTCTCATTAGGCTTGTGATAGGGTCACAAACATAGACGCTATTAGATTTTATAGACGTCTTTTTACCTGGAGGTGTTTCCACACTAGCTGTCTACAGACAACAACAACAACAACAATGGGTTCACCAGGGATCAGCTTGGGGGTCACCCCTAACTCCAGCAATGTAGGAACACTGAGTAAGTTCCTCTTCCCTTCCCAAATAAGAGGATGCTGAAGACACCAGTTTAGGAAGCATGGTTAATGGTTTAATGAAAAAAATAAAAAAAAATACCATTATTATTATTATTATTATTATTATTATTATTATGATGATGCTGATGCTGATGATAAATTGAGGTTACAGAAATTATTACAATTGTATTAAAAGATTTTGGTTTCAATATCATAGAAAATATTTAGAAATGAATCAAAGGGGGGGGGTCATTCTTGATTATTCAGGCTGAATTTGGCCCCATTCTGATGGTTCACTGAGCGAACGACAGTGGGGATATGCTATGCTGCCAGGCCGTTCGCATATACGGATGCTGGACGGGGGAATGGAGGAAGCAACTCGGGATGCACTAAAGGGAATGCCTAATGGGTGTCCCCATGTAAACGCTGGGTGTTCAGTGGCAGTGCGGGCAGGAAGAGGTGTGTCTGGGGCGGGTATGAAGTCAGCCCTCCACCCGGTCTTCGGCGGAATGGTACCAGCGGGACATGCGAGGGAATTTGTCTTTGTGACACATCCCCTTGCATGATAGCAAGAGGATACAGGGGGGACGGCGACGGGGACGGGACGGGGAGGGGAAGTCCATGTCAAAAATGCTTTATATATACCAATCCTTCATGTTTACTACACTCCTAATACTATTTTTGGTACTTGTTTCCTAGCACGGCCACACCGATTCTAATCGGGGGCATCGCAGGTAAAAAATCTCATCGGTCGCATCGCATGCGTGCTAAAAAATCGCATGCGATGGTCCCGACGCGATGCCCCCGATTTCCCATAGGGAACAATGTTAAATGCCTCAATTTACCCAAATGAACAGGGAACAATGTTAAATGGTCCAGAAACCCCCCAAAACACCCCAGAACAGTGAAATGGCCCCCCAAAATTAGTTAACGCCACCCCACGATCAACGTGAACCCGAAGCGTGGCGAGCGCAGCGAGCCCGCGAGGGGCGGCGTTTTTTTTACTTTTCAATGCATTTCAATGGGAAATCGGGTCCATCGCGTCGGGGGCCATCGCATACCACTATTAAGGGCACAAGATCAATGCGATTGTGGCCGTGCTAGGAAACAAGTACCCTATTTTTTATGTGCAATGAAATGCTGTAGTATGTGATCTCCTAGTAAAAAAATTAAATAAATAAAAAACGGCGTAATACCACTGAGAGGATGTCACGATTCTAAACAACTTCGGTAGTTGGGTCTACACTGGAGTGTGATGTTAATAAAGGACGGAATGAGATCACTACTCCATCCTTCTTTAGCATACATGTTACCGCTAGTGATATCATCACGTTTGTGCGGTACCTCAAACCCGATGAGGTTGATAGTAACCGTATGCACCTGCATTTGAAGCATACATACTGCCAGATATGCACCAATATGAGTGATATGTTGGTCTAATCTGCCATATAGAGTGACATATTGCTCACTGTGGGGGTTATTTTGGTTCACTCTTTCTGACAAATTCCTTCTTAGATGGACAAAACCATGTGCACTGCAGGTGGGGCAGATATAACATGTGCAGAGAGAATTAGATTTAAGTGGGGTTTTTCCTTCAAAGTGAGATCTATATTGCAGTGTAAAAATAAAGCAGTCCATATTTTCTCTGCACAGAAACAAAATAACTCACCCATATCTATTTCTCTCTGCCAATTTTACATCTGCCCCCCCCCCCCCCCCTGCAGTGCACATGGTTTTGTCCATCTAAGAAGGAAGTGATCAGAAAGAGTGAACCAAAATAACCCCCTGTGTGCCCAGCTTAAACAGAACTACACAGAGGTTTCACACAGAGATCACATGCAAAAGCACGATTCTTTAATGCCCTTTTCCATCAAAGTCCTAGGTCTGACCTAGGTTTTGGAACACCGTTTCAAACCAGTTCTGATATGAGGCCATGGAGAAGATCTAGGTTATTCGCAGATATGAGCCATTCACACTGCACATGGTGACATTATCTACAGTACTTGCACTGGGAAAGATCACCCCATATTGAAATTGGGTCCCAGGTTACCCTTTTCCACTGTACTTTTCCTGGGTTCTGTCCATACATGGGTTCTGTTATATATAACCCTGCTAGGTATTCTGATAGGATTTCATTAAGACCGGACCAGGGTGTCCACTGACATAAAAAAACCTGGGTTGTTGCATCTTCATGTGCAATCACCTGGGATTTTTTCAATAGAAAAGTGGACGAACCAGGATATACACTATTTAGTTCCATCATATTCTGATGGATCATGTATGTTTCATATAGTCAATAGAAAAGTGGACGAACCAGGGTCCAGGGTTTAAAGTCAATAGAGAAGTGGACGAACCAGGATATACACTATTTAGTTCCATCATATTCTTAGGCCTCCTGCACCTGATACTTCTAAGTTTTCAAGCACATTCATAATGGTGACATGTCGAGTTCCGAAACTACAAAGCTACATCTACAAAGTGCAAAATTAACGACCTTAATTAGTAAGGGATGCAGTCCGAAAATTGAAGCCGGTTTTTGGACCTCTGCAAATAAATGTGCGGCTTTCAAAGTGCAATCACACTATAAGTGACAGCAACCGGCATCTGGGGAACGACGACACAGCATTTTCTGGGAATGGTCTGGACAATTTTAGTTTTCGGGACGTCTGTGTTACATCACGCACAGCCACAGCATCGTGAAAGATGTAGGCGGTGTTCCTACTTTCACAGCCAAGCTTCAAAGGTAGGGCAATTACAAAACAAAACGAAGAAAACACTGACCGCTTTCTTCTTTTCCTTTTTTATTGTATTACCTTGTGGGCTGAGTAATCCCCTTCTTTTGAAAACAGCACTCAAAATACCCCATTTTGGGATTCTAAAAAAAATTGGCGCCAGGTGACATCTCCTTCCTATCCTTTCTCTAATTTTCCTAAATCCAGATATCTGCTTTTACTATAGCACAGGTTAGGCGTTGCCCCTAAAGGGGTCGATTCCTGTTAGGCAATTGCAATAAGTTTGCGATTACATCACTGGGTGGCCATTGACCACCCAGCATGTGCTCGCTAGCAGTAGCAGATTTTGCTATTTAGCAGGATCTTCTAATGAACCTTAAAAAGGACCCAAATCGGTACAGTTAAAAGTAAAATTAGACTATGTTTGCTAGATTAAAAAAAATGTATGGTGTAAGTCTTAAAACAATGTAATGGGAAATAAAGTTATGTTGATACTATTTGTTCCTCCAACTGTTCATGTATCAGGGAATTCCAGTTTTGTACATTTCTACAAAAAAACACAAAAAATTTAAATAAAGATTTTCCTCTCTGCCCCATTGATGCTTTTATACTAAGAGAATCGGTACTTGGCAATAGTCTGCCTAGAGCGAAGACTGGTGAAAAGGTCAACCGTTACAGGTGCTACAGCAGACTCAGAGTTGGAGATAGGCCAGTGGTTTAACTACAACAATATAAAATGAGTGCAGAATTTCTGTGCTGTCAGCTGACTACTGCTCTCTAGAGATTGGGAAAATTGCTATCTGAAGTTAACCATGCACTGCAGGAAACATCTGGACTTCAACCACAAGCGAGGGGAAAAATGGTTGCTCACTTCGGAAATCAATATGAGCAATGCCACCAAAAGAATCCGCTGGGTCTTGAAACTTCCTTTACTATTTATACCTTTATATACAGATCATTTTCTTCAGGAATTTACGCATGTGGTTAAAACAGGAAATTGGGAATCATTCCATATGGGCACGTAAAAGGCAGTGATTAAAAATCTACACATTTGCACTGAATGTTAGAAAAATACGATATCTCAGCAAATCAATTAATTGCACATGAAACAGACTGTAACCATCCAAGTGCTACTATTACACAATGTAGAGATGGAATTATTTGGAGTACAGAAATACAGCCACTGATGCGGAGTTATTGTTATGCAGTTTGTGTCACTTAATGTATGCAAATTAGTTCTGCGTATGCCCAGGGAACAGGAGGCACGCATATGCGAACAAACAGTACAGATTTACTTGAACATGACAAATGGGGTCACTTGTAGCTGGAGATGGAGACACAGGGGGAAGAGGTCAGTGTACATAGCCTCAGTACTGTATACGAGCATGTATGTAGACTTGTAAATAGATGCAAACCAGCAGAGAAACATACTGTACATCACATCCACATCAATATTGGTTAACTGAAACAGGTGTGGTATGACTGGCCGACAGGGGGTATCCGGACGGACAGTATCCCGATATCGTAATCCCAACTGCCGGTGCTCCGACAGGGGGCTAGCGCAAAGAAGCCCCTTTCGGGCTTGGCGGCTTGCTTTGCTCACCACAGTTTCTATTCTCCCTCTAATGGGGGTCGTGGACCCCTACAAGGGAGAATAGCCCCTGTTAGTTGGGATACCCCTGTCGGAGCACCGGCAGTCATGATTACGGGGTCGGGATCCCCCGTCGGGTAGTCATCTGTCACCCAACTGAAACTTTATTGGCTGTTTATTATTAGCAATTACAGATGTGCCCTCCTACATCAGTGCCACGATCTGTTGCGTGCTAGTCTTGCTTGACGCAGCGAGAGGAGCATAGCACCAGCATATTGCATTGCACTTTACAATTTGGAACAAAATAGCAATAAAACAAAGCTGTGTCATAGCAGGCAAGCAAATGGGTAAGAGGGCCCTGCTTGCCAGCTTACAAACTATAGGGAAATAGGCATTCATATACAAGAATACATGCTACATTTTGCACATTGGTCCAGCCATATATTCCTTTCCTCTCTGTTGTGTGTACATTTTTGCAATCAATGATTTTTTTTTAATTGAATTCAAACCAAATAATAAATGCTAATTTAGTTATCAAAATATATATTTACAATATTGTGTCAGTATAGCTGATATATGCCTAATGTAAACCGGGTTAACCACAATCTCAACAGTTTCATTATTCCTCAAACAAAGTAGGGTAAACTGGGCCATTCACCTTGGCATCCCTAATAACAGATGTCTAATATCTTCGTCTAGATTGGTACTGTAGATTCATTGTTTCTCAGGAATTTGATAAAGGTTGCTCCAAAATTGCCCCTGAATATGATCATGTATTTTGACTAACCTTTAGTGTGATCTGTAGAGAACATACACCATGTGAGAATATGCCCCAGGTGACAATGTGATAATTTATTATCATCATCTGTGTGTAATTGCACCAGCCCTATAGCAGCATCTGAAGATAAGCCTACTAGCATTATGTAGTTATCTGCATAATTCCCTTTCTGTACTCAGCCTACATAAGGTGGTGTAAGGCTTATCGCTTCTATAACGACTTCCACTCTGCAATTTCCCATTTGATGCGATATTGTAAACTATGTAGAGCAGTACGGACGGTGTAATGGATCACATTACTTACTCATAGCACTGAGGTCATGAGTTCAATTCCCACCATCATGTGTCAAGTTTGTATATTCTCCACATGTTTATGTGCCTTTACTCTGAGTACTCCGGTTTCCTCCCACAATCCAAAAATATACTACTAATCGTAGTGTATGTGTGTGCGTGTACATGGGCAGACTAGATGCGCCAAGTGGTTCTTATCCGCTGTCAATTTCTGTTTTTATCTTATTAAATGACATAGTTCTTCATAAAATAAGTAGTGCACCTCTCATCCCTTTTCTCATGACAGTTACTTCACATATGACCCTAAAAAGAGAGCTAAACAACTATGACATACCCACCATTTCCTAGATAGCAAGAATTCATCTCAAACGACTTCATACCTTTCAACTGTCCCGCTTTCTGCGGGACCCACCCGGTTTTCTGGGGAGGTTCCCCTGTTACATCCGTGGCCTGGCAGACATGGGGAGGGGGGGCAGTTGGGAGTCCACCGTGTCACCTGCATCTATTCACGCAGGCAGAAGGGCTGGGGGCATGGGCAGCAGCTCACAGTGCCGCTGGCCATGCCCTCACAGTAGCAAAATGGGGACTTGGCATCACAGGAGTGACACGATTTATAGGTCACACCCCTTGCCGATAGGCCACACTCTCAAATGTTGTCCATGACTGTCCCACCGAGTGTGGATTGAAAGCTGGGAGGTATGCCACTACATGAAATATTATGCTTATTTCAAAAAACATTGATCAAGAAAACACTGAGATTTGCATTAGAAGCAGGCGGAAATGCTCTGATCTGACTGCATGTATATAACCTTTACCTATTACCTAGGTAAGTCTTATCACATATCATTTCCCCTATCCCTTTTACTATCACTTCAATTTCACACTAATGTGATGCCATGGGGTGGTTCTGCTGGGCTGGCCTGGGGGGCCCTGTGCCCTGGACCTGTCTCAGAGTAGTGTTAGGGACTTGTCCTATTGAGGTAACCTGGACATGGTGGACAAGCCGATAATAATGGCCATCATTATGCTAATAACCTCAGAAATGCAATATAGCAATAATATTAAAAGGTCTAGCATTTATATTTAGTGTGCACTTGCAAACTCCTCCTCCTGCTTGCTGCATGTATATAACCAAACTGCTTACTGATTTGGTAATACGTTGTAATGGTCATATCACTACATGTGTAGGCAGTTGTAACATGGGGCCCTATCCAGAACTGATCCCACAGCCACAAAATTGCATGATCGGCGTTCAGTTAAGACCCTGCCCTGCTGGAGTGAAATCCCGATTTGCAAAAAACTGTGCTCGCTTTGCGAATGGATATTTACGGCTACACTTCCATTTGCAGCCTTGCGAATATGTTCAAACCCCAGGCTCAGTAGTCAGAGTCTTACTCGGCAGGGTGATGGACTTAGGCATAATCGGCAAGAAGCTAATGTCATACACCCTAAAACACTCAGGCAAGCTTATGGTTTTCCCAAACACTCCCAGCGGTTTTTCTGGCCCTCTGTGTTTTTCTTAGCATTCCCAGTAAACGGCCGGTTTCCACCCACAGACACCTACTTCCTGTTAATCACCTTGCGAATTGCCTGCGAATAGAAATAGTATTTCAATGCAGCACGGCCTCCTGCATGTGTACTGCTAACCGTACGCATGGGCAGTGTATCGATTATCGGCTGCCGTGCAGCAGGATTGCAATCAGGTCTGAATCGGGATCATGATCCAGAATTCACACAACACTATATTTATAATAATTTTAATCTCAAATCTTGATCTACTATATGTGTTTTCTATGTTTGTTAAGTAGTTAGGAGGTATCTAAATACTGACAGAAGAAAAAAAATAGAAATTGAAAACTGCTGTTTGCGGCTGTGTAATAATAACTGCTAAAAATGTTCACTGTAAGGAAAGCATCCAAGCTTGGAAATGCCATCAATTATCTGCTGCTACCAGGCTATGGGGTCAGCATGCTTCTAATAAGGAAAGGTACATGGAAAAATGCACAATAGGCCAGGCTTCTACCACTCCCGGATGGTTTAGGAGAGGTCAAATGCCATCCCCTTTAGCAGAGATGATGATAAAATTGTGCCTATATGCAAAGGCAAATAAATAAACAAATGTGAACCCGCTGAACATTTGGTTATATTGCGAAATTGACCTGCATGTTCAGTAAACATCAATCATCTTAAACGAAGCACAGGAGGGCACATCGTTTACAATATTGAGTGTACACACTAGACGATATAGTGAACAATTTCGTTCAGAAAGCCCTTTCTGAACAATATCTTTAGCTATGTCTTCTAGTGTGTTAGGGGCTTAACATGAGAAAATATTAAATTTAAAATCAAGTTAATTAAACACGGCCAAATGTTCATCTATATCCGGCTGACTAGAGTGCTCGTTGTTTCCAGCATTAACAGGTTAAACTGTGGAACCACAAAACTGTAAAAACGCGATATTGCTGCCCAGTGCCCACAAAATGTAGAACTGCTGCCAACTGCCTCGTCATCTCCCAGTGATACAAATCTGTCTCTTTGCACTTAAATCCAATGTGTCGGGCACTTTGTGGGCACATGCAGAGAGAAAGAAACCAGGGCTTAAATTGTCCATTTTTACAGCTTTTTAGCTTTCATTCATAAAGTAGGGTGAGGAGTCACAAAGAAGAGAATAATGTTAGAGTTGTGCCAATACCATCTGCTTCTACTTTCAGTAGAAATCTCTTTGTACTTGATGTTAATGGTAAGATGCCTGCAGAACATACAATTGAATAATCATTACCACATTGTTTAAGTAAACTGGTATTACAGGGGTTAACACACTGATCTGATTCTATACTCATTATGGGCACATTTGATTAAATAATTCAATTCAAAATAGGTACAATCAACATTTATCAGTGAAGCATTGTTTAAAATGGCACGTTCAAAGCAGATATGCTAATGTGACATTTTATTCCTCCATTGTTAATGTGTGTTACATAGAAAGAAGCAGCCACATTTCCTGTGGACGGGCAAGAACCGGCCATGTGATTGTCTATAATAATTAATAACAGCTCTCTAACTGGTGGGCGTTTTTAATATATTAGAGGCACCTACACTGTACCTGTGCCGGGGATAAGAACTGTTACAATACTGAGAGAATAATAAAGTAATAAACTATTCTCATGGGACTGGTCTCAAGCTTACAACTTAATATAGGGACCATAAGTCTGATGGAGAGTTGAACGCTGGTCCATTTCTAGATAGTATCTTGTGTGTGCGGGTAGGCACCTATGGGGAATCTTGTGATGAGCAGGGTATAAATGGACTTACATAAGTGGACACTGATGAGGATGATGATACTAAGCATATGATTGGATGGACAGGAGTGATCCTAGCTACAGAGATGGCAACAAGCTGCTTATGGTTGAATATAAGCCTTTCGTTCTGCAAACACAATGTGTAAACAATCACGGAGGTATTTGGAGTATTCTTAATGGAAATCTAGAAAGTGACAAAGTGATTCATCACTGTGTGCAGGCGGAAGGGCACTAGATGATTGCAATGCGTTGACAGTGACTTCATAACCTACCTTTGGGACTTACCCATTGCAAGCTATTTTGGAGCCTGGCAAGGTGCACTTCCGGACTGCATCCACTGCCTACCACCATCCTTGCAGACTCCAAATACCCTTAGCTGTAAGAATGCAATTTTAATTTTTGTTTTTCTGGCGAGCAGATGCTACATCTGACTGGGACGAGTGAGCGTCCCACACGCACGCGAGTCCCAGTTTACCATCGGCGGGGGACGGGAACCCTGCCCATCTCCGCTTCAGGGAGACGGGCAGGGTTAGGGGGGGGGAGCGGGAAGGTGGGGGGACGTGGCGAGGACCACCGGCGTCGGGGCAAGCTCTGTTGTAAGGGGACGTGCATGCGCGTCCCCTTGCGAAGTCTTGCGGGGGCTGGCACATGTTGGCGAAACCACCGCCAGCCCCTACAATGAAGAGAGGCGCTCCATCTGTATATCTTATCACATCCACTACATTTTAATAGAGCGCAGTTTATTCATATATAGGACACCACCCATGGCAGATATATTTTAAGTTAAATAATGTGCTTCACATTTAATTATTTATCAATAAATTAAAGAATAGAAAGGGGGTAGGGTGGTAACCTGTGCGCACTATTTTACTCTAGGAATATCTGCAGCCCTCTGTTGCCAAATATAAGAGTAACACCGACTCTTAGATGGATATGGAAAAAGGAGGTATCGGTCAACAGGCTAGGCGCACGATATTTCCAAAGTGGATATGATAATGATCTGGACCCACAGTTGGGAATTTTTACCAGAACAAAAATTTATTGTACATAAAATTTACAATTAAAAGTGCAAATGCAAAAGACAGGTGATTTAAAGTGCAAGTGCAACAGCAGTACATTAGATGATTTCCAAAGTGACAATGCATAAATATTTCAAAGTGCATTAACAATGGATACGACGGGGAAATCTGATGTCTTATCTCACCATTCCAGGGAAGTGCGGTGGGCTAGGTGCTATAGATGGTGGGTCCCGGGTAGCAGGAATGAAAGCACCACCGCACAGGCTTTGGATGGGGATACACAGGTATAACAGCAGAGTCCTCCCGTCAGAGCGTTGGCATCCTCATAACATGTTTCGGAATCAGGTTCCTTCTTCAGATGTGGATGCCAACACACTGAAGGACAGGGTTTTTATACCCTAGGTAATTGGCTAATCCAAATCACCTGTACAACACACCTCCGTTTTTCAGGAAGTGACTTTTTTTTTTTTTTTTTTTTTTTTTTAAGTGCACTACAGAATCTTTTCCCTGTTTGTGCATGGAATACAAGTCCTCCGCATTTTAGTTCCGCTTAGATGTGAACATGAATGGACAGAACATCAGAGGATGTTTGCGCAGCGTCTGTTATCGTTCAAACCGGAAGTCGCGTCACCGGATGTGACGTTTGCGTTCCAAGACGCTTCCTGTTTGTGTTCCACTGCGGCTTATTTCGCTCACGGATGACAATACATAATTTCCACACTAAAAATTGGCGATTCTTGTTTATATTGACACCGGTGACCTTGCAAGGTTCACATCTAAGCGGAACTAAAATGCGGAGGACTTGTATTCCATGCACAAACAGGGAAAAGATTCTGTAGTGCACTTAAAAAAAAAAAAAAAAAAAAAAAAAGTCACTTCCTGAAAAACGGAGGTGTGTTGTACAGGTGATTTGGATTAGCCAATTACCTAGGGTATAAAAACCCTGTCCTTCAGTGTGTTGGCATCCACATCTGAAGAAGGAACCTGATTCCGAAACATGTTATGAGGATGCCAACGCTCTGACGGGAGGACTCTGCTGTTATACCTGTGTATCCCCATCCAAAGCCTGTGCGGTGGTGCTTTCATTCCTGCTACCCGGGACCCACCATCTATAGCACCTAGCCCACCGCACTTCCCTGGAATGGTGAGATAAGACATCAGATTTCCCCGTCGTATCCATTGTTAATGCACTTTGAAATATTTATGCATTGTCACTTTGGAAATCATCTAATGTACTGCTGTTGCACTTGCACTTTAAATCACCTGTCTTTTGCATTTGCACTTTTAATTGTAAATTTTATGTACAATAAATTTTTGTTCTGGTAAAAATTCCCAACTGTGGGTCCAGATCATTATCATATCCACTTTGGAAATATCGTGCGCCTAGCCTGTTGACCGATACCTCCTTTTTCAATAAATTAAAGAAAAAAATATTTTCCATAGTACAGGCCAAAGTAATGGATACACAGTAGAAGTCCTTGTTTGCTTTGATACATGACCTGTTAAACAGCTTGTTTCACTCTGGGAGGTGCACTTACATAGTTAGAGTAAAGGATTTCTGTAGCAGTCACTGGGCACCACAAGACTCCACCACCTGCTCTCACACCGGGAGCTCCAGTAACAAAACAGGATATGGGGGTTTATTCTAGTTCATTCTTTCTGACAAAATCCTTCTTAGATGGACAAAACCATGTGCACTGCAGGGGGGCAGATGTAACATGTGCAGAGAGAATTAGATTTGGGTGAGTTATTTTGTTTCTGTGCAGGGAAAATACTGACTGCATGATTTTACACTTCAATATAGATCTCACTTTGAAGAAAAACCCCACCCAAATCTAATTCTCTCTGCACAAGTTACATCTGCCCCACCCGCAGTGCACATGGTTTTGTCCATCTAAGAAGGATTTTGTCAGAAAGAATGGACTAGAATAACCCCCATGGTTTTAAACTCAGAAAAGCAGGGACCTCTTCCCTTTTGTCCCTCCTACAGTATCTTGTCTACCTAACGTCCCATGCATCTTGCTGTTCTCTCGTTCCCCTGCTATTCTTCTTCCCATTGCCACACTATCCTCTGTACTTTTTTTGTTCTTTTGCTGAACATCCTGCTGCGCTGTATCATGCTGTTATGCTTCCAGTTGTGCCTTTCTCTTTTCCTATCCCATGTTATCATGTTCGGCAATGTGTATGCATTTATCCATGCTACAGTATATATGTAACTCTTGTAATGTATCTCGTATTGTTACCTGTGCTGATCTCTAATGTACAGCGCTGCAGAATTTGGTGTGGTGCTTATTTACATTAATAATAACTAGTGCGTCAGCCCTTCATCTTAAAATTCAACAAATCTACGTAGAAGTAGCTCTGTTATTTTGCAGCCAACCCCTGTCTGAGATTGCAGCCATAGAAAGCCTCAAATAGCTGAAACAAATCATCTTCAGTACAAACCTGCCAAAATAAGTCTGCTTTTTGGGGGCTTAAAAATTCAGTTAGAAACAATTCTAGCACCTAAAAGCAAAGATCTCCGGTTTTTATCTCCAAAATGAATGTTGAAACTAGCTAAAACATGCAACATTATGGATAAAATGAGGCTTCATGAACAAAACAACAGTATAGCCCATCATGTGCCAATAGAACACCTATATCAGTGCCACTTGAGTATGATTTAATTTAACCTAAACTGAACATCTTCAACAAAGATAGTGAATATACCAGCAGTTTATTACCCAGCTATTCATTATACATTATATGCATACTTGATGTTTTCCCCGGAATGGGTGGAAGGCAGATCAAAATCGAGTGGCACTCCCAGTCACCAGGGATAGTGGGCAAGTCTCCATCGTCATGCTCGCAACACCCCCTCTCCATCCGCTGATCCGTCACTGCTCCATGGTCTCAAGCAAAAAAATAGCACAATCAAAACCCCGTCCCTCACTTTACAATGCCAGTAATGTGGGCATGGTAAAGCAGGAGTGGGGCTACAATGACGCCATCATGTGTCCACGCCCCCAAATTGTATCCTCTATGCCCCTCCCCAGAGGGAGCATCCTTAAAATAGGCCAGTATAACTGTAAGTCATAATGGGGTTAAACTCCGGAAATGGGTATGGATCATTAGATGGACTGCAACAAGGTCAACAAACATTAGGTCAACACCACTAGGTCGACATGCTTGAAGGTCAACATGGGGTAGGTCGACAGGGTCATTAGGTTGACTTGGGGTTTTTCCCTTTTGTCCCAAATGTCAACACAGTTGACCTGGACACTATAAAAGTGCACTGCTTCCCCTCACATGGCTCACTCTGCTATTCTATTCTCCCACCACACTGTAGTGGATAATAGGGCATGAAATACCGCCTATCGGCACTTGTTGGCTCCAACAACAAAAAAACTCCATGCCGACCTTTTGAATTATAACCTTCCCCATGTCGACTATCAGTCAAGTCGACCTTAATGCATGTCGGCCTAGTGATGTCGACCTAATGCTTGCCAAACTAGTTGTTGTAGACTTAGTGACAGTATACTCCGATGTTGGACATTAAAGGAAAAATGCTGCCTGCCACTGCTTTATACAGTACAATCTATTTTTTAAACTAGTAGAACTATAAAATACAGCCTAAGTTCAGCACACCACAAGAGGGTAGAATTAAATGGCACTTACGGGGTCGTTCTAGTTCAGGGTCCCTGGGGGAACGGACTTGGCGACTTGCATAGTCCCTGATCCGTGCACGATCTGTGCAGTGGGTGTGGGGCGGTAAAGTCGGTTGTCATCCATTAAAATGCCCTGCATTTTATGGGTGCCCCCATGAAAACGCTGGACGTTGCATGGGATTGTGGGCAGGAGGAGGTGTGCCAGGGCATGACCCCACCCTGTCTTCGAACAGAAACCTGCAGTCTCCACTGACTTATGTTTGCTTGCACTGGATAAATCATTCGATGGTCGTGACCATCAAATGATTTCTCCTGCTGTGGGCACATGTTTGCGAGGGGATACAGCAGCAGGGGGCAGGGAGTGGGCGGGGCAGTGGGGCAGGCCCACTGGGACTCAGTAAGCTGCGAGCTTTGCAGCTTATCGAGTATGAACAGGTTGTTATGAAGGATGAAATAGAATCTATTGCTAAAAAGTAAACAACTTTAGCCTAGTTTTTAATATAAAGAGTCTTTTACTTCACTCATAACAAATAAACAATACATATAAGTACAGTGGCTCTCAAACTGGGTGTCATGGCACATGGTGTGCTGTGACAGCGCACTTGCAGCAGTGACCTGGGTTGATGGTAAATGATAGAGAACCAAATTATTTATGGTCAATGTGATAGACAAGCCCATGCTGGTAGCTGCCAATCATAGAATACATGGACAAAGAAAATCACACCCTGCCCAACACATAACAGAACATAAGTGTGACAGGTAAGAACAAATGACATCATTAAATATTTTATTTTCTTCTAGAACACATTGTGCCACAGTATTTATCACCAATTCACATTATGACATGTAAAAAACTGTAGCAGGGCATTCAACAGCAGCTGGAGGGCCGAAGGTTCCCTATCCCTGCCCTAGGACACCACAGTTCCACACACCATACCTACTGGCTATACAACAATCAGGAAAACCATGTTATGCGTAACAATTGTAGTTAGTACTGAATGCACTGTAAGATTGTGCCCATTGGATTGCGTACATACAGTACTCTATGTGCCGCACCATGTATTAAGCAGACATGTATATTATAAAGGAGCAGAGCAATTCCACTCATGGATGAAACAGATTAATAAAATCAATAGTTTGGGTTATTTGATCGCACAAAGCTTAGTAGAAATAAATAAGGCATTCATGTCCTTAAATTATTTATTGAATATTTCAGCTAGCCCTGAAATTCTAAAACAGTCGGTATCGTTATTCCTCAGTAACTCTCTTACAGCGAGGAAGCTGCATAAATAGAAGTTTGATTTGATCAATAATTCACCATTCAGCCGTATTTACAGACGCCTCTAAATATATCCTCCAAACCTGTTAAATTACCTTTGCTGATCCGGGCAATGAGCCAAATCCTCCCATCTTGCAAATGGTGTTCTAGATAATTTTTTTTTTTTTTTTACTGTTCAACAGAAATGTAGCAGGATGGAAACTTTATATAATATATTTTCTCTGTACTTCTCATAATAAAGTACAATAGAACATGACTTCACTTTTACAGAAAATATATGGCTTTTATAATAAATCTGCCCTGCTATTAAGTTGTTAATTACGTTGTTATGCCAAGCAGAAGTGACATATTTGGAACATGCCCCAGCCATAAGCTATTACCCTAGTTCAGGTTTTGATTCAAAGCATTAGGCCTATAAGGAAGCACCACTAATGGTTGGGTGTCAGTTAGACACATATATATCAACGTAACAATAAAGTTTAATAGCGATGAGAACAAAGGGGTCATTAAAGTCGCTTGCCTGCCTTTGTTATTATATATGGGAAAATAATACCTCTTATGATTTATTTATCTTTATTATAAGATCATATCCATGTATGAAAATGTGCTGCAAGTGATATCTTACATATTTTTGATAGCTTGACAATGATAAGGGGGAGGAGTGGAGAGACATATGTTATTTAGTAAACCTTCCACAATATCTGATTTAGGAAATAATTATAATGCTATTTTTCCATATCATTGACAAATTATTTTTGTTCATGCTATTATTGGTGGATAGGCTAAAAAACTTGAGCCCAAGGCTGGTATGTGCATTAACGAATGTATATTCCCTACATTTCCATATAGCAGCAAGGGCGTAACTAACATAGGTGCAAGGGGTGCAGCTGCTATGGGGCCCAGAGCTTAATTGGGCCCATCTTTACAGTCTAAGTTATGTGTGCTATATACAATTATTACCATCAGTTGCTAAATAGGGGACTCTTACAAAGTTGTGCTATGGGCCTATGAATGTCTAGTTACACCCAGGCAAAGTATTTTTGGCACACAGCAAGCACGTGTATGTTCTGTGAACACTGCTAGTGTTATCAATATTTACACAAGTCCAAGACTGAAAAATAATAAATTATTGGTAAAGAAAATGGTACTCTTTACCTAGAACGGCGCCCATCGCGGTGATCGCGGCATCGCGGGCAGTACATAAACGGCCGCGACGCGTTGCCCGCGATCACCGCGATTTTCCCATAGGGAACAATGTTAAAAAGCCTGATTGACCGCGATTTTGCATTCAATGCCTCAATGCCCGCGATTTTCCCATAGGAATCAATGTTAAATGGGCTACAGAGCCCAAATAGGCACAATTAACCCTTAAATGTCCCCCCAATTTTTGTACGCCACCCCACGATCCACGCCAACCCGAAGCGTGGCGAGCGCAGCGAGCCCGCGAGGGGCGGCGGTACGAGTCCTCCGACCTTTTCATGCCCTACTATCCACGTCGGCGTGGAGTTGAGAATAGAATAGTGTGGCGAGCGTAGCGAGCCACCGAGCCCGAAGCGTGGCGAGCGCAGCGCGCCCCGCGAGGGGACGCGGATACCTTCACAGGTAAACGCGTCCCCTCGCGGGCTTCACAGGTGTCCGCTTTTCGCCACGGATACCTGTGAAGCCCGCGAGGGGACGCGTATAACTGTGAAGGTATCCGCGTCCCCTCGCGGGGCTCGCTGCGCTCGCCACGCTTCGGGCTCGGTGGCTCGCTGCGCTCGCCACACTATTCTATTCTCAACTCCACGCCGACGTGGATAGTAGGGCATGAAAAGGTCGGAGGACGCGTACCGCCGCCCCTCGCGGGCTCGCTGCGCTCGCCACGCTTCGGGTTGGCGTGGATCGTGGGGTGGCGTACAAAAATTGGGGTGACATTTAAGGGTTAATTCTGCCTATTTGGGCTCTGTAGCCCATTTAACATTGATTCCTATGTGAAAATCGCGGGCATTGAGGCATTTTAAAGTAAAATCGCGGTCAATCAGGCTTTTTAACATTGTTCCCTATGGGAAAATCGCGGTCATCGCGGGTACACGATTTTTATGTACCCGCGATTTACCCGCGATGCCCGCGATGACCGCGATTTTTTACCCCCGACGCCCGCGATTCTAATCGCGGGCGCCGTTCTAGGTAAAGAGTACCAAGAAAATTAGGTAGCCATCAGTCCTGTCTAGTCCACCCTACTATATATTGCATAAAACCTTTCCAAATGTTGTGTAAAACTGGTGTCTGCACTTGACTAATTATATAATTCAATCATAATTGCACGCAATTTGTGCTCTCACTGATAGTGTGCGGTTATTGAAAAAATAACTTTCAAAAACAAAAATAACTTTCAACTAACCCAATGTTGGGTGGTATTATTTATGTAAATAGTCTTAATAATTGGGGTTTCTGCATTTTACAAAATATTAGCCAAATTTATACCAGCTTATAAAGTACTTACAGATATGTCCTCTTACAGTACATCATCACTGCAGTAACACCAAACAGCCCATATTGGCACGCCAGGCCGTGTGCAAATATTCTAGCATTGGGCATGATTTTTGCTTCTCTTTTCCTGCAAATGCGTCTTAGTCGCAACATGTTATAACTAGGATGCACAAGTAGACTGCAGTTTACTTTGCTCTATTTTACTAGTACAAATATGTGAGACTGAGTCCTTGAATCCAAAGTCGAAGAGCTATGCTGCAGCAGCGGCAGCTTTTTCCAATACAAGTTCTGCTTTGCTCTACAGTATACTTTATACAGACTCTGGGGTAGATGTATTAATCGTCATTATGGAGAAAAAGTTGTGTCAGCGAACATAAAAGCTTCCCCCTCATGTACAACTGTGCCGATGCATAGGATTTGAGAGGGTCATGCTGACAGTTCCGACACCAGCAGTTATCGATTTTGACAGCTACAGGATCCGTTGCCCTATCTCCACAGCAGGAACAGCGGAGGACTTGCCTGTGGTGGGTTCCAGTTCCAGGCAGCATGTTACATTTATCATAAGTAGCAAGATCTCGCACATGCGCTCTGGAGCCGGCCAGGCAGGGAGACACCATACATCAGCACTAAGCTGAGGATGCAGACAAGAAGTTGTTAATACACCTAGTCATTGTGGCCTCCTGCTTTGCCTTGGTAATCAGATAGAGCAGGAAGTGCTATAGCAGCACGATGCGTGCAGCTACAGTATAATATATCTCCCCCTCAATTGCACTCAATATACAAGGGTAACATATTGTATGAAATGCGTCTTAGCTGCATTGTGTTGCAAATAGACAAAAAAAAGTCCAACATTAGCATGGAACCTTGCAGCTCAGCCACACCAGCATCTCTTGCTGTATAGGCTAATTATTGGCAGAGTGTCTATATATTCGTGCTGTGTGGTTGTTAGATGACACACTTAGAAGATGTAACCAGCTTGAGATTTATTCAAGTGATAAGCTTGCAGTATATAACGGTACTTCAGTGGTTAACTTCACATGTAATACAACTGGTGCAGGAATTACAGTTACAGGTGTTACTTATCTGCTCCGTTCAGCTTGTGCAGGGTTAATGGCAATGACTGGTTTACGCTGGCGGTATCTCTCCCAGTAACGCTACTGCCACAGATGATGGATCTCCCTGAGTAAGGGACACCCTTGTAACGGGAGTACAGCAGGACTTGCTCTTACGCGCTCCGGTGCACGTGGAGCTGGAAGCCAGCATGGAGGATGGAACATACACGCTCACACGCTGAGGCACACACTATCACTTCCTGACAAGAAGGAAACGCTGCCAGCAGGGTCAGGGGGCTCTGCCCTGCTATTCGCTATGTAAGCTGTCACTCAGGGTGACGTCTAGCTATAGTGGCTGCGGGGGGACAAGGCAGTCTGTAGGCTGCCCACTAACCAGTGTATGGAGACAGACGCAGGGCGCTGCTTTCTAACACTCCCCCTCGCTCAAGGCTGTCTTCGGCTACATAAAAGAACTTAATACAATACTTTGTCCTTTGTGATACCTGTAACCGAAAATATGGTTAGAGAGAAAGACACTCAGAACATCAAAACTTCAAATCAACATTTTGAACTTAAACAAGTCCACAGTCCTTCACGAACTTAATAAGCAAGTTTGTCGACAGTCCTTTTGTAAGCATGTCAGCGACATTCTCTTCACTTGCAATGTATTCGACATCGATGGACTTGTTCTCCACTAGTTCTCTGATGAAGTGGTGTCTAATCGCGATGTGTTTCGACCTTCCATGGTGCTTGGTACTACAGGAAAGATCTATTGCTTCCCTGTTATCACATGCGATGCTGATAGTCTCTTCTTCATAAAGTAGACCTAACTCACACAAAGTCTCTTTGATCCAGAGTGCTTCCTTTGATGTCTCTGTAAGAGCCATATATTCGGCCTCAGTTGTTGAGAGAGCAACGGTTGGTTGTTTTCTACTCGCCCAACTAACTGCTGCCCCAGCCAATGTGAACAGGTAACCGGTATGGGAACGTCGATCATCTTCATCTGCTCCCCAGTCGGCATCGCAGAAGACTTTCAAATTTGAGTTGCTTGTCTTGGCGAACTTTAATTTCAAGGAACTTGTACCTTTTAGGTATCTCAGAATCCTCTTCACTGCGATCCAGTGTTGCCTTCCAGGATTTATTGCAAATTGGCTCACCCGACTGACTGCATGAATGATGTCTGGACGGGTTCCAATACTTGCATACATAAGATTTCCAACCACGTTCTTGTAAGGAACATCTTGCATTTCCTCTACATCTTCTTGTGTGGTTGGTGACATACCTTTTGTCATCTTGATGCTCTTGTTAATTGGTGTATTTACTGACTTGGAGTCTGCCATCCCATACTTCAAGATTGTTGCCTCGATGTACATTTGTTGGTCGACTGTGACTGTTCCCTTTTGCAAGTCTTGAACAATTCTCATTCCCAACAAATGATTGGCTGGACCTAGGTCTTTCAACTTGAATCTCTGTTTTAGTTGATCTCTCACACCTATGATGTGACCTTCGTGACCTGCTATAAGTATATCATCCACATAGACTGCTATGATGAACAACTTTTCTCCCAGAGTTTTGTGATAAAGGCAGTGGTCAGTCTCTGATCTAATAAAATTCATTTCAAGTAGTACTGCGTCCAATTTTATGTACCAGCAACGACCACTCTGTTTTAGGCCGTATATGGATTTCTTCAGAAGACACACCTTCTCTGTCTGAAGCTCATCCTCATTATAATGATCTGGCGATTCCATATAGATTTCTTCAACCAGTTCTCCATTCAGGAACGCTGAGTCGAAATCTAGTTGGTATAGCAGTAAGTTTTGTAAGGTGGCGACTGCAATTACTAATCTAAGGGTGTTATACCTTGCAACTGGTGAGTATAT
The DNA here is from genome assembly GCF_055691185.1 of Crinia signifera. Taxonomy (NCBI): domain Eukaryota; kingdom Metazoa; phylum Chordata; class Amphibia; order Anura; family Myobatrachidae; genus Crinia; species Crinia signifera. The sequence goes on along the minus strand of NC_139225.1, from coordinate 96,132,902 downwards.
CTCCCCATAGTCAATTCCGGATCTCTGTGTGTATCCCTTAGCAACAAGACGGGCTTTGTAACGGGCAACTTCTCCGTCCGAATTTAACTTCTTGCAGAAGACCCACTTGTTTTTGACTGTCTTGCGGTTGCTTGGCCTATCTACTATGGTCCAAGTATTGTTCTCTTTCAGTGCTGATAGCTCTGTGTCTATTGCAGATTTCCATTTCGCCCAATCACTGCACGCTTTCGCTTCTCGAATACTCTGAGGTTCACTGAAAGCAATGTTCACATATTCTTCCTCATACCTTCTGGCTGGTATGCCCTTAATGCTTCTTACGGAAGCCCTGTTTGTTGGTTCGCTTCCCTCTTCGGTATTTTCTATTTCAGGTATGCTTTCTATTTCGCACACCTCTACTAGTGCTTGCTTTTCTTGCTCTTTTGCTTTTGTGGGTGATGCTGTTTCTTGAAATATCACATCTCTTGATTTCAGAAGATGTCTGTTTTCTGCATCCCAGAGCCTGTACCCTTTGCTTTCCTCACAATAGCCTAGCAGTATGCACTGTCTTGATTTCGGGTCAAGTTTCTTCCTCTTCTCCTTTGGTATATGCGCATAAGCTCTGCTCCCAAAGACACGGAGATGACTGATGTCTGGCTTCTTCCCAGACCAGGCCTCTAAGGGGGTTTTTCCCTTCACGACCACTGTAGGTGTTCTGTTTTTCAGGTACACTGCAGTAGATACAGCTTCTGCCCAAAAACTCTTCTCCGGGCCAGCATCGTTTACCATTGCTCGTGCTCTTTCAACGATTGTTCGGTTCGCCCTTTCACTTACGCCATTCTGTTCAGGCGTGTAGGCCATCGTCAGCTGATGCTTTATGCCATGTTTTCTGAGAAAGTCGGTTAGTTCTTCATTTTCGTACTCTCCCCCATTGTCGGATCTCAGGGCTTTTAGCTTTAGGCACCGTCTGAGTCTCCACTAGGTTCTTGTACTCCACAATTTTCTTGACCACCTCACTTTTCTTCCTTATGAAGTATACGTGTGTCATTCTTGTGGCGTCATCGATGAGAGTCATGAAGTACTTGTAACCACTGGTTGACTCCTCTTCCATTGGTCCGCACACATCTGTGTGCACCAGAGCTAACTGTGATTCTGCTCTGCCTGCTGACTTGGGAAATGGGTTGCGGGTCTGCTTGCCTTTTATGCAACTCTCGCACACAGGTCTTTCGGTGTCTTTCACTGTGATCCCTGTTGCCATCCCATCAGCTAATTTCTGGACATTGTCATATCCTAAGTGTCCCAAACGTCTGTGCCAGAGTTCCATCGACTCATTTTCACCAGAGGCTGCCAAAGCTACACATTCATCTGTGTCTAGGATGTATAGTTGGTTGCATCGGGTTGCTGAAGCAATTACAGTCCCTCTTTCATTATGCACCATACACCTGCCCTTTGCAAACTGGACTCTGTAGCCTTTTGCCTCGAGTACGCTGATAGCGATGAGGTTACTTCCCAATTCTGGTACATACAGGACGTCTTGGATATCTGTGACTACTGTCTGTCCCTCAATTCTTAGTCTCACTGTGATTGTCCCAACACTTGATGCAGTAAGGACCTTTTCACCAATCCCTGTAACTGTTGTGGGTGTACACTGTGTTAAAGAATTGAACCACTCCTTGTTGCAGCTGAAGTGTCTAGAGGCTCCCGAGTCCATGTACAAGCAATCCCTCCTTGGCTTGTCTGCTACATTCAGTGCTGACTCGTTCTTCTTGTCATGCCGCTTGTGCGTACCACTAGTGTTCTTCATCCTGCATTCTGAAGCCTTGTGCCCTACTTTGTGGCACACATAACATTTGAATGTGCATTTCTTGGGTTTTGCACCCTTTGCTACTAAGGCAGAACCCTCAGCTATGGCATCCTTGTGGATTCTCTCTTGGAACTGTAGTAGCTTGGCCCTCACAACTTCTGTTGTAAGCTTGGTTTCATTCGACTCTAGTGCGACAACTAGGAAGTCAAATTCTTCTGTCAAATTCTGCAGCATTACCATCGCCACTTCTTCCTCATCCACTTTTGCTCCTACACATGCCAATTGCTGAGCTATTGATAGTATTTTATCAATGTAATCGTTCATGTCCTTGCATGCATTCAACTTTGTTCCATACAGTGTGCGTCTCAGACTTATCCTCCTCATTAGGCCTTTATTCTCATAAGCACCTTGTAGAGTTGTCCACATGTCCTTAGCGGACTCTTTCCCACAGATTGTAGAATAAACATGCTGCTCCACAGCCAGGCCTATCGTGCCGATGGCCTTGTCTACCTCTTCTGGGTTTGGACTATCTCCTGGGGCTATTGTGACTTTCCATAGCTTCTCCCTTTTTAAAGCTGCATTTCCATAGCGAACTTCCATGTAGTGTAATTCTCTGAGCCTTTACGTTTTGGAAAGTTCATGCTATGCCCTGTACTGTGCATTCTCGTTAACTCTTCCACAAATGGCAATTTAGAAATATTTCTTTGTGTTCTTTTATGTACTGCGCTAGCACTTGGTCTTTAGGGGGTTAATCTTCGCGCACGTGACGTGCTGGGCCCATAACCTATTGGCAGAGTGTCTATATATTCTTGCTGTGTGGTTGTTAGACGACACACTTAGAAGATGTAACCAGCTTGAGATTTATTCAAGTGATAAGCTTGCAGTATATAACGGTACTTCAGTGGTTAACTTCACATGTAATACAACTGGTGCAGGAATCACAGTTACAGGTGTTACTTATCTGCTCCGTTCAGCTTGTGCAGGGTTAATGGCAATGACTGGTTTACGCTGGCGGTATCTCTCCCAGTAACGCTACTGCCACAGATGATGGATCTCCCTGAGTAAGGGACACGCTTGTAACGGGAGTACAGCAGGACTTGCTCTTACGCGCTCCGGTGCACGTGGAGCTGGAAGCCAGCATGGAGGATGGAACATACACGCTCACACGCTGAGGCACACACTATCACTTCCTGACAAGAAGGAAACGCTGCCAGCAGGGTCAGGGGGCTCTGCCCTGCTATTCGCTATGTAAGCTGTCACTCAGGGTGACGTCTAGCTATAGTGGCTGCGGGGGGACAAGGCAGTCTGTAGGCTGCCCACTAACCAGTGTATGGAGACAGACGCAGGGCGCTGCTTTCTAACACTAATTGTATGAGGACATGGGGTGGCTCCAGAGTGGGATTAGCAATGCAGTTCAAAATTCAAATAAGGGAGACACAAAAACTGCAACTCCAAACTGACTCATTAGCAGCTGACATGATAGCCTACTATGGTGGTGCTGTAACCATTAATACCTACCCATACTGAGCTTATTGAAGTGGTAGGTGGATGACACAGGTGTATGTCCTACATACAATTAGGTACTGCACTATGTCTTATACAGTGTCACCTTTTCCACGGTCTCTACAAAGTACATTGCCAGAGCTACATGCTCTAAGCACAGGCTCATTTCCTACAAGACTTGAGCTTTTTAGATCTTGTTTAGACGCCGCTTTAATCAGTCATTTATTTTGTAATGCTTGTTGACATTTCTATTTGCTATTCACAGCCACAGTGACATACTAAAGCCTTATTGCCTATAAAGATGTATAAGCTGACAAAATGGTGATCATTTTTTGGTATTTTATTTATAGTTCAATTTCTCCTGTGCTTTAACAATTGTTATACTTACAAGCTATATTTCCATCTGGCCTATTCTACGATGGTTCATAATTCAATACATTTAGATAGGTTGTTTTTATTGTTTCCTGCAGAGGGTTGAGGTTAACTCTTTATGTGCCAGACAGGCCCTCCAAAAAGAATGTCATTCAATGTTATGAATAGGCAAATAAGCCATGACGTAGTAAATACACATCAAATATGTATGTCCCAGATAACAGTGTAAGCACAAATAAGCTTTGCATTATTTATTTCATCTTTTTTTTTGTTTTGTTATATTAGCAGGGATTGCAGGGCATCAATATGCATATTGATTAGGTTCCCAATATATTCATGACCCAGTCTGCTAGAGGCAATAAATATCTATGGTGAAGATTAGTAATTATTATAGGAATATCTAAGAGGTCAGGTGCAGCCAGACTTTTGGCCATTTGAGCATGCATGAAAAGGGGTGTGGCATGTAAACAATGGGTGTGGCCTCACTTCAATTCGCTTGGAATCTACACAGCCAAAATCACAGGACTGTCCTCCACAGGAAAAAAAACAAAACAATCATATTAGTCTTCATAGAATATGACTGCAATAAATGATTGCAGGCTGACTTGACTTGTCTGACAGAGGAGCGCCCAGTTTCTACCTGCCCTCAGCCATTACACCAGCAGTCCAGCAGCAGCCTGAGTGCAGACTCCAGAGCACTGTGCAGATGGCTGATATTGAAGGCAATGAGATGCCGGCCATCATGATGCGATGATTCCTTATTTCACGAGGGAATTGGGAGGTATACTCTTCAAAATCTCCAGGACATTCCAGGAGAGTAGGCAAGTATGATTAAACATCCACACATTTTCAGGGCTATGAAGATTATGCAAAGTTCATATGAAAATTGTTTATAGCGGTGGGAGGAAAGTCATCACTGTGGAATGTTCTATGCAAAAGTGCTGTGGCCAGTGGAAGTTTAAAAATAAAAACACCCCTTGCTAAATTGCAAAGGCCCGCAAATAGCGATCCATTCGCTAAGAACCGAACCATCAAACAGTTTTCTCCATCTGCGTCAGTCTTGGGCTTTCACTAATCTGCTTAAAGATCACGCTGGAAGTGGTCATGGCTGACGTCATAGACACTCCCATAAAACTCCAGGGCACACCTGCGTTTTCACAAACACACCCAGATAACAACATGTTGCCGCCCCTAAACACTGGTCTGCTGTCAATTATACTGTGAATACTCAGCAACTTTTAAGTGTTCGGCTATTTATTTGCCAATTACTGCCGTGCATGTGTGATGCGCTCGTATAATAATCAAACATATTGTGCATTTTAGAATTAGTGATCCATGCTGAATTATGCCCTACAGTATGTACTGTAGGTTAGATTTGAGAATTTCCAAGTTCACTGCTGCTCTCTATGATAAAACAAACAATTCTATTACCAAGAAAACAGGACTAAAAAAAAAAAAAAAAAAAGCAGCCGTCCTTGTTGACATATTGCAACCTGAATTACTTTTCCTAAAATCTAAGGAGTGTGCTACTGTATATTCCATATCTGCACTCAGGAGAATAACTATACTGTAGAAGTGGCCTTCTCAAGGTAACACACATTCCAGCAGATGGGCAAATCCTGCCAGCGTCCATGGGGCTTTCTTCAACCAATTTGAGAGTCTCTGAGGAAAATCGGCTTTACACCTGATGCATCTGTGCAAAAAGACCCCCTGCCTCTAAAATGACTTTTCTGACTGTTATTGGAAACAACAACATTAGGATAATGGCTAGAGTGACAGTCAGAGATTCACCAGGGAGGCAAAATAAATGAAATCAATTAGTATCATAAATACTGGCTAAATGTTCCGCACCTCACATATCAAATATTTGCAGCGCAAAAATATTCAGCGTAAAGGATTGGAGAGCAAAGCTCTTCTGAGAGGTTCAAATAAGGATCAAAGTTCCATTATCAACAGTGATGTCTATGCAATAAATAAAAACCAGGGGTATTGCCGGGAAGCATGGAATTAACGGATGCAGGACAATCAGAAATTACGAATTTAGAATTGGTTTTATTTGAAAATTTGTTTCCGATGCTTACATGTCTCTGATATCTGCATATTAAGCAATCACTCCCTTAAAACACGCCTGTTAACAGAATGAATCATTCTAAGGTCAGCTGTCATTCCTTTAGAACTGCTCCCTAAACAGATCATACAGCAGATGGAAAAGGCCAATCTAACATGACTCTTTGGCTTAATTATAGCAATACTAAGGCAACATATGGACTTTGTAAGTGCTGCCAAATAATATGCACTGACTATAGCTGTATGGAATCATTTATTTTGCAATTGAAGGTTTTTATGTTAATGAGGCAGCATATCCACGAATAGTATTTCAATTGTGCCCAACACATTTTCGGGTGGAAAAAGTCGGCATTAGCGCAATTTTATCAGGCAATTCGGTACAGTTGAATTGAATATATATTTATATTTGTGTGTGTAATTAAAAAAAAGCACCACATTTATATGCATCAATCAAACCACCAATCTAATATTGTGTAGGCCCCACACTCATGTCGCCAAAACAGCTATGTCCCGTCGATGCATGGACACCACAAAGAGCCCCAAGTTACCTGGCACCAAGAAGCAGCAGATCCTTTGGGGGAAATTTACAAAGATGAGAGTTATATTTCACAGGGGATGTTGCTATAGGCAACCAATCAGAATCTACTTTTTATTTATTTAGGACCTTCTAGAAGATAATCCCATCTAAAATAGAAATCCCATTTTTAGTAATTCTCCCCCTTTGTGTATAAGTGGCTATTTCAGTATATTCCACATTTGGTCAGTCGGATTGAGATCTAGGTAATGTGGTGGCCAAGTCAAACCTATAACTATTTACCATGATCCTCAAACATAGCGAGCATTAACTATATCATCAATTTGGGCCTCTGTAGCTCTTCTGTGGGATTGGACTAGATGAGTTAGCCTGTGCTACCCATGCACATTAATATTCCTAAAAACCCTCCACCACTGTGTCTCACGTGGCCAGGCAGCGCCACTGTGCACTAAATCAGCTGCTGCCCGACAACCTGGCTCTGTGCGACATGACGTTAAGCAAGGTCACGTCGCACACAGCCGGGGGAAGGAGCCGGGCAGCGGCTGCAGCTGAGCACGGCTGAAGCTGAGCACAGCTTACCGGTGCAGCATCATTAAGCAGCACAGACAGTAGCAATCCAGAGAATTTTCAGGGTTTGTCATTCCGACACTGGAAAATAGCCTGGAAAATTCTTGGGAGCACCACTAATGGGGTTAATTGGGTTGGAGGAAAACATTTCTAAATAGTGAAAATTACTGAGCACTTCTACAACTGGCTCTGGAAATAAATAACTGTATTATTAGTAGTGGAGTAGCTTCCAATCTATGCGATGTCACTGCCTAATAGTGAACAGACAGGCTTGTACAGTAAAAACAATTGTGTAGTATCACTAGGGTAGTTACTAGGCACTGCACCGGGCTTTTGTCAAATCAAGCAGCAGTTGAGATTAAGACATGTAACAAAAGGAAAAAAGTAGGCAACTGCGCTTTTGGAGGAAGTGACACTGTAAATTACACAATTTATTAATTATAAAAACTCATATTAAAATTGACATGAACATGATTCATACATATATATATATATATATATATATATATATATTCACTAAAAAATAGCTTAAAAAAAATATGTTTTGGGAAAGGCACCCCACTGATCCTTTTGGTGTGTGGATACTGTTCCTATTGGACACCCATGGACAATATGAAGTTTGGGGGGGGACGACAGTCTTAGTCACTCACATATTTAGGATAGATATCACCGCTGCAAACTGCACTTGAAGAGGTTCCCGTGAAGTTTGGCGTGCTGTCCTCAGGTCTCCTTTGAATATCCCCAATTAGTTAAGATGTCCACTTTTGGGTCCTGGTTCAGGGTCCGTTCGGGAAAGTATTTGTAATCCACAGTCCACATTGAAGGAAAAGAGTGGGGGTGCTGTAGCCTAACATGTTTTGCTGGGGGGTTTTCATGAAAAAGCTGGGAACCCCCCAGCAAAACGCTAGAACACCCCCACTATTTTCCTTCAGTGTGGACTGTGGATTACAAATACTTTCCCGAACGGACCCTGAACCAGGACCCAAAAGTGGACATCTTAACTAATTGGGGATATCCAAAGGAGACCTGAGGACAGCATGCCAAACTTCATATTTAATTATATGCTCTTGCAGGTATTCCATGCATATTATTCAGCTCAGTAATAGACATCTTTGACATATATTAATTTGATATAGTAACTTTGCTTAGTCTTTAAGAAGAAATAGGATAATATTTCAGAAGAGTTTCTCATAAAATTTTCTTATTTAAACATAAGTGAAAGATGGCTGCTGCGTTGTGTTGTAAGCAATATTGTAGTCATTTGTAACAAACAATCGTAGGAATAAATGTCTGTATTGCCACTTAACAGCACATGCAACGCAATATACAATATCTGAATATATAATTTAATTTGTAAATGCAAATGCACTGACTGAAAGAAACATATATTAGCTTCCGTCACCTGTGCAGAAACTCACTGACGCACAAATTTGTCAATTAATTTTTGTCTTACAGATTCCAGGACACCAAGTCAACCAAGTACAATTTATAAAAGCCATTTATGTGTTTCTGGGTACCTTTTTTTATTATTTTTGTGGTTTTGTTTTTTTGGAGTTAATTAAATGTGCAGACATTTTGCCACTAATTGAATAATAAAATGAACACTGTGGAGACAAGTATGTTTTGATAGCTTATTTACAGCAAATTGGAGACATCGTTTTGAAAGCTATTTACTTTCGTTAGCTCATGTTATTAAAAGAAAACGCTGCTACAGTTAAATAAGAGTTGCAATGTTGGCAGTTCTAGAGCCGCACCATCAGATTGTATGTGCAAAGTCTTCTGATTTTATGTGTAGCAATCTCAGCTTGATGATTTTATGCACATTTACAAGTCGATAAAAATAAGTGGGTCTATTTAGAAATATGGCAGATTTAGCAAACAAAATGCCATATAATGAAGAGAGATCTCATGTGTGTGGAGTCTGTTCTAACATTAAGGGTACCATTCAATGGGGTGCGATTTTTAGTAAGGTTCTGAAATCACATTTTCCGAAATCGGGATTGTTTTTGAAAAAAAAACTACTATTTCATGGCATGTGAAGTTGGGGGTGAAAAGTGTGAAATGGTGAGATATGGTGCGATTTATAGTCACGAAAATGTGCGAATTAGTGGACATGTGCGATTTTGTAGGTTTTGTGGGTTGTCACACCCACCAACCAATAAGGAGCGGCCATTGGCTGGTGAACAGAAATAACCCCCGGCATGTGGGAGGAGCCGCAAATGTAATCAAACATTCAGACTTCTCTCACAGGAGAATTGCCAGACGGAGAAGACAGTGTTTGATTCAGGAGGCATCTGTTGAGTATGATTTCTCTCAGCAGGTACTCTTTGGGATTCTACAAGAGGACAGGCCTACAATGGAAACCATAGGTAAAGTATGTTTGAATGTATGTAAAATGTAATAAAACTATACTGTGCATGTGGACTGTGCATGTGTGTGTTTCATTTCACTGTTTGTAATGTTGTGAAATTAGCCTTTAATGCCCCGCGATTTTTACCACAATTCGCATCCTATTAAGTTGGCAATTTCGTGAAAACATGTGAATTCTGGCTTTTTTTTTTTTACTAAAAATCACAAGAATCTAAATATTTCATCCCATTAAATGTCAAGAAGGAAGTCGACATCAGTTAGCGCCATGGTGGGAATCGAACCCATGACCTCAGTGCTGTGAGGCAAAAATGCTAACCATTACACCATCCGTACTGCCCCAGTGATTAATAATCTTTAATGGTTTATGGGTTATATACTTTGGCAAGGATGGGGGAGAACCAGATGGTTTCCCTTCATTGTTGAAACCATTGATGGTCATCCATTGCGTAGTATGCTACCATTGATTGCTACTTGCGCTATCAACATTGATGGTGACCACACTGATGGCCATCTCTAGTGTAAAGTGATCATATCAGAGATCACCTTACTTTATGCTGCAGGACATATTGTCAGGGCTGTCAATAGCGGGGTGCTGTGAGTATAGCCCCCCCCCCCCCGCCGACTGCTTGCTCCGCTGTGCTGAACAAAGCAGGTCTCGAAGCACAGGCTTATTCAACACAGGACTAGAAAGGAGTCCGGGGACACAAAATTCCTGATGGCGGGCTTGCCTATTGTGAATGTCCAAAAGGCTATTACTGTGAAGCCATAGCCATGCATACCCAAAGGAAAAAATCTGTCTAAAAACAGCTACTGGATTATAATCCAGTCACTTTAGCTCCAGGGCCATCTTATCATATGGGCTTAATGGGCACTTGCCCAGGGCCCCCAGGTGTATAAGGGCCCTATGCTGGTAGCAGAGGATACCCTTTTTCCAGGGATACCAGAATTTTGAAAATCGGACCTGGGGAACTGGAGATATCAACTTCAAAGCAGCAGTCCACATCTGACCTGTTAATTGCAATTCCCAGTCATATTTCTCAAGTTCTCTCTGACTTAGAGTTTTTCTGAGAGTATATTCCAAAAGCTGGGACACTCCCCTTCCTGTCGACATTAGCAGCTTGTCTCGATCATGCCCAAAACCAGAGATATCAGCCTTCCAGCAACCGGTCCCTGCTCCAGCTCCAAACGTCTGGTGTACAGTTTTATATTTTTGTCAATGGATTGCTCTGGCTCCTGATCTCTGATCCCCAAGTCCCCAGCACCTCCTGAAAGTTGGGACTCTAGGTTTTTATACTATTGAAGGCTAAGAAATCTATTTCCAGATAATGGCGATATCTGCAGTCAAACAAGCTGCCCTTCCACCAGAAATATTAAGCCCACTCCATTACCCAACTCTCCCCTGCATATAAAACACCCCCTACCTCCCTGAAAGTCATTTACAAGGAACCCTTCATTCAGCTCAGTGCCCCCTTCCACACATTAGTGTTCACAATCCCACCACCTGTGCAGTAAAGGAGTAATTAGCAGAAGTTACTGCTCCAGGTCCTACATGTTGAATGGAAGATAGAGCACCCCCTGCCACCCGTGGACATCAAAGCTGCTGCTGATAGCACCCCCCACCCCTAGGAGGGAAGAATGGGTAAGGGCCCCAGTGCATTGCTTTGCCCAGGGGCCCACACTGCTGTTAAGACGGCCCTGTAGCTGTCCCCATAGAGAAAGCCTGATGTTCCTCACTGATCAAGTGAAATGATTGCCATTATGCAGAGGGTATGACAAAGTATAGGCAATAGCTATCAGTTAGCACTGAGTACAAAGGAACACAACCTTTTGAGAAACATAAAAAGTAATGCATTGCTCCATTGTTCAAAGTGAATAGCAGGAGGACAGGCAGACCAGGGGTGTCCACAGCTGCTTCACTAATAATACTGTAATATATGCAACATTTGAAACAAACATAGAAATGTGTTGAAGCATGACATTACCAAGTGAATAAGAATAAAACACGAGTCGGTCAAATTAAGAAAATGCCTTTAGACTACGCGTATTGAACTGCACATTATTCATTATACTTCACCAGTTGGGAAATCTATTCTGTTAAAATGGAGGAAGACTGAACTCCATACTTTATATCATTAGGTCCATCTGATTAATAAACCAAAATGCTTATTAGACTGACATTATGTCCAGGGATTGGCTAGATAAATTATGCAAATTTGAGATCACTCTTAGGGTTTTATACATTCCAAAATTAATAGGTACAATATTCTATATATTGTGCACACAGAAAACATGAATAGTTGGCTAAATACAGAGCAATCCATTATACTAGACAAAAAGCCAAAAGAAAGTCCTACTCCATCTGTATGAACAACTGAAAGACTGTTGTGGAGGCTAAATTGAGTCCACAAGTGACATCAGTAGATTCATTTGGCCTTAGGCCCACCAGATAAAATCTGATGTGACTTTATCAAATCTTTGCCTGGCATGATGGATGTACAGTACAATTGCTGCCCATTTCAGTTTAAAAAATAAACAAACAACAACCACCCCACTTTCTGAGTATCTAGAAACCCCCTTGCAAACGATCCATCGGCGGGTCAGTGACCATGCAGCTGCATCCTCTTATTCACAGAGCCGGCTGAGCTGGCAGCTGCCTGAATCCAGGGCTAGGGGCAGCTGCAACCAGGGATGGCTAGCCAATTAGGCATGCGATGCAGCCGCATACTGCGCAAGGCTTCTGTGCCAATCTGGTTCACATCCTGTTACTACCTGCCGCCTCTGATTGACTTGCAGCTGCCAATCAGCGCTTCACCCAGCTTCCATGCATAACAGAGAAGCACGAGAGCTCCTCCAGTCCTGACCCACACAACACACACGCAACTCAGACCCCATGACTTCTGCCAGTTAATAATATGCTCCTCATTCTCTTCCCACTTGTCTATGGTGCTGGCACTAAGTCCATGCTTTCTAAGGTAATCTAAGGTAATTATCTAGCACCTCTGCCTCCAACTGAATCTTAGCACTGTGCATTGCACAGTGCTGTGTGCAATACTGTGTATGGCCCCCTGGTAAAATTAACATCGGTGATACTTTTATACTTTTGTATCCAACTCAACAGCGGTGGATACAAAATCACCGGCAAAGCAGTCCCTAACCATTTTGATGCTCTAGGCAACATTTTGCTGGGGCCGTCTTGCACCGCTACTGTAGTGTCTGACCTACAGTAGCACCACATGTACAATACAGTGTATCACACGGGCAACCAATTTGCTGGGTATCTGCACTCCAAAGTCCTATGTTGGTATGCACTTGGTCTGGATATTTTCTGTAGTTCAAGCTTTAGAGCTTGAAGTACTGAGTATTAAATGGTGAACAGCCCCTGTTAGTGTGTCTAGAGGCTGAGAGACGCTGGTGTACAATTAGGCAGACATAAATGAAGCGGTCTGACATGTTTTCTGGTTTCATCTTCTGCCGCTGCCCGCTTCACTGACTTGTTAATTTCATCCACAGCTGCCCACCTGTCTGCCCCTCCACTGTGCCCTGCAAACTTCCACTTCCCACTGTCATGCTGAGCCAGCCCAAGGCTTGGGATGCCATTAGCCATTGCCTAGTTTGCCTGTGCCCTACTCTGATCACTGAATCCTATACCAGACTGTTACAGTGATACACTGTCAGAGTTTTGTACCTAGAGATTAGGTAATTAGTGCACAGGATATATAATAATAATAATAATCAAAAAGAAAACAGGACCAGAGGACAGCATCTGAAAGCATATGGCAAATATACATTAATGTCCACTGTCCTAATCCAGATTACACTGAAATGACGCTTTCACTATGGCTCATTCCGTGCGGTTGTAAGATCACTATCATGCACAAGGTACCAATGTTTGGTACTTTGCAAATGCGCGGGAGTAATGCTGGACATGTGTGAATGGGCCTTGCAATGTCAGAAGGAGGAAGGCAGCAGGCTGCCAATTATTGAGTCTGCCGCTCTTTAGGGACAGCCAGAGGGCAGTGACTGTCTCCATTAGTGAAAACAGATTTGTGTTGCCACTGTTTAGCGGGTTGGAAGGGATCTCCGTCGTACGACGGGGATTTCCATTCCCCAGTGATGGGCAGCTTGCGCTGTGTTAATAGTCCCTAGGCCAACAGTCAATAGGACGACCACTATTAGTGAACAGGCAGGAGGTCGACACATAAAAAAGATCAACATGATTAAAAGGTCGACATGGGAAAGGGTTTTTCATGTTTTTTGTGTCAATGTCGACATGGGTCGATTGAAAGAGCATATGAATATTGAAAGCTAGATCCCATAGCATATTGAAAGTGCATATGCTACGGGATCTGGCTCCCTAAAGCTGGCCATACATCTACAGATTAACTGTCAGATCTGGCTGGTTGGAACAAAATCCTGGTAATGGATGAGAGCAGATTACCATTGACCACTTGCTTTGAAATGCTGGAAAACTGCCTAAAACTGTCATTCTAATATTACCAGGTTTTTTTTCAAACCAGCCAGATCTGACAATCAATCTGTAGAAGTATGGCAAGTGTAGCCCCCAGAATTCCCACTAGTACGGAGAAGGTACTGTACAGTTAGCGGTGGGGACACTTTGCTGAAGATGACGGGTTTTAAGGTGCTGTATGTGGAAGAGGAGCCCCACCTGTCCTTCAGAGTAGAGGCATTAAAGAGGAAAACGTTTCTGTGCAAAGTGTTTGTTGGATTGTAAAAGTGTAAGAAGCTGAATTTCTAATTTATAGCTCAAGACTTTAGTAACAAATTATTGAAATACTGAATTGCATGAAACCGCAAGTACTGCAGAATGTAAGGTGGTCAGAAAGCAGCATCTCTTTATATTTCTCTATCTCTGTTTAATGTCGATTTTATATACTCAACATGTAACCTGTGCTTCTCTCTTTTCTAAGGTGTCTTGGCACAAGTCTCTATCTTTGGCATCCAACAGAACAGAGCAGGTGGGCGTCAGTAAGGTCACAGGGAGACGGTGCCAGGCAAGGGTCAAATGCAAAAAGAGAGAAACAGTTTTGGTGAATTGTTGGATATGGTGTCAGAGGTGGACTTACTTATTCTAGAAGACTCACAAACTGACAGGGATTTCAGAGAGATCATCTACGCTATAACTGCAGGGTAACCAATTATTGGCAACAATGACTGAACTCTGGGAATGGCTGCTGAGGTCTTTACACAATCAGCATCTATACTTCAACAGCCTTCACTATGCATGCAGAAACTTCTCAAAAGTAAGCTAAGGGCAATAATTGTTAAAGGTTCATTATCTTCAAGGCTAGCTTCTCAACCTCAAGAATCTATACCATATGTGAATAACTGATTTCCTGATAGGTTAGGAAAAGAAACCATTAAAATCTTTTATGAAACAACTGTTATAAAAACGAAAACACTTGGTAAAAATGGAGAAGAAAATATAACAAATGTATAATTTCCGGCAAATTATCTGTTTCCAATTGTTCAACAATATAAATATTTATAAAGACAATAATCTTATTATTTCTCAATAGTGAGCTATGCGGGCTGTACAGTATTTTCCATTGCTGTAAGTAGCTATATAGCTCTTTGGTAAGAAAGGAAAAATGTCATTTATCATAAAGCCTTTGAGTATGGAAGCTAGGATTGTAACCACGCTCTGTTACCCAATGTTTCGAAGGGGCTGGCGAACAGGAGTGGTCCAGACTCCAGAAAAGAGATTACATGTAATTGGATGTTGTTCTGTGCTCACCTTCTCTATTGTTCTAAACATATTGATGGCAATATAATAAGTGATACTATGACCAATGTATGAATTTAAATAAAAAAAAAACTATTTATTTTAATGAAGGATTATTTTAACAGTGCAATAAAAATATATATGGCACCAGATAAACCTCTACTGTGTACCAATGGGACACTGTATGCAGAATGTCCAAGTGTCCAACATACAGGTGAAAGGATGGACCTGCAGGAGTGGGGGGAGGGAAGGGGGGAGGGAAGGGGGGAGGGAGTGTGTCAGCAATCTGGTATTGATCTACAAAGTCCAGCTGGATGTTGCAGGGGGCTGGTGTCTCTACCCTCCTGAAGTGCAGCCCGCTGAGTTACCTGTCTATTGGTGTGTGTCAGGGTAGTGCTGTTGGAGTTGCTTGCATTCACTTCCTCCATCAGGTCCCATGTTGACAGTGAAAGGGTTAAACATTTAGGAAATGGTCATCATATGAATATCTAATAATACAAATAAGAATAGTAGACATGGACCTTCTGTGTATAAAAGGTCAGTGAGTTTCTGGACTCCTAAAAGACCCATGCATCTTTCACCCAGTGCTGCACTGACGTGTCTGTATTCTGAGTCATGTGGAAATTGTCAAAGGATCTGCGGGAAAAGGTAATTGAACTGTTTAAAACAGGAAAGGGATATAAAAAGATATCCAAGCAATTGAGAATGCCAATCAGCGGTGTTCAAACTCTAATTAAGAAAAGAAAAATGAGGGATTCTCATCAGCACAGAGACAAGCCTCAAAACTTTGGGAACAAAGTAATTTGGAGTGATGAGACCAAAATTTCACTATTCGGCCACAACCATAAACATTATTTTTGGGGGGTTATTTTCGTTCACTCTTTCTGACCAATTACTTCTCAGATGGACAAAACCATGTGCACTGCAGATCGGGCAGATGTAACATGAGCAGAGAGAGTTCGATTTGGGTGAGTTATTTTGTTTCTGTGCAGGAAAATTACTGACTGCTTTATTTTTGCACTGCAATATAGATCTCAATTTGCAGTAAACCCCCACCCAAATCGAATTCTCTCTGCACATGTTACATCTGCCCCATTTGCAGTGCACATGGTTTTGTCCATCTAAGAAGGAATTTATCGGAAAGAGTAACCCAAATAACCCCCTTGGAGAGGAGTCAACAAGGCCTATGATGAAAGGTAGACCATTCCTACTGTGAAACACAGAGGTGGATCGCTGATGTTTTGTGGATGTGTGAGCTACAAAGGCACTGGAAACTTGGTCAAAATTGATTGCAAGATGAATGCAGCATGTTATCAGAAAATACTGGAGGAAAATTTGCACTCATCAGCCTGGAAGGTGCACATGGGACGTACTTGGATGTTCCAATATGACAATGATCCAAAACACAAGACCAAGTCGACCTGTCATTGGCTACAGCAGAAGTGAAGGTTCTGTAGTGGCCATCTCAGTCTCCTGACCTCAATATCATTGAGCCACTCAGCTGAGAATTTACAGGAACTGGAGGCTTTGCGGCATGTTGTAGTATGAGCAGCCCCCACTGCTGAACAGTTGGCAGCATCCCATGAGAGAGGTGAGATGCTGTGCAATGTCAGCGTGGCAACATCTCATGAGAGAGGTGAGACGCTGTGTACCGTGAGTCACCCCCACCTCTTTGCAGCAGACCTGGTGACGTAGCATCATCCTGGGAAGGAGTTGACACACCGGACAGCACGCATATCGGCGGTGCAAGCAATACCATCCCACCGCGCTGTGCATTGTCAGTAACCCCCACCGTTTAGCGGCTGACCCAATGGCGCAGTAGCATCACAGGAGCGAGGTGACACGCTGGATACCCCACACATCGGTGGTGTCAGCTAGACCGTCCCGCTGTGGTTAAATCTGATAGCAGCGCTGCTTAGTAAATACATGCTAAAAGTAAATTTCACATCCGAAACAAAGTTATTGTCCCTTAAATCCTGGTATATTATCAGTACTTTTTATTTCTATTTCTATATCTTTAGACAAATTCACCACTGACCACATGGCTCTCACCCCTCACCTATACACCTAGCGGTATGTGAGGGATAGCAGCGCACTTAGGGCAGACAGGTGACTGTCTCTTTACATTACTACTAAACTACCCTATTTTCCTTACTGAGTCCCCTCATTCTGGTACATATAAATGATTCACTCTGCACTGGCAGTCGACTATTCAGAGTGACCGAGATATGATCGGAAAAGTAGAAACTCAATTTTATTTCTATCCATAAGTCTAAGCAATATCAGATACGCTCACCCACCATACCTCCAAGCCCATCACTTTACTATGGTGCTGGCATTTACTGGTACTGGTGAGTAACACAGTGGGTGACCACTCTCAGAAATCCTATAAACCAATATCTGCACATGGTATATAAAGTGTGGCAGCAGCAATCTAGCTTAGACATTTGAAAACTGCCTTCTTTAATTTTTCTATAGGGTCTAAGCGATACTAGATACCCACAATACCCCCTAGCCCACCACTTATTGGTACTGATGAGTAATAGAGTGGGGGACCACTCTCAGAAAACCTGAATAGCAATACTTGCATATGGTATATCAAGTGTGGCAGCAGCAATCTAGCTTAGACATACTATAAGACAGGGGTGTCCAAACTTTTTGCGACGAGGGACAGTTTTGGTGAGGTGAAAATGTGGGGGGCCGACCATTCAGCCTGACATTCTTTAAATCATTAATCACATAAAAATGGTCCCCCACTCTGCCCCCATTCACTTGATGTCCCCCAGCCTGCCCCTCCTTCACTGTATGTCCCCATTCACTATATGTTCCCCACTCTGCACCCATTCACTCTGCCCCCCTTCTCTTAATTTCCATCAGTGCCTCCATTCATTGTATGTCCCCAAGCCTGACCCTCCTTCACTGTATGACTCCCATTCACTGTATGACCCCATTCACTATGTACCGCACTCTGCCTACATTCACTGTATGTCCCCCAGCCTCCCCCTGCTCCCCCTTCTCTGAATGGCCATCACTGCCTTCATTCACTGTATGTCCCCCAGCCTGACCCTCCTTCACTGTATGTCCCCCACTCACCCCTCCCTTCTCTGTATGTTTCCCAGCCCCTTGTGTGAACCAGAGGAAGGAGAGGCAAAGCAGGCACTGCAAGGACAGGAGATGCTTGGGCTCCCGCTGCCGCCCTCCTCTGCTCTTCATGTTACGGGAGCAAGCTTACCCCTTGCGGCCCCCCTCCCCAAACACTGCTGTCACTGTGATTGTGGAGTAGGGTGATATACGATAGAAGCAGCAGGGGTAGGAAGCCAAAAACATCTGACTGTGGTGGCCGGCACCTCCTCACTGCAGCAGACAGCAAGGAAAAGGCGCAAGCTCGCCGGGGCCCCAACTTCAGTGTCCTGTGCTGTGCTTCCCACATCTGATGCTCTGCCCGCTTCCAGCTGGAGGCTGTGGTCCACTTCAAATGACAGCACGGGCCGCAATTGGCCCCCAGGCCTGACTTTGGACATGCATGCTATAAGACAACGTCTTTTTTCTCACAACCTATCCCAAGGGAGAATAACTCATTGAATTGATACTCAATTACATCCATCAGCTGTATAGAGGAGGCTGCATATTTGAGACACAATACAGTGTCATCATAATATTTATAACCATTGATTATACTGGTTACGACACAATTTAGTGTCACTATCCTATCCAATTTCATTGCAAATATTTTTTGTTGGCTAATAGTCCAAACGAATCCCTGTTTACTCTCCCACATAGAAGTTAATTAACAGCTATACAGAAATCCTCACTATTTTACAGAATTATAACTGTGTAGTGTGAATTGATACTACAGTATCTGTACTATGTTGCTACAAACTTCCTACTGGGACAATCAACATACCCTTATATGGATTAGCTAACTCTGTAACTACTGAACAGAATTGTATTTGTATTTATCTGTCTATTGCAGTGGTCCTCAAACTATTTTGTTCTGGGACCCCATCAGACAATAAAAATAAATTATAGGACCCCAAACAAGTTACTGCAGAAGGTCATCACATCACACGTGTAGTCAACAGACAGCACATACATGGCAGCATTGTGGAGGCACAATATGATGGGAGGAGTCTAAAATAACAGACAATTCAACAGATTTGTTTCAGACTCCTTGAATCACTGACTGAGATTAGAAAAGTCACCAGCCTGATGGTCAGGAACATGGAGTCGCGACTCCATGCTGAGAAGGTCGGGACCCACTTTGGGGTCAGGACCCACAGTTTGAGAACCGCTGGTCTATTGCATAGAGCTTAATCCTTTTGCATCAGGAAATTTTTGACATACCACCAGACCTACACTGCAAGTAGGCAGTACAGGTGTAACTATTATATAAACGTGTATGTTTGTATGTCAGTGTCATCATGTTTATGTGTGTGTATATGTGAGTCCCTTAGTTTAATTGACCTCAATAAAAGTTAGATTTTAAGTATTCACAGATTTAATTCCAAAAGTTTGTTACATTTGGACACACTGATACATATTGGCTAATTATACTAAAACCTTTATCATACTTATTATAACTACATAATAAAAAAATATTTTTGACTAACAAGAGTGCCCCAACAAAAGAGAGAGTACTTTTTTCTTCTACCTACAATACTTACTTTGACTCTCTAGGGTGCACCTCCACTATCTACTACCTGTGGTAAAGATTTCTATCCTTTGAAAATATCCTTCTATAGTGGATTGAACATACTATTCTACAATCTATAACATACCTTCACATGTGCACTGGTGTCCCGATTCCCCCCCCCCCCCCCCTTGTGTACACTGAAATTGTCAAGTAGCAGAATGGCTCTGGACAGGGGCGGATCAAGGATAAAATGACAGGGGGGGCACCATGATAAAAGAGGGTTTAGGTGGGGTAGGGGCGGTGTTAGTGGTGCCAGTGTACATGCTAAGAGAGCGGCAGAGAGAGGGTGGGAATGGGATTAAAAATAGGCCCTGGCATTTAAAGTACACAGGCCCACCATGGCGACAAAAGTGAAGGATGTAATTGTGCGCGCATGTATTTGAGTGTAGTGTACAACACCATATACAACTTCTACAGATTATGCAACAAAATACTAGACCCCATTATACTTGCCCCTTACACATGATGCCGAATGGAATGAGCCAAAATTCACATAATGCCACATGGATTGAGCCAAAAATCAAATAATGCCACATGGATTGTGTCAAAATTCACATAATGCTACACGGATTGAGCCAAAATTCACATAATAACACACAGATTGAGCCAAAATTCACATAATGCCAAATGGATTGAGCCAAAATTCACATAATGCCACATGGATTTTGTCAAAATTCACATAATGCCACACGGATTGAGCCAAATTTATAAAATGCCACACGAATTGAGCCAGCATTCACATATTGCCACACAGATTAAGACAAAATTCACAATCCACTTCATAAACAGGGACATTGTCCACCAAAGGCGCTCATTAAACATTTACACCATAATGTCCATTACACGTTAACTTACACGCCATTATGTCCATTATGTATTATGCCAAACACCATAATGCCTATTAAAAATTATGCTACATAAGTGCTGCTTATCTACATACTCATTGCCAAGGGTTCCATGCTCATTGCCAGAGGTTCCATGCCCATTGCCATGTGGGATTACATGCTCATTGCCAAGGGGGAATACATGCTCACGGTAAATGGGGGACAGCCGCCGCCAGGCAGAAGTGACAGCCACTGACAGTGGCAGAGCCTGGCTGTATTCAGAGCACTGCAGGTCCCGGTTATTTGAAATAATACCCCAGGTTGGCCCCTTTTACACCAGCCTAGTCCCTGCATTTTCTGGTGTGATGGGGAGAGAAAACAACCCCTCCCCCCCTTTAACCAGTTATCTCATTTAACTGGCTATATCTTCGGAACCAACTGACCCATTTACATGAGACAAGTATCATATTAAAGAACTTTTGAGTGGGCTTTGAATGATTTTGGTCCAGTGAAACTGGAATGTTTGGTTCCAGAGTAATCTGCCCTCAAAGAACATGAACAGCCATGAAATTACATTTCAAAAATAAAAAAATTGGTTTACATGCAATATCTCTGGAACCAATTGACTAATATGGGCCAGCCTGGTATCATATTGAATGTCCAGCAATTTGGAATTGAATGAGATCAACCACAAGCTTCTGTGATGCCAGGGGGTGAACTGGCAGCCATAGGAACAGGGTGGGGGTCGGAAGTGACGGGTCCCATGTTATCCTATGGGAAAAAAAAACGTTACAGCTTTGCCAGGCGATATCTCCGGTTTCCGGGGGGGCTAGAGACACGGGGCTGGGCTCGTTGGAAAGCCCTGGTCCTCAGCTACAAAATGAAATGACAGGGGGGGCCCGGGTGCCCCCCCCCTCAATCTGCCACTGGCTCTGGACGGTTCATGAAACCTGGAGCAGCGGCTATGCATTAAGTCCCATGGCTAATTGAATCAGACCCCAAGTACAGGGACTACAAGCTTCAGGTAAATGCAGTGCTGAGAACATACATATACCACAGTCAGAATGTGCAAGACCTGTAGAGGATGGTTAAACCTCAGCTTTTAGGCTTGTTCACAAATAAGAGTCATATAAAATTATTACAACTGAACAATATTGTTATCTTATATATGGCCAGATGCACTAAGCTTCAAAAATGATAAAATGGAGAGTGATAAACCACCAGCCAATCAGCTCCTGCCTGACATTTTTCAAACCCAGCCTGTAACATGGCAGTTATGAGCTCATTGGCTGGTGATTTATCACTTGTAAAGCTTAGTACATCTGGCCCATAATGTGGATAGCAGGGAAGACAGCTAAGCATCTTCTTCTTGTACTGCACTGTATGATGAAACATTTGTAGAACAACTGTCAAGTGTACGCTTTAGAACAATTGTTAAGCAAATTATACATCTTGTCCAAGGAGTATTATTTTATAAATAATGAATTGCTAGTGATGTGAAGTGGCTATTATCTGTATACCCTTCGGGTTAAGGCACACTGTTATTTATGTCTGCCTTCTGCAAAGAGAAACTAATGCTGTGTGTTTGGCACTTATCCTTCACTATAGAAGATATAAGATATCATATTTACCTCCAGAGAGCATTGATGGGAAATAGGTATACTGCTAAATAGACATCACATGCACATGCAATAGTGGGAATCAAAATGTCGACACCACAATGTCAACAGTTATGTCGAAATTGTCAAAGTGTTGACATCTGCATTTCTATGCATGTGCTGTGCAAACCCCGGCAGCCAACGACTTCAGTAAGTTTTACTGCTCGGAGGGAAGGCCTGGGATGTGCAGGGGGTGGGAGCAGGGGAATGGCCAGCATTTTATAGACATCCCCATAAAAATGCTGGGTGTTCCCCTGTGGAAGCAGGCGTGGAGATGCCTGCTTGGGGCAGGTGGCTGACATCACATGACATCAGTGCCGGACACGTCTTCGGCGAACAGCGACAGATATAAATTATTATTTACCCTTAATTATCCTTGAAGAGGAGTGTTCGGCCTCAGCATGCAGTAAGGAGACCCAGCCATGGAATATAACATGACGGAAACAGCCCCCAGCCACAGTCAGGCACTCAGAGTAAAGGCCCCCATACATAGAGCCGACTTGTCCTGAGGACAAGTCGGACCCTTTTCTCCTCCGAGCCGCCCGGCAGCTCCCCGGGAGGCTCACATACGATTAGGACTTTGATGTGGCATTTTTTACATGTGATAAATCGCATGCGATTTATCACATGTAAAAAAAATAACAGGGAGCTGCAGGGCGGTGAGGAGCAGTGGGGGCGGGCGGCTGGGGAGGAAGCAGTGGGGCAGCAGCACGTTACCAGATTGGGGCGGGCGGCGGTGACCATCAGTCTCACTCTCCACTGTCCAGCGCTAGCCGGCGGGCAGCCGTGGCTATTACATCTTTAAAATAACGTGTCAAATGTCTCTCCGGCTTTTGGGAGGGAGGCCACTGATTGGCTGAGAGTGTTCTATCTCAGCCAATCATTAGCCAGGCAGTCATTTGACATGTTATTTTAAAGATGTAAAAGCCGCAGGCGGCTGCCCGCCCGCTAGCGCTGGACAGTGGAGAGTGAGACTGATGGTCACCGCCGCCCGCACCAGCACTGATCTGGTAACGCGCTGCTACCCCACTGCTTGCTCCCCAGCCGCCCGCCCCCACTGCTCCTCACCGCCCTGATTGACCTACATCGTATGTCCCGCCGGTCCGACCCCGGGGGCCGGGTCCGATAGGCACGGGACCACGCATCGGACCCGACCCCATGTCATGAAGAACCGATTTGGTCCGATTTATCAGGCCGATTGATCGCAATCGGCCAAAATCGGTCCAAATCGGGTTGATGTATGCCCACCTTAAGTTAAAGCAGATGCGCACAAAATATATATAGGGTGGGCTCTTTACATATATAAGGGGTGTGGTGGAAGTAAATGATATGTAAGGGGCATTTCTGTATGGCATGTACTGTATATAAGGTACAGTATACTGTAACTGCCTGACATTATAGGGTGATTCTATTAAAAATGTTTGCGACTGAGCATGCACATAATTTATGTGCATGTGCAGCCACTGTGTGTGAATGGCCACCATTATTATTCACCAGGTGCTCGCAGACAACAGTGCGGATGTGGGGCAGCGGGCCGAGAGATTTACCCATGCGAACGCCCAGCATTTCATGGGCTTTCCCATGAAAATGCTAGGTGTTCTCATGGTAATTCCCCGAAGACACGGGTGCGGGGGGGGGGGGCGGGCAGCTGTCATCAGTGGATGTTAGCTGCCCACCCATTTCCTGCACAGGGTGACCGCAGATCTGAGACACCAGAGAGGTGTCTCAGATCTGCGAGCACTGACCATCGAATGATTTCTCCCACGTACTCAAGGCTGTGAATGTATGTTTATGCAGCACATCCATTCGCCATCCTGCGGGGGATCACGGCATGCGAGTGGGGCGGGTGGCCGTGAGGGCAATGGGGGCATCTGGTGACTCAGAGCCTTGCGAGTACACCAGAATAACCTCCTATATTTATAAGTACATGATATGTAAGGGGCATTACTTTATTGCATGTGTATAAGGAGTACTATTACAGTGTGGCATCATGTGTATAAAGTGCACTATTACTGTATGGTATTATGTGTATGGTGGGCAATACTATCGTGGTATAATGTGCTATTGAAGCACTACTGTGTAGCTAAATGTGTATAAGAAGTACTACTGTGTGGTATAAAGTGAATAAGGGGGTGAGAATACTATTGTGTGAGCAAGTCCATTTACCATGATACCACATCTCTTTTTGGGTGCAACCTCTATACCTATTTAAAATATGGGGGTGCCACCAATGTTCCTTCTTGCATGGGGCACCAACATGTCTTGTTACATCGCTAGGGCTATTGGATGAACTACACATCCCAGCATGCCTTGCATCAGTTTTACTATTTGGCCATGCTGAAACTAATGCAGGGCATGCTGGGATGTGTAGTTTAACAACAGCAGGAGTGCCAAGGTAGCCATCACTGGTATAAGCTAATGAGACCAAGCTCCAACTTGGTAAATGTGATTTTTAGACAGTGCCCGTAGAAAGCTGTGAGGAATGACTTTGGAATCTTTAACAAAAAAAATTAAAGCAGATGTTTTCGATGATCAAAAATATAGCAATCGTTTGAAAAGAGCCATTACGTACATGCACAGGTTTATACGCATGTGCCTGCGAATAGTCACAGGCATACTATTTGTGGCCAACGAGTCACATTTGCTGTGGATATGCTAAAGAGTTGAGCATGGACACATCGTTATTATAGTCATTGAAATATATAGAAGACCCTTCTAAAGCAAAGGCAAAACGAGCAAACATGGAATAAAGTGGAAAATAAGTAAAAGAAAAAAAGGTAGCAAAATGCTTAATAGTGCTTCAGGAAATGGGTCATTAACATATCAGACAATGTGTCATTTCTGACGTTATTTCACATGTGCGCTTGACTCATTAGCTCGTAGTATGAAATGCCTTTAGTAAGGCTTCAAGTTGATGTGCTGACACGGCCAGTGAACCCTTTCTTCTACAGACCAAGAATCAATACGGTGAGTAATTATTGTAGATGAATTCCAATAACATGAACACAATGCTTAACCATTATCGATAATGAGTCTGTCAGTCATAAACACGAGCAATACCTAATCAACAAAGATTGCTAACTACATTTAAAGACTTGTAACAAATTCTATAATCATATTAGCTAATGTAAAGGATTCAAATGCTTTACACAAATGCCCTCATTACATACACATAAGCAAGGTACAAATAAAAAAAAGCCAGAAAGAAACATGAGTTCTGTTACGACAGAAACCTTCCATAGTGCTCAGACAGTCATTTCTCAGATTAACAGTATTATAATAGGAATTTTTACATGCACACAAAGTAGGTGTGGCTATGGTGTGGCTAGTGTTTAGGGGCGAGATTCTTTATCACAGAAATGCGGTAAAAACCCCATTATCGGGTTTTTACTGCATTTCTGTATTCTCTAACCTCCCTCCGCAGTGTCACCGCTGCGGAGGGAATCGCCAGCAAAAGCTGGCGGTTCCCTGCAGAAGCCTATGGGCTTCTTACCGCAGCGGTTTGTGAAGGGGTCAGTCACGGATCCCTCCCAGCATGCCCTGCGGCCGGCGCGTCAGTCTGCGCATGCGCAGACGGACTCCCGGGTCATAGACCCGGAAGTCCAGCAACGGCGCCGCATCGCAAGGGACAGCTCTTATCGCAAGAGCTGTCCCTTGTGTTAATGACCGCATATTTTAGAGAATATGCGGTCATTAGAAATGCGATGCCGGGCGAAGAGGGCTGCGGATTTTAGAGAATCCCGTCCTAGGTGAGCTGCCGCACACACGGAAGACCAATCCATTAAAAGACAATTCTGCACTCCACCTTTTGTTTGCTGCTCTCAATGCCTTATCAGGATTATTATACGCTTACAATATAATATACAGCAGACAGAGGGATTAACGCTGAGGAAACCAATAGTAGGGAGCCACACAATTGCATGTGCGGTATTGCAGGATGCACGCCCAGTCTGTAAATGGTGTGTGGCCAGATCACAGATTGAGGGACTAGTACTTTACTATTGTGCTTAGGTAACAGTATTGCACATTTATTATACTCAGCTGTGCACAAAGCATCTGGTAGCACTTGCCCAGGAAATAAACACCCATTATGTGCCTATGTAGTAAGTTGGTGCTCACTCTTGCTTGTGTCTGGAGACAGGTGTGTGAAGAAGTGCTCTAGTGTAGATCAAGTAATGTAAGGTTTAACCCTTTGCAGTCCATTTTTTTGCAATTCAAACAGTCTGGTTTAAATGTTTAAATACAATGTAATTTTTTTTTTTTATACAAAAATGGTCTACATTGGATGTTGAACAATGTTAATGTTCTTATTTTAAAGTGGATAACCATTGGATCAGTCACTAGCGCTAGGACTGTTGAGCCTTACTTGACGTTGGAACTGAAAGGGTTAAATAATTTTAAACCCATGCAGGCCAGGACAAAGATGCATATACATCTAGGAGCCACATTATTTGTGGGTTTCTAGGGTAAGTAAAAATTCCAAATAAATACAGTCATCAGCACAAACCACTTGTGCTTGCTTGCTTGTGAAGGCACCACTGATGCCAACAGATGCTTTCCTTGTTCCTTGGGCAATTTTATTTTTTATTTCTGCGGAATAGTGAATGTATAGCTTGCTGTTAAAGTAAATGGCATACACTATATACAAATCTGCATTTTTCCCCCATAGAACCATAACAATTGTATATACTGTACTACAGAACAGCAGTGGGATCACTTGGTATTTATCTGACAACTCCCCAATTCCATTCAATTTCTTAAAGCTATACACTGAGATTCATTACAAAATATTAGCTTTCTCATGTCTCTCCTCTTTAAACCATCTTCTTCACATCTCATAACCCCTTAAATAAAGCAATAAAACAGGACTCTTGTTCTTAGTACCCACATGTTTTGTGAATTTGCATTGACCAGATTGGCTATGCAATAAAGCTGGATACACTAGACAAGTTTTTAATTCGACCGATCGGACGACAAATCATTCAGTTCTTCCAGTGTTGTTCAAATCTTACGATCTTTTACACTTGCAGGAAGATTTGTAAAATTTGTCAATGACCGCATACTCCTGGATGTGGCCACTGATGGTATCTTTGGCAAGATTGCAAAGTGTGTATGCACTATATAATTTGTTGGTGTTCAAGGGAAATCATTAACAATATCTCATTGTTTACAAGCCATCTAGAATGTAAACAGATTTCTGGTTGACTGCTCTAGACCACTGGTCCACGCATTGTATCATGCCATTAAATAACTTTGATTGTTTTTCTCTGTAACTCCATTAAATTACATTTGATAATATCTTATGTTCTACTTCCAATATTCAAGGAGTTAACAAAACAAATTAAATAAATGGAAATATGCACTGTTAAATACTTACAGAAAACAAACATATGGAAATAAAAAGCTAAAATAATATAACGGAAATACTTTTTACATCAAATGTTGACAATAGCTGTCAAGGGTTTATTTCTTGTTATGCACCACATAATGGAAGCCACATCACAAATTGGTTATGGTTTTATCTTACCTTACCAATAATATCACAACAATGAAGTGTGCAGACTATACATTTTTACTCAGTTCAATTTGTACTTTTGTAAAAACTACGTAATCTCCTGGGACAACATTTTCCATGAAATGCATTACACATTCAGGTATCTTTTAATATTTTATTATTTGATTGGACAGAAAGAAATATAACACATGTTGTGAATGTGGCTACATTCCCTTTAATTCAGGAGAACATTTCATTGATGCTTTAGTTCATGTGGAAAGTTACAAATCATTTAACATAAATGATATTAAATCAACAGTATTTCAATTGGTCTCTCTACAAAGTGATTTAAAGTTTGTTTTTGTTGTACAATATGTTGGACCACATAGTTTTTAATTGGAAAATAAATTTGAGGAATTAATATATAAATTCGGGTTTTATAGTTCCCCCTAGTAAAATTTTACGCTACCTTCACATTCCATTTTAATTAAAACTTGGCGGTAATTTCTAATTGGGTTCTGGAACAACTCATATGGGACTGCAATGTTAATTTATTAAATGAATCATTCAATTGAATTGATCTTTTAAACAACTTAACAACTGCGAACTAGATGCATTTATGTAGCAAAACACAAAGGGAAGTGCATAGGGGTTAACATGAAATTAAATGGTTTGTTTGACCACAAACAATTATAGGCTTCTAAAACAATTACATTTTGTTGCGCAATGTGATTAAGGGGGTTATTCTAGTTCATTCTTTCTGACAAAATCCTTCTTAGATGGACAAAACCATGTGCACTGCGGGTGAGGCAGATGTAACTTGTGCAGAGAGAATTAGATTTGGGTGGGGTTTTTCTTCAAAGTGAGATCTATATTGCAGTGTAAAATAAAGCAGTCAGTATTTTCCCTGCACAGAAACAAAATAACTCACCCAAATCTAATTCTATCTGCACATGTTACATCTGCCCCCCTGCAGTGCACATGGTTTTGTCCATCTAAGAAGGATTTTGTCAGAAGGAATGAACTAGAATAAACCCCTAAGTTTCAGTATGTTAGAATTGACATTGTTTGTTAACATTTTGCATAATTAAATAGCTCTATTTTCATTATTATTTAGGTCCTCCAATTTTGTGGCTCAATATTACATCAGAATGAAGAGTGTTAACCTTTACATAGAAAATATATATAGTGTGCACTATATAAGAATATTAAGCAAGGAAATTCTATCGGTATGTGCAACCATAAAAAATAATTTTATTTATTATTTCATATGTGATATAATGTATAAATGATGTTCTGTTCATTTGTTTATTTTGATTATATAATGGCAAACTAGTATACAGTAGTGTAGGGGTATCAGTGAAAAAGTAAAGAAATTTAGCATGTAACAAAAACACATACAACAATGAACAGGAGCAACATTAAGGTTTTTAGCTAAACCCAAAAGTTTGCTCCTTTTAACTAGTTGAGCAACTGAATAGCATAATGTATTAAACTCATGTAAATAACTCAATTTGGAAGTATTTACTCTTTAAGACCTGAAAAAATTGTTGGATATTATACTTTGAAATTACTGCTTAGTTAAATCTATTATACATCTCTGTATTTGGTTTTAGAGGTACCAAAGAGGAACCATCTTTCCAACTAACAGCATTGTGGTTATCCCTGCCGGAGAACATATAGTCCATTGCAAAATACTTACCCACTACTCTCAATGCAGCAGTTTGTTGCAGTAATAGCCATACAGATGGAGCCGGGCTCCCTCTTGCTGGCGAATCGCCAGAACGTCAACGCTGTCGATCTGCCAGCAGCCCGGCTCTCCATCTGACTGACTGACTGAGTCGCAGTTTCCGTGCGGTGGGGCGACGGGACCCTGTCCGTCTCCGCTTCAGGGAGATGGACAGGGCTAGGGGGGGTGCGGGGAGGCAGTGGGGACCCCGGGTGACCGCCGACAAGCCGGCGGGGAACCGGAGGAACCGTGCGAAAGGGGACACACGCGCATCTCGTGCGCGCGTCCCCTTTTCGCAGATACAGATGGCGGGTGGCGGGAGATGCCGGCTGGCGTCGCTATCGCCATCCCTGCAAAGAAGAGACCTGCTCCATCTGTACATGTGCATGACTTATAAAATCTCTCATAGGCATATAAGAGTGTGCTGGGAAAGATAAAGGATATTTGGTGTAATGACAGGGCTCCAGCAAACTCTAAGGGCAGTATTCAATGAGAAAGTTCTCCGTGCATGGAGTGCGTTTTATTTCGCTCTCCATGCACTCTCCATTTTTTAGCGGAGATTCTCCCTGTTCCGGAGCCTCCTGCTCCCACTATTCAATGTATTTAAGACTCGCCGCCACTCGCGGCGAGTCTTAACCCCTGCAGCGGACGAGCGTCCGCGGCAGGGAGCTTTCAGGGAGCCGGGGTACGGAAGCAGCCAGAGAGATTAAAGTCTCCCTGGCTGCTCCAGAGGAATGTGGAGGATAGGGGGGCTCCCCTGGACCCAGGCAGCACAGGCTGCCCCCCCCCTATAGCCAGCGGGGGACCCAGTATTCACTGCACCCGATAGTGCATATTAACGATCGGGTGCAGTGAATATATGAATATCTAATGAGCGGCTCGAGCGCTCCGGCCCCCTGCTGGCTGCACTGTGTAAAAAAAAAAAAAAAAAAATTTAAATTAAATATATATACATGTGCTATAAGCACATGAATAAAAATAACATGCCCCTTTACATAAAAAAAAACCTGATTTTTTTTACACCAAAATTAAAAAAAAAAACCTTTTAGTTTAAAAGTTCACATTCCATATCTCCATCAAAAGATGGAGAATTTCTACACGGAGGGAGACGGAGAAAATCACTTAGAAAGACGGAGACTATTTCACATTGAATAGGGTTGCTCGCTTTTGGAGAGCAAAATGCTCCGTCCAAGGCGAACAAAGCACAAATTCTCCATAAAACACGGAGAATTTTTCTCATTGAATACTGCCCTAAGAAGGTGTGCTTACTACCAACTCTTTCAAGAACACATGGAGGTAACAGCAGTCTCTGGTGGATACAATACTGTATGTGTCTGACAATGACATTTGCAAGACAAACAATGAAAAATAAGATGCAAACACAGCTGGCCCTCAGCAGGCGGGACATTGAATCCAGCCTGCTGACATGCATTTGAGCGGGCCGAGAACGGGACCGGGTCAAATACCACCCTAAATCTTGACTAAAATAAAAACGACTGCAGACTAATAGTAAATTTAAATTCCTTGTCAAAATTAACACTGGAAGTCGGATTTTACATTTGTAACAAATGCTTTAACAAACTGAAGGCAAAAATTCTACCTATATTAATAATAAAATTGTTTGTCTGTTTTTATGTATGTTTCTCAACTCAACTCAAAACCTACCAAACTGATTTGATCGGGTTTAACTTAAATGTTCCCTAATAACCTCTTGAGTAACATTTAGATGTATCGGGCCTCATTGTTGCTGGTGATCCGCCAGCAGCATGCTGCTGGCGATCCGCCAGCAACACGGCGCCTCTATCTGACTGAGACGCGCGTGCGTCCCCCACGCACGCGCGTCTCAGTTTCCGGGCGGCGGGGCGGCGAGGCGGACGCAATACTGTCCGCCTCCCGCTCGAGGGGGCTGGGGGGGACCTCTGGCCACTGTGGTGGGGTGCGGTCGCCCAGTGTGGGCACCGGGCGACCGAGGGCAGCACCGTCGGAAGGGGACGCGCGCACACCTCGCGGCGGGGCAGGGGATGGCGATGGCAACGCCATCGCCATCCCCTGCAAAGATGAATCCCGCTACATCTGTAGGCTATGAAAAAAGGATTTGCTGCAGTCAAAAATGTCCTGCAAATACTCAACCCTCCCTCTTGATCTGTCTAGGTATTTATATTCCTTTAAACCAGGGAATCTCAAATTTGGTCCACAGGACCCCACAGAGTTCACGTTTTTAGGTCACCCAGCAGGTGCACAGGTGCATTCATTACACACTGACACATTTTAAAAGATCTAAAGGTAGAGTTAATTAATTCACTTGTGATTCTGTGAGGAGACTTGCAAAACACCGTGTGGGGATCTAAAGACTGAGTTTGAGATCCTGTGCTTTCAACAATTAGATGCAAAAAATCCAAAACAGGATCTTTCAATAAGGATCTAATGCTAGAGAGTGGCTGGCGTACAGATTCCAACATGAGTGTTCTTATCATAGTTAATGGTTCACAATGTAAATTACCCCCAGTCCAGAAATAAGCTCTGAATTTGTAGGGAAGCTTCAATATACAGAAGTTCATATGTCTGGCTGGATGGGTATAGCACCTATTGGCTTTGGTTAGTAAGCATGCTTTGTTGTAAGTTGTCCCCATCGGCATATGGTTGCCAAGTCCCCCCCTGCAAAAAAATTTTCCACTGGTTGGTGATTGACAAATATCCCCCTTAAATCTGCTGTATATGGACCTCAAATAAATAAAAACCTAACATGATATGTAACAACACATCAAATAATGCAAACTCACTCAATAAGATCTATTCTGTGAGTGTATTTTCAAATTCAAGATAGAACATGCTGCATTCACCTCACCGGTAGCCTTTACTTATCTCCGCATGAGTGACCTTTTCTATGAATGAGAGTGATGGGTCACAGAGGCATATGTATGCCTGGGACCTATGAGAGCTTTGAACCTCAGGCAGATACAGGATGGTTAATATGGCCCAAAGTAAGCCACACAATGTACACTCTAAGATGTTAGATGCCGGGTAACAGTCTACACTGTTCAAATTTCCTCCTAAAGAAGTTAGATATTAACTTTATATGTAAATGGTACACACACATACATATAGAGTACATACACACAAATGCACATACCTTAGATAGTGTTCATTCTAGCACCCGCTATCTTTAAAAACCCATACAGTTCCTCTTCCCTGCCTGGGGTGTCGATGTCTGCTGTGGTGTTTCTAGCACAGGTCTGGTTTGCATATCAGTGCTGATATACAGACCACACTGTGCTAGAAGCACTACAGCAGACAGCGACATCCCAGGCAGTGAAGATGAACTGCATGGGTTTTCAAAGTGGGCGGGTGCTAGAATGAACACTACTTATATACACATACACACAAACAGAATGTACACACATACACACACACATACAGAATACACAAATATACACACACACATACATACTACAGACAGTATACATACTGTATACACTGAAATGATAAGAAGACTGGCTGCCACTGTGAGTGACCAGTGTTGGACTGGATACAAAAAAAAAATATCAGTGAAAGTGGGGAAAACAACTTAAACTTGCAGCCAGTGGGATGGTATTAGTGGCAGATTTTACCTATGGGCTGCAGCCCCCAAGGTAAAATCTGTCACTGTAGTGAAGCCAGGTGCAGTCTGTGAGACTGCACTGGCTTCACTGTGACTGGCAGTGACTTCCAATTGGAAGTCCGACCTGCCAGTCACCAAGGGGACGCTTTTCTGCAGGCTGCCGGGCAAATCGGCAATTGCGCATGTGCAGTACCTATATCGGTACTGCGCACGTGCTGGTTCTAGTGCCTGTCATTTATATTGTACAGGCGCCGGGTCCAAGATTCCTTCTATGGGTTGTTGCCGAAACAGCCCATAGAAGCTGGCCGCATGCGCAGTATATATGTTTGTACTGCACATGTGCCAGTCCCGGCACCTGTCATCATAGGACAGGCGCCGGGGACGGGAGGAGAGCGGCAGAGACATATGGATGGCTACGGCCAGAGGCAGCCCCCCTCCCCCAAAAAGTTAGGAGCCGCCACTGGATGGTATGGAAGTTAAACGTAGCTTCCTAATACAATATCAAATAGGTGTGATTTCACATTCCCAATTATTTAATAAATATGTACATTATTAAGAAATATTCTTACATCTTATATTGTCCCATTTACTTCATGCAATCTGTATACGGGTCTAGGCTGTTGATAAACTGATCTTTTTGTATTATTGAAGGTTCAATAATAAAACAGAAGGCTTCCCAGGTAATTTCACCAGATTTCTCAGATAATGTAAATAAAAAGGCAAACGAAACGAAACAAAACTCCTGGGACCTTATTCTGGTTGTCGCACAGCACTGAGTGTCTTTGTAAGCCCACCTGCCGCTCGCATTGCTTTCCGCCCCACTTCGCACAGTGAATTCGCCCGCATGGCTGTGAATGGATGCTTTGCATAAACATCCATTCACAGTCTAGGGGACGAGGACCCCATCATTTGATGGTCACCGGCCATCGAATGATGTGGCGAGTACACACAAAACTATGACACTCTCAGGTGTCTTAGCTTTGCGTGTGCCCTGTACGAGGACAGGGTGGGCAGTTGACATGGGCAGCTGACATCACCGGATGTCAGCTGCCCACCCCGGGCACCTGCTTCATCTGGGCATTACAATGAGAACGCCCAGTGTTTTCATGGGAATGCCCATGTACCGCTGGGCGTTTCCATGGGCGCATCCCCCGGCCCGCTGCACCACGCACACTCGCCCTGTTGTGTACGAGCATCCGGCAAACACTCTATTCGCTGTGGCCTCTCGCACGCAGCGCATGCACATGCCCAGGAATAGGCATGCACAGAATAAAAACATCACGCTCCCGTGTGAATTTGCATGGGGCATATTAACTTGAATCAGGCCCCTGATCTATAGAGGAGATGATGAGACCCAAGACAGTGGGGTCCACCAGGGGTCATGGAGCATGTGTAGAAGCTTCCCCTGGACATACTGTATACAGAGAGAGCTGTTGATCAGAACATCACGGTGCTGAGATGGCAGTCGGTGGCAGTCGGTGCAGCTCCCCTATTTTACTTTTAAACTGCCCCACCCCCCCTCACCCCCTCCGGAGCTTCCCCTGGACTGTCAATATTTCTGCACTATATGATGACTGAAATCTTGCGGTTTCTAGCACACGCCCTACATAGTCCTCTGTAAGCATATGCTTTTTAATATTTTAAAAAAGTCAGAGAAATTTACTAGATTATTGAAGATCAAGAAAAATATCAAGGCACAAACTATTACTGAACTGTAGACCACAATTCAAATCAAATGTGACTCAAATTCAAACTAGGAGTGGTAGAAACTGTAATTCATCCTGGCAAACTAATTAATTATCCTAAAGATTGCCTATCGATTGCTTGGTATGCACTCTGAGTGAGATGACCATGTTTCATAATACACCAAAGTGCTGATAGATAGGGAAGTCTTGGCAGCTCAAAATAGATTAACATACTGAACAGGATTCAAGCATTTTTTAATAATCCTCAATTATAAAGTGTATATTTCATTCTGAGTATTGTTCAGATAGAATTATAAAGGACCTTTACACATCAATAATTCAGAATAGCAATTTAGAAAACTATTGACTGAAAGAATAGGTCTGGTAAGTAAGATTAGTGTGAAAATAAATATACATGTATTAATGAAAGTGCTATATGGCAAACAACAAACCGATTCATATTCATTTACCTTTGGTGAATGTCAATAAAGAAGAATCGGGTGTGTTCCTAGCTGGCATCGGGCATCAAATTCATGTTATAAACTATTCATAATTATTTATGGCAGTTTGTTAAGCAAAAACAGGTACAGTACTGTGACTTCTATTGTTTACTATTTCTACCAAGAAAATTGGAGAGTCAGCGGTGGACTTCATGTAAAGATCTGTTGTCTTTTTTATCAGTCTATGTACTTAATAGAGTTAAGGTGTGTATACAAGTATCGATTAATGTTCAATTCGATTTGCTTTAGATTTCCCCTATTCCACCCATTTTTGGTTTGGCCTTTGCTTTCACATTCCACTTAACATTGGAACAGCACTTTGGCATTCTATATATGGATTTCGATATCGAATTCGATTTACATTCAAGGTACACTGTACACATTCGATTTACTTGATCGAATTCGATATTTCCTTGCCTGCACAGTCTATTTTTCTTTTCGATATAGAGAAAACGGGAGCGAGCATCAAATCGAATGCAGATCAAAAGTGTCTTAAAAACCAATTGATTTCGATTCGATTTGGTTTTGCTTTTAGAAGCAAAATCGAATCCAAAACCTGTCAAAATCGCTGCGTGTGTACACCCCATTAAACATGCAGTACTAAGCCTTTGGAGAAAGATCTGCAGGCTGGAACAATAGCCGATTACTTGGTATTGCTGGGTATTACTATTTATCAAAAAATGAGATAGGTCTCTTTGTGGCAGAGTACTACAGTGACAGCTGAACCTCACTCTCATTCAGCTCCTACAGCCCTTTTGACCTACATCCTTTCCTCTAGACCCTCTTCTGCCCATTCGCATCCATTGGAGTCGTTATGGGGTAGGCCTTCACTGCTGCCAGCATCCTGCACAATCCGAAGGTCATTTGTGGCAGTAAAGCTTCCACATCCTAATCATACACTACACATTAGGTTTACTGAACAAACGAAAAAGAAACACAAGTTTTGCAGCTTTGTCCGTACCCAAGTGGTTTCTCAGTTGTGATGGCACCGAATCAGACGTGGAAAATATTCTTCTAAGTGAAGCGGATGATGCTGCAGCTGATAATAATGGCTCAACTGCTACCATGATATTTTCATTACTAGCTACTGTTTCTAAATTGTGGGACAGATTAAGAATGGGGTGAATGGAGCAGCAGATCCAGGCCGCCACATACAAATAGGCCCATCACCATGACAGTATGATGATCACCTGACAGAAACCAGCTGGCCACATAGTTGTCCATAAATCAGAAGTATTAACACATTTATGCAAATGTTGTACTTTTACATTTAGATGGCTTGAGCTGGTGTTCGAATAGTCAGCTGACAGCCTCCACCACCTGCCACCGGCCGTTGGAAGGGAGCACGTGGGCAGGAGATGCTCACACATGACAAAGCTCCATGTTGATCCCAACCGCCTCGCTGACTGTCCACTTCGGTCCCCGTTGTCTCCCCCCCCCCCTAACCCTGTCCATCTCCCTAAAGCAGAGACGGGCAGGGTTTCAAGCCGCAGAGTTACTGGGACGCGCATGCGTGTGAGACGCTTACATGTCCCAGTCTGATGGAGTCCCTCTCAGCTAGTGGTCACCAGTGGGGACATTCTGGTGAGTGCTGGGGCTAAATGAGAGGGGCTCCATCTGTATTTAGGGAGACACTAGGGCTTATAGTGTACGGGTTCCACATAACTACATGGTATTGTCCTCAGCACCTCCACTTCTCACAATAGGCCCTTAAACATTTTCAGCTCCAGGCCATTTAGGACCTTAAAGGAGAGAGGGTGGCCAGCTGTGCTCCTGCTGACCCATCCCCATTAACCCTCCACCCGAAATCATACTCTGAGACAAGTTCTGGGATTAAATCATTGGCCACAGTTTATTTAACAATCCTTAACCAACGCTTTGCAGGGTGAGGACAGAGAGCGGTGGGCAAGGTGCAAGAGCCTATCAATGCCCATCATTGATCTCACGCTGGGGCTTGCCACATACCTAGGCCCTTGGCGACGCCCCCTCCCGTTCTTGGGAGCCAGCCCCCGCAGATCCCTCTCACTTGGCGTGCAGCCGATGGCCTGCCGTCGAAAGCTGGAGTCTGGTGTGCTGCACCGCGCCGAGGCTGAGCCTGCCACCTCAGCTGGTTCCCCTCCTCCACCTGCCTTGCGCACCGCCTCTTCCCGCCACTGAGGTTTCCGGGTATTGCCCGGGTACCGAAAAAACCCTACCCTGCACAACACCCTTCTCTTACGCCCCCAGCGCTTCTTGGAGCACGTTGTTAAACAAGTCCATGCCAATGTCTGACAAATGCACTCCGTCTGCCCTATACATGCCCTTGATTTTCTGGTTGATATCCGCGTGTCGGATAACCCCCCCCCCCCACCATCTCTAACACACGTTTGGCTATTGCCACATTTACCTTCTTCCTGGTTCTCTCGATGGCTCTCCCCTTCTTTGCCCCGCGCCATACCAGCCTGGGAATGATGCTGGACCACAGTACCTTAACCCCCTGCCACCGGGCTTTTGCCCATTCTAAATCGGCGCCAACCGTTCTTACCAGGTCAAGGGATCTGGCATCACCTAAATCGTTACCTCCCAGATGAATATCTATCGTGTCCGGCGTGCCGGCAATCCCCTCATAATAAATATAAAGTAGATGCTCTAAAACTCACAGTATATTTCTACGTATTTTAAAATGTTTCAAATTTATCTCCTACATAATCTGAACTGAAGTCTCAAGTCAGAAAATAAAGAAAAAGCTACATAGAAAAAC
This sequence comes from Crinia signifera, assembly GCF_055691185.1. Classification (NCBI taxonomy): domain Eukaryota; kingdom Metazoa; phylum Chordata; class Amphibia; order Anura; family Myobatrachidae; genus Crinia; species Crinia signifera. The sequence continues at coordinate 96,095,044 of NC_139225.1, read as the reverse complement.
AATATTTACTGGTGCACTGTAGGGAATAAGACTGAACAAGGAATGAGTGCATTGTGCAAGGTTAGACAAAAGGAAGCCTGGAGTCAGCTTACACATGAACATCTTTTCATAAGACATATTTGTATTCTCCTTGATAATGTGCTTCCAGCAATCTCCAACCAGAACATTACCCCCCAACAAGATGGAATAGGTGCGCATTATGATACTGAAAGGACTAGCAACACGTATGAACATTGCACTTCCAGAAGCAAAGGTGTTATAAGATTAAGCTGAAACATGACACATCGCATTATGTTTTATTGGAATCACTTTCCGAATCAGATACACAGAGTGTTTAGTCTGCTACCAGAGATATTCCAAATTCACTTCTAACTTGAAAAGCAGAACAAGAAAAGCAGCCAGCCAAAAACACATCTCATTTTAGCTCCTGAAATGTCAAGTTTCTGAATAGAGAAATCCAAAAAACTATTCCCCCAAATAAACAGTGGAATAGATAACATTTCCTTGATTAAATATGGATGATTTAAATGAATAAAGTTTACAATTTTCAATTTTTATTTTATTAGCCACTTGCCTGACATTGTCACATGGGGTGTGGCTGGAGCCAGTTACGGTACCTGGTCAGGCTGCATCACATGGGACATGCTGCTTGCCGTGAAGACATGCGTTCTGAACTAAATGTATCTCCTCTGGGGATCCCCCAGAGTGATGCAGTTGCTGACTACCAAATCACTTTCACCTCTAGAGTGCATGGCCTTGGAAGCACAATCTTTTCTGACCTTACATTTGTAGAGGTCAGCTGTAGCAGGGGGAGGGGGAAGCTTACCCCATGCGCTCTGCTGTGCCCTGCACATGGGGTAAGGGGCATGTGTATTTCTATGGGTGGAGCCCCAGGGGGAAATATATAGCAAATGGGGTTGTGGGAGGAGGAAAAATCAAATAAAAAAGCTATATGATGCTGGAGGTGGGAGGGGAGGTGTAAATAACAATCAAGTCACCTGGGGGACAAAAAAGGGTCTTTTAAAAAAAATTGCTACTAAGGGGGTGTGGGGTTACTATTTTAGGGTTTAAGGTGGAATTTATTGCCAATGGTGGGGGGGGGGGGGAGTTATTTTATAATGGGGGTCTATAGATATGTAGGGATGCAAACCTCCCCATATATTTATAAATATACTTTCAATTAGGGTTGAGCGGATTTGGTTTTACTCGGTTCTTTTCGACACATTATCGCAATTTCGAATTCAGCTATCAGCTGCCACATGTTTGTCTCATATGTCCCAATATGTCCCAATAAGATCCATTGAACAGCTTTACAATCTGATGCACCATCATTAACGGAGCAACGCTTTACATCAACACCACCAGACTCCTTCAGTCCTCAGCCGCAGACAGGGATTCCCCATACAAATGCGGGAGCAGAAGACAGCAGGCGTCGTGAGCAAGAGACGCATCGGCTGCATGCCTGTCACGTTCCCAGCACAGCCAATTGCATTTAGCTATGGGATCCCAACTGTGGGTGGCATGTCCTGGCACCACAGCACCATAAGCGGCAGAATACTGGCGTCTAATAGGAAGGACATTTGATGCTTTTTTCATACTCTGCACCCAATTAGGAAGTGGCGACAAATTTACTCTGTGCCAATTTTATTGCCCAAACACACACCGCATTAGCAATTTTGCAAGGGCGGCTTTTCTTTCTGTCTGGATGGTAACTTTTTGTTCGCTGTCAACTGCTTTTTATCTAGTGTTTCTTGCTGAATGAGGCCCATAAAGCAAATAATGGCAATTTCTCAAATGGATGATCAGGATTCATAGACATTACCGGTTCAACAATTTTGCCTTTTATATTATACTATTTTCAGAATCTTCTTCCTTTATTAAATAGCATTTTACAATAGATGAGTTGGCTGCAAGCAGTTTGAACAAAATATCATCATAAAACAACACAATGTATATTGCAATTTTCTGGATTTCATTTATTAATCCTGCTCATGTACAGGTAATTTCAAAACATTTTCCAAGATATGTAAACTTTATGCATTATATTTTGTGAAGTTTGGATATTTTAATATCCTATATGCCAATAATAAACAACGGAAGCACATTTCGTGTTTGTCAATTAAAGCAAATATTGACAGTTATAAAAATGAAAAAGGGACAGTTTAATATATAGCAAAGTTAGATATAAAAAACCCCATCAAATCATTATGTGCATTTTCATAGCGTTTAATTAGAAAATTGTTTTCAAATATGTAATCAAGACATCAAGATATTTGTTTATTGTTTTGTGACTAGCTAGGTGTTATCAGCTAGAAACATCTGTGGCTTTTATAATGTCAACGCTCATTTTTAAAGGTTGTGTGCTCAGAGTCAAACAAATGCAGACAAGTCACGTATACGTATTCTTCCGGTTGTCATACTTTCATCTTTGATGTGCTATGTTTTTGTATGGATAGCAAATATTCTTCACTGATAAGTTTATATAAAAGTAGAACACTGCAAGGCAAATAAAGTTATCACTACACACCAGAACACAACCGTGTCAAGTTCTGGTGGATTTATAATACATACCGTGTATGCTGTACATACAGGCTCCTGAATTCAGGGGGGGACATACAGACGCTGCAACCATTTCTCTAATACTCACCTCTCTATAGTCCCCCACCAGTAGCAGCAAGACCACAAATCATCACCGGGGAAATGGAATAGCAACTATTTTCCTGCCATTTTGAAGTAGAGAAAATTATGGAATAAAATGGCCACCGTGCTATTTTTCTGCGCATGCATATTGAGCTCCCAGTACTCAGACGCTACAGTTCTGCTGGCTAGGGACGAGGAGGCCTGGACATAAGAGGCTGAACACAGACCTTCTCCTCTCTTAAAATGCCCCTGTTTCAGGAAGTGGTTTGCATTGTGCTCACATGAGGACAGGGGTTGTCCTAAGTAACTTCTTTCTAGTAAAGGTGGTTACAAATGAAAAACAATTACTCAAAATGAATATTCTGCACAAAATGGTGGAATTGTAGAAACCACAACATTTGGCTCTGCATTTGGGGAGGTTGACCCTGGCTTCTAGCACCACTATTATGTATACTTATATGCTGTATCTATACAAGTAACAGATTGTGGGCCAGATGTACTAAGCCATGATAACATGGAGAGTGATAAACCACCAGCCAATCAACTCCTACCTGTTCCGACTGTAGGAATGTTCCGACAGTTAGAACCCAGGATTGAATACCCCCCTAAATGTTTACTTTACTTATCCAACCTGTTACCTCTAACTGACTCAGAGCACATTTTTTTCATAAATAAAATCTCAAATTAAATGATCAAAAAATTTCCTTTGGAGGATCTATTCCATTCAATCTGAAAAATCTATACAAAATTACTTTTTCTCAAATTTTAGGCAAGTTGAATATTTTTTTTAGTTAGTTGAAGGCACTTTAATTTATCACTCATGGGAAGAAACGTGGTCATTAAAAGTGTTGTTTTTCCTAAATTAGAATACATTATTCAAATGTTGCCAATTAGCTTAACTAAGTCTGCTGCAAATAAATATTTCAAGCTATTTTCATGTTTTCTCTGGCAAAATAAAGACTCTAAAGTAGTTAGAAATAAATGGTTACTTAGCAAGCTATACGCTCATACGTGCAACCTTGTATGGCCATAATTGTTTGTCCCCTAGGTCAAGAACATTTCAATAATAAAATTAAATTTTCAACACTTTTTAAATAGCAGCCTCATAACATGTCTCAAGACCGACAATTCAGAAAATGTCTTTATATTTCTTTTATTGACACTTAGGGCCAAATATATTACCCAATGTACTGGAACTAGTGCTATTCTGTGGAGATAGTAATTTGATTTAATTGCTAATTTAAAGGTAAAACCCTGGTTTAACCTTTAAGCTGATTTCCCTTTAAATTTAGTGACAATTGTATTTTGATGGAGTCCCTTTAACACCCACTATTCGTAGGCTTTAACATTTGTCCCCTATAACTGGATAAGCGTAATTAAGAATAATTAAAACACAATTTTGATACATGTGGCATAATACTGTACATACATTTTAGTGTCTGAATGAGGAATAATGACTATTAAATACCCATTTTTATGTGTTTGTAAGAACACCATTATGTTATAACTAAAAAAACAAAAAACAAATTTGTAGCAGATCCAGATGATAGACTGAATGTCAATATAGTCTGAAACATGGAAAACGTATTTCCAGAATAGAACAATCAGGGCCATAACTAAGGTTGTGCAAGCAGTGCCAACACAAAGACAACAGAACTCTGTGGGCCCCTACATCTGGTTAGCAGGGTAACTAGAACGTTATCCTGCATTCAGTTTCTCTGTTGTGCCAACGAAGGGGTATATTCAATGCTTTTCAGTGAGCTGTGACGGCGAGCAGTGCCGATAGATCGCCATCACAGCTCGTTGGTCAGTATTCAACTGACCCCCCCTGCACTCTGACTTTCCACCTCGCTGGGTTTTTCCAGTGAGGTGGAAACTGGGAGTGCGGCCATCAAAACCGCGCAGCTCGTGGCTAAATGCAGCAGGCTCGCTGTGTTAGCGGCGAACCTCTCCATTCGGTGGAATCCTTGCCATCCTCTGATTGTGAGGAGTCACCCGGAATGTTGAAAAGGGCGAGCGGTCGGCGCAGGGGTTAAACAGCGAGGATGGCTTGTTTATGGCGATCCTCTCCAAAAATAAGCCACCCTCGCTGCAGACACCACTTTGCTACCGACATTGAATACCACACAAAGGGCCTTTTTTCTGGTTGGAGCGTCCGGGCCGTACGCGTACGTCCCGGGGTTTTTTACGATCTGCGCATGTGCAGATACGCTAATGCGCCGGCGCAAACACTTCACAACGCTTACGGCCGGTGTCACAACGTGCGAAAAAACCTGTACGCGAGCGTACGGGTAATGGGGCGGCATAGGGGCGTGTTGATGGGAGCGGCCGAAATAATGAGGGAAAATGGGCGTAAATATGGGCGTACACGGGGGTGTGCACCAGAAATGAGCGGTGCTACTACCGCACGATCGACTAAGGCACCGTTCGTTTCGGACACCAAACAGGCGGCCGCCAACCGCCAGCTAAAACCACCCCTACAGATACCGCATGCCAGCGTGCGCCTGAGTTGGCTAATTAACGCTGATTACTACTCAAACACATACACCTGAATGTAATAAGCAATGCTGCAGTCTATTAACTACAAACCATGATTTCACTGCCTGCAAGCCACACATGCAGCACGCAAACACATTGGAAGCTTATGTTTCTATACTTCTCCACATTTAAAGGTTTGTTTAATTTAAGGTAAGAATCTTTTTATACGCTAAGGTAGGTATTTGCTAAACAGACACATTCACTACCTGCTTTCATAGACTTTACGCAGTAGCACACTCAATCTACACAAGTCGACATGTGTCAACGTGTTCACTCTAATACTAACATAGGTTTTGTATTTAGGATACAATAACATAAACCACATCTAACACCTACAAAGGATGTTTCAGCAATGTTTGAAGCCCATGACCACTATTTTCCACACAATCTTTGTATAGTACCCAAAATAATGACCTGTACCACTATCTCATCTGCTATGATTTGGATTTCACTACACTCTGGATGTAAGATGCCACCAATCACATTATTGCACTCTCATCTCTCTAACAAAGGATTCCTACATCTGATTATGACACTGTCAAATCATATATATTTTAAAAGTTATGCATGTTTGTTCACAAGCTAATTTATCATGTTTGGCCCATTCACACATCTTTTTTTAGGGAGGACACATATGCATTCCTACAGAAATTTACCTTTTCACCCTTGTTTGTCTGCCTCACCCACTCCATGAGGAAAGCATTGTTCTGGACCTGCTTTTACCTACTACTGTAGGAGCTACCTCACCTGCACACAAACTGCTTTCTCACCTATTAAGTTGCTCTGCACATGTGCTGACACAAACTAATTAGCAGGGAAAAGTTGGATAGGAACATGGGAATGGCCATGGAGAGGGTTACACATGGGAAACTTCCACCACAGTTCAACAAATGTTCAAAAATACCCTGGTCAGTAAGTACACATAAATCTAGTATTTGTTTCACACAAGAAATTACACATACCACAATTTTGTTTTAATTTGTAAAATAAATGTATTTGCTGTTCAGCATCACAGCTTGACACTTTAATGTGAGAAATCAAATAAACAAATAAAATAGACACACAAATAATAAAACAGCCAGAACAAGAGGTTGCATATCTCCAAACATGTGTTACCCTGCAAATGCAATGGTGAAAGAAATGGGGACACCAGAATACGTACTGCAACAACCAGGGTGAATACTAAGCAAGATACACACCACCAAAAAAAAAAATCCTGCATTTGTAGAGGTCAAAATACGAACTTTCATGCCCATGGCACGCAAATGGATCGATGGGCAACTCAGGAAGCGGATGTCCAGTGCAATTTAAACCTTTGGCCTCCAACCACAGAGGAAGTGAACCAGGTCTCATTTGGGCCCTTTTTTGCCCCTTTTAGATGGGGCCTTGGGGACAGGGGCCTTTGGCTCAGCTGGCTTTCGGCGTCTTCCCCTAGTCGACACAGGAGGGTCAGCCGAGGTGGAAGGTTGGGGAGCAGCTTGGGGTGGGGCAGCAGATGGGGGATTGTCCCTTAGGGACCTGGCGGTGGACAGCTGCTCCGCAATAAGTTCATTCTGGCGGCTGAGGTGTTGGCCAATGCTTAGCATGCCAGCCGCCAGAGTTTCATTAATGCGGTTCAACGCCTCAACCTGCAGCTGGTTTGTGGCCTTCCACTCCGCCAGAAAATCCGCCACCTGCTGCTGACGGATCGCAGCATCCACCCCTTGCTGCTCGATCCTGTCCAGCGTCACCAACAGGCTCTCACTCAATGTCTCCTGTGGCTGGGGCTGGGGGCGACGTCTTGCTGGAGGCTGGACCACCTGCTCCACCTGTGGCTCTGCAGAGGAAGATGCTGCCGGTACATCCTGACTTTCTGCTTCTGCTAGGATAAGAATTGAAAACAATGTCACCATCACATACGCAATAAAAAATATCTTTCTAAATACAATGCATTACTGTGACTTACCATCAAAAGCAGCAGCAAAGACCTCCGCCGGGAGCTCACTGTCCATATTGGAGATCCCCCTGATCTCCCCCACATCGATGACGTCACAGGAGTCCAGCCCCAGGGGGGTATACTCCAAATGGTCAGGCATAGGACCGCTCCCGGTGGACATGCTGTGGTTGTACCGGTCAGTCATCTTCCTCTTCAGGGCACTTTTGAAGTCAGTCCACCTACAAGTTTAAAAATACAAATATCACCATGAGATATGTGCACCACTGTGCTACGTGTAGGGTTACCACCTAGTCCCTTTAATTCCGGACACATGTTACTTACACAGGTTCTGTGGCAGTTTAAAATTAGGTGAAGTGGAGTCTTGAAGTCAGCCAGCCACAGAACCTGTGTAATTAATATGTGTCCGGAATTAAAGGGACTATGTGGTACCCCTAGCTACGTGACATTTCCTAGTGTGGGTGATCTTTTGTGCCATGTGTGGCCAAATATTTCTTTGATGGACAAAACCATGTGCACTGCAGGTGAGGCAGGTGTAAAACCCCACCCAAATCTGATTATCTCTGCACAAGTAACACCTGCCTCACCTGCAGTGCACATGGTTTTGTCCATCTAAGAAATATTTGGCCAGAAAGAGTGAACTAGAATAAGGGCCTCAGTTCCTGCTGGAGACTGCTGAAAAATTGACCTGACAAACACACTAACCTTTTCTTCACCGCGTCCCAAGTTCTGACCACTGGTGACACCTGGTTCACTTCCTCTGTTATCTTGTCCCAAAGGTTTCTCCTTGCACTGGCACCCGGCTTCCTGGTTGCCAATTCAATCCATTCGCGTGCCCTGGGCACTAGAATTCGCATTTCGGCCTCTACAAATGCAGGGTTTCTCCTTCTGGTGGTGGTATCCTGCTCAGTCATCACCCTAGATGTTGCAGCACGTTTTCTGGTGGCCCCAGTTCTCTCACCATGCACCTGCTGGGTCACACCTGTTTGGAGAGATGCAACCTCTTGTTCTGGCTGGTTGCTTGGCCCTTGTGGAGCTGGTGGAGGTTCACCAGGGCCTGTTACTGAGGGGCCCGCTTGATCTTGCAGGCTAATCCTCTCTTGGGCCCTCCTTCTCCGCTCCTGTTCCCTCTTCTGTAATGCTTCAAGCAGGGATTCTGCTTGTGCTCTCTGCAGAGCGTCCTCTGCTGCTGAATCGTCAGAGTCAGACATGTTTGCAGCAATTGTGGGCTGCATCTGACTGAATATTTATATGTTAATCTCCCGCCACGAACAAGGGGGCGTATATATTTCCCCGCAAGGTAGATGCAAATTTACGCCGATATTTCCCGCCGATAATTGCCGCTTAAATTACGCAGGTCGCAATGCACCTGATCAATCACCCGTATATGTATATACACAGGTTGTGGAGCATTGTGGGCTACATCGTGAAATGTGTGCACCTGTCATTCCAATGATGAGTGTTGTCAGCTGGTATCTGTTGGAGTTCGTGTATGCTTTGTGAGTCACATTTCAAAACATCACGTTATCATGCTTGCCTTGCATATGTAATGTGTATGAAATTGTCATACAGCAACATGTTGCATTGTGGCCCTTTAAGCAGCGTAGTTATAAGTAGACGGTTGCGTGTATTATTTTCCGCCTACTGTATATACAGTACTCCTCTCCATGCATATCGGTGTATCGTGCCCCCTTTAAGCAGCGTAGTTATAAGTAGAGGGTTGCGTGTATTATTTTCCGCCTACTGTATATACAGTACTCCTCTCCATGCATATCGGTGTATCGTGCCCCCTTTAAGCAGCGTAGTTATAAGTAGAGGGTTGCGTGTATTATTTTCCGCCTACTGTATATACAGTACTCCTCTCCATGCATATCGGTGTATCGTGCCCCCTTTAAGCAGCGTAGTTATAAGTAGAGGGTTGCGTGTATTATTTTCCGCACACTGTCAATACAGTACTTCTCTGTTCATTGAATGCATGCTGTTGGTTGTGGTGTGTGTATATCGGAACGGTCCGCGTAAGTTTCTATTCGCATCCAGTTTGTTAATGTAAGAGGGATTAATAAAGTTAATACCAAACAAACAATTTTTTCGACCAATCAGCAAGCACCAAAAGTGATATATGTACCTGCAATTAATAACTGCGCCATTGCCAATATGACTTGTCCAAGAGCTAGGCCCTTTTCCACGTCAGAGCTTTTGGCCCTGGTGGAAGTGATGGACCGTCACCTGGGGCCCAGGGGCCCTTATGTCAGTAATGCCGACAAGCGGCGGGCGTATAATGCTGCCCCCCGCCTCATCTTCTCTACGACCGGCGTCCGCAGAAGCCTGGGGCAGGTTGAGCGGCGCTGGTCAGACCTGCGCCGGCGGCAGCCGGTTTTACTCAGCAGCCTTCGCCGCCATATTGCCCGATGTAAGTTTTGATTACTAGTATGTCAGCGTTTTTTAGCAATGTTTTGTGTACTTTTTATAAATATGTTCCTGAGTATGGGGGTGTATATGGGGGGTATATGGGTGTATATGGGTGTATATGGGTGTATATGGGTGTATATGGGTGTATATGGGGGGTATATGGGTGTATATGGGTGTATATGGGGGGTATATGGGTGTATATGGGTGTATATGGGGGGTATATGGGTGTATATGGGGGTATATGGGTGTATATGGGGGGTATATGGGTGTATATGGGTGTATATGGGTGTATATGGGTGTATATGGGGGGTATATGGGTGTATATGGGTGTATATGGGGGGTATATGGGTGTATATGGGTGTATATGGGTGTATATGGGGGGTATATGGGTGTATATGGGTGTATATGGGGGGTATATGGGTGTATATGGGTGTATATGGGTGTATATGGGTGTATATGGGTGTATATGGGGGGTATATGGGTGTATATGGGTGTATATGGGTGTATATGGGTGTATATGGGGGGTATATGGGTGTATATGGGTGTATATGGGTGTATAGGGGGTGTATAGGGGGGGGTTTAAGTAGTTGATCAGTTTTTGGGTGTAGGATATCAAATAGTTTGCATGATAAATGTCTGAAATTTCACAGCAATGATAATTTTGAAGGTTATGAGCATGACTAATGTGAATTTTTCTTTCCCCCTTTTTTATGAAACCCAATCTTCGATTTCTATGCCATCAACATGAACATTTCAGCACGGGCAAGGGCACGCATTGAAGCCCGGGAGCAGGCAGCCCGGGACCAGGCAGCCGAGGAGGAGGAGGAAGAGGAGGAGGAAGAAGAGGAAGAGGAAGAGGAGGAGGAGGAAGAGGAGGAGGAGGAGAAGAAAGAGGAGGAGGAAGAGGAGGAGGAGGAAGAGGAGGAGGAGGAAGAAGAGGAGGAGGAAGAAGAGGAGGAGGAAGAAGAGGAGACCCAGGGTGCAGTTTGGACCCACACAATTTCCCCATCCCCTTCCCCCTCCACAACCCCCACCCCCTCCACAACCCCCACCCCCTCCACAACCCCCACCCCCACCCCCCCCCTCCCCACCCCATTTCCAACCCCCCTACACCTCTCCACCACCCACCCCCAAACCTCTCCACTCCCCACTCACACCCACTACCTCGGGCCAAACTACAGGACCATCCACCTTGCTCCTGACCCCCACAACCACTGCACAGCCAACCAACGGCAACCAGGATGGCTCAAGTAGCCGTAAGTAAATAATGTGTCTAATGTTGACCTACACATTTCTACACATAAACAATCACAACAACCACATATGTGTATCCAACATCAACATTAGTTGCAACATATCACTGCAGGCCGACCATGAGGTGTGTCCTGTCCTTCTCCAGGAACAAGGCTCCCCTTGGTGGTTTTTTTGAGTGTGGCCATGCCTCACCCCTTGAATAATTGACATAACAGTACATCCAATGAGATATCCGACATTAGTGGTGTGGTAGTTATGTGGCTCCAGGTGTTGGGTAACTCCAGTTCCCAGCATGATGTGCAACACAGGGCCGGATTATAATGGAGGCGCAAGGGGTCAGTGCCCCTGGGTCCCCCTCTAGCTAGGGGCCCCCTGTGGTTGTCATGTATTTTTTACAAATAACATGTTTAAGTTATGTTTTTTTTTTTTTTAGCTAAATGTTTTGTGCATGGGTGGGGTAGTGCTGCAGCTTGACCTATCTGCCAATGTGACAATGATTTATGGTGCTGAGCATCGGGAGCCAAGGCACACTGATTGCACAAGTGTGCAGTGCATTTCTGGGAGTTGACTAAGTCCCATGACACTTTGCACCAGAGGACAGAGGCTGAGAAGTTTGTGCTGAGCTCTGATTGGTGGAGCTCATTACATGCTTCTCAGGTCCATGGAGAACAGCAGCAGCAGCTTAGTCATAGGAGGGTTTTTAATCAGAGGCAGCACTAGGACTGTGAGGTCTCCTCCAGAGTAAGGGGCAGAGGGCCAAACACAGGCTTTTCATGTGGTGTGTGTATATATATATATATATATATGGGGTCTATTATTATTCCGAGTGCCGCCAACCCCCTGTCTATATATATATATATATATATATATATATATATATATATATATATCCCCTGCAGGTAACCATTGACCAAGTTTATTCTGCCTTTACTCTATGTTTTGACAGTATAATATTCGCCCATGCAGTGTGCGGCCAGTAATGACAAGTGCAAGGGGGCCCCCCGCTCTAAAGTACCCCGGGCCCCCCAAAGGCTTAATCTGCCACTGGTGCAACTTAAATGTAGAGATTGTTTTGGTAATAGTGTGTGAGGCCATGCGGATGCATGCTTTACAAACATAGCTGTAGGCCTATAATTTGTACAGCAATGTCCTAAATTTAAAATAGTAAGGAGTGCTTAAGCCACAACAATGTCATAACCCTTAAATAGCACAGGCTAATTGTGAGATGTACCCCTTCTTTTGACTAATCCCTTATTGAATATGTATGCTAATCTGTTTGATCCCCATTAAATTTGATCTGATGGAGTTATAATGGATCATTTCCACAACTATTTGCTATCAATATTATCGGTATTCATTGTTAATTCCATAGATTATATCGGTTCTCTCTTTACTATTTGTACTAGAGACACTAAATCTCTGAATTGAATTGATTGATCCTTCCCCCCCCAAAAAAAAACCCTCCATATCATGTTTTGAACATGAATGGAGACAGCTAAATTTTTATTTAAAACATCTTTTGCAAAAATCCCTATTGAATGGAATATTTGCAGAGTTATACTAAAATCTACCCATATATAAAAAATACATGAGATCAATCAATCTAATTCATTTCTCCATTAAATGTTAAGGATAAAATAAATATAAAAATAAAAATTAAAAATTAAAAATATTTTAAGAATAAAATATAAACCTAAGAGGATTTGAACTCACTTAGTTGCTTGTTGTCTGCAGCGAAGGCTTGACGCCTTGGCACTTGAGCCATGGCTCTAATGATTAAATTCCAGCAACTAGATCCAATTATCCCTCCATCACGTTCTATATATTCAAGCGATGCCATTCTCTCTCTTTCTGATCTAATATAAAGTTTTTGGATATACTCTTATTATTGCATATTTATATTTATATTTGAGTGTAACGATTTATTTATTTATTTGCTTAGTTAATTTAAATGCTCCTTTTAAAAGGTTATGTAATTAATTTGCTCCACCGTTCTACCTTCTAAAAACTCTGAACGAGTTAATACACACCTGGACTGTTCTAACAGCTCTTCCGATTAGTCCTGTCTGATTGGACAACTTGTTTGATAAATACCGGAGGGTCTATGCACCCAAATTATTCCCTTCTGAAGAAACCGCTACTGTTCTACAGCGGAGAAACGCGTCAAGGATCATTTGCAAGGCACTGACTACCTTGCCAGCTCTCTGCCCAGACTGCCTGTCACCACGAGCAGCCGCTCTGAATTTCTATCATCGCGATTCAGCATAAGTGGACCTCGCACCTGCCAAACTTGGAAGCCTTAAACGGAGCACCTGGAAACATCCATAAGGTCAGTGCGGGCTCACTCCCTGCTCAATCCATCGGCGGCCCGCCGTTCACGGCTGACCGTCCAAGCGGGTTGTAGTTTGAGCCGCACGGAAGAACCACCATCTCCCGGCGACCGCAGGTTTATGAGAGGCGATTCTACTAAAACTACAGAGGTAGTATGAGCACTAAATCTTTTTGAGGGTCCCTCATCATCGTAAAAATTTGGAAAAACCTCTTGTCATTGGACATCTAAGTGACACGCTATTCTTTGTCATTCCACCACAAATGAACTGACACTTATTCAAAAGAATTTATTTGATGTGATATTATCGCATAAAGCTATGTCTCTTCAATAAATCAGGCATTTGTTTGGAGCTGAGTCTGACCTACTAAAGACTAATCTTGATCATTCCCCTATTTTTATAAGGAGCATAATTTATTATTATTATATTGTTGTCATTGTTTTTATATGTAATTGATTTTTATATCTAGTAAAATATTTTCTATTGATCAAAAAATCTTCAGGTGTGTGGCGCTCTCTATTTTTTCACCTTCATTTATATATACACGAATATAGATTTATCTTATTCATCTAATTATTGTGAAAAAACCCTTTCTCCTAATTGTGAGATTAGAGGAGAGTCCCCCAAAACCAAAGTACCAATTGGGATACAGCATACATTCATTGATGAAGGAGTAATTGAATTAATGTTATTTACTATGTACAGTATGTGTGTGTTAACATATTTTTTTTTAGTACTGTGTTTACAGCAGACCCATCTTCAATGTAGTTTCTAAATGTATGTGGCCTTCACACATAACTCTGAACTTTTTATTATGTACAAATACAACAAACATTTGTGTATATTAATTTTTTGTTTTATCCCTTCATTACAGACACTGAACAGCAGCAGGAGGAGGTGGCCGCAATAATGCGGGAAATAATGCTCACCCTGGTGTACCTGCAGCTACTTTTTGGGCTTCTGGAGGCCCGCCTTTAATTTTTTATTTATCCCCCCCCCCTTTTTATTTTTGTATCCAATAAAAGTTTGATTACAGTTCGAAATTGCCTGTGTTTTTAATAATAAATATGTTAGAGGGCGTGTAAGGGTAGGTACATACAGATGTGTACTGTAAGTTATACTTGTAATTTGAGGTGAGGGGTAATGATTGATGTGTGAATGTGTGTGTTTTTGAGTAAAATAACACATAGTGAAAATGTATGAATGTTTAATGTTGTTCGATTAAAACATCACACATAACATCAGGGTAGGTATACATGTTACACATTTTGGACAAAGTAATTACGTACATAATTTAGTACATATACAGAAACACCAACATAACTTGATTTAAAAGTAACAGCAATATGGGGACACATAGATAGTGATTAAAATGCCACATTAGAACATAACAAATATACATGTAATGTGGGTTAAAATGTAGTTTTATTAGGTCTTTATTAAGGTAGACAATTGAGTTAATAGAAAACAATAAGTGAATAACAAATAGATTAATTAATCAATTGTCAGATTAGTAGTTGAGAGGCAAGATTTGCAGGTCCATATATGTGAAGGGTATGCCAGCGTGCACGGACGTACGCTCACTCTCACGAGCGGTGACATAAGCTGAGTTTTCCTTTGAAAACAATAGGGACCCGTCCGTGCAAACTGGCGTACGCTCAGATCTCCGCAAGAAGGCGGTGGGGAGACGGAGGAAAGACGGCCGTAGACGGCGCCGTACGCTCAGTTGTACGCCTGTTGTCGGAGTGCAAGGGCTGGCCCGTCCGCGTACGTTGCCGTACGCTCATTTGTACGGCACTCCCCTTCTACGGTATTTCTGGCCGTACGTAAGCGGCTGATTTGTGGGTGGACTTAACCCTAACGGCCGCGTACGGCTAGCGTGCGGTAATGGCGAACGTACGCACGTTTGGCCGCTCCGATCAGAATAATGCCCAAAGTGTCCTTTGAATGCAAAGCACCCAAGATCATACTGTGCAAGCACTGGTGGTGCTGATATCCCAACTGACTCTGGCACCCCCAAACAAGGTCATGCGTCCAGGGAGTGTGGCTGGAAAGGGAATTTGGAACAATGAAACTTATTTACTCCAATTTCAAGTGATCAATATCACATACAGATCAAAGGGGTTTATTTAGTAAAATTAGAGATCTATTGAAGATGGCATGTTGCTTTGGGCAGCCAATACTGTATATTAATTTCCAGAAGGTACTAAATAAATAAGTAGATCTCATCTTCAAAAGACGTTCCACTTTATTTCATAAGCCCCATAGAGTTAATGCACATATAATAGGATAAAAGGGGTTTTCCCAGACTGTAAAAGTAAGGAAACAACTTACAACGTATGGACCCACACAAAGAGAAGCCTTTGAATATATTATTGATCAAGGCAAATTTTTACTCCAGCATTAAAAATAATCAAATAAGTAATGTGTTTTCAAACTCTTGAATCTCAGACTTACCATCAACTGATATAAAACCAATAATTAAAATGATACTTACTATGGGAAAATAAAAATCCTATTAAGAAAATAGATCTGTCTGTCTCCTTTTTTACTAGATGTAGTATGGATACCAGAAAATCTGCTCCTCAGATTAAAAAAAGGAGCTAAAAACATTCTACTGAAACATAAAAAATCTGCAGTTATTATTGATACCTGATTTCATTTATAAAGGATATATTTATCAAACTTTGGGATTTATTCCCAGTAATTCACACCTGCTATTGTTGCAGTTAATGGGTGAGTGTCATAGTTACTGTACTACACTAAATAGGCCCCTATGTGATTAAAAATAGACTAAAAATGTACTTATCAAACCCAGTATATTACTTTATGAGATCTGTCCAACCCCACATCAGCAATATATACAGTACACATGGTTTATGACCTTATTGGCATGTAGATGCCATGCACCCTTAAGGCCCATACACACTGGGCGACTTTGAGCTGAAAACAGCCTGTTTGAGCGGCTTTCAGCTCAAAGACGCCCAGTGTGTATGCCCCAGTGATGAGCGCTGCTGCGCGCTCCCGCAACATCGCCGGGAAAGCCGTTCATCTGCTGGTACCAGCAGATGAGCGGCTTTGAGGACGGCTTTGCATAGCTCTGCGCTATGCAACACCGTCCTCCCCCCTCGGCGCCGGGCAGGGCGAAAGCCGCTCAGTGTGTATGCACTGAGCGGCTTTCCCTGCAGCGATGATTGACATCATTACTGTCCATACACACTGGGCGTAGTCGCCCAGTGTGTATGGACCTTTAGTAAGAGCAAAAGCTATACTTGCTAAAAGACATACAGTATGATCTTGTTTCTGTAGATCCCTTCTATGGCCCTATGGAACCCTTGTTCAACCTTATAAATAAAAGATAAAAATATGCATAATCCGCTTTTGTCTGAACCCGCTTTAATGTACTCAGACTAGGTCAGAAGTTACCATCCTCATACCACATCTTTTAATGCAAGATATCAGATATGGTCAAGTCTGCAACGTTATGCAAAAGAAGAGGGGGCCCAATTGGAGCCTTCAAATGGTCACTATCCACTCTTATGCTATTACTAGGCCATAAACTAAAGGTGTCCATCCACTGATGCGACTTATCACAGGCTTGGAGTCGCATGCGATTTCCCTTAAACTCCCCCCGCAGCAGGATGACATACAATACACCGTATGAGGTCTCTTTGCATACAATGTATCCAATGCGATCCCAGTCATGGCTGCAGGATCTGTCAAATCCTTGTCTCAGCCTTGGCAATCTCCGCGTCCAATCCAATGTGCACAGGACTGCACATCAGATTCGGAGGTAAATCACAAACGGTTTGACACTTTTTACGTGATTTCTCAGTCCGATCTGTCGATATTATGTGAAAAGAGCCCAAATCACACTACTGGATGGGCACCTTTACTATTATAAGATGCAAATGGAGATTTCGGGCCAGTGTACTAAGCTTCAAAAAGTAATAAAGTGGAGAGTGTCATTTTTCAAACCCACTGTGCAAAATGACAGTTGGGGGCTGATTGGCTGCTTGTTTATCACTCTTCACTTTATCAATTTTGAAGCTTGATACGTCTGGCCCTTGCTCAGATATGCCAGTCATGGTCTATGTAAATAATCTTCACTATTTTCTTTATAGTTTTGCTAGAAATTATTTGTATGAAACCGACAAATCATATTTAATACATTGAGCAAAATATTTGACTTAGTCTGCAGTTGCAAACAATTTAATTGCGTACAGCCTGATTCACGATCTCCCTTTTACCTTTTTATGCTGTTCGTTTTCTGTCACATTTGTTTACTCTGTCTTAAATTCACCTCGCCTGTGAACATTATAAAGCATGTACCGCTGTTTCCAAATAAAAATAATTTTCCTGACTGTACAGAACATTCCCAAATGAAATCTCATTTCCATTCAGTATAACTTCTCAGAGGAGCATATGTATCATTGCCAAGAGCAAGAACCACCATGCAATGTGCTCACGGAGGAAGAGAAACGCTTAGCGTTGGAAATAAACCGTGCATGTTTTTATGTTGAAGCAGGATGCAAATTTATACAGAAACACACACTGTGTTAATTAAAATGATGTCCTAACAGGGAACTTCCTAGTTGTCAAGACAAATTAGTTAGAACATGATTAATTGTACTGTTTATATGTTTATAATGTAAATATGCTATATTTCATTTGCATTGCTGTAGGTAATAGGATTCAAGAAGTCTGTGAGCTCGCAATAAAAATGAGGCATTACACACTGTGGTTTATTCAAAATAACTATGGGAAGTCGCTCAGTGTGTGATTTAAGGGATCTGAGGATGTGCATGAATTTTGTGCACGTGGTAGCAGGGGAGAATCTCCAGAAGAACTGAAATGGTCTTTCTATAAATTATTGTACAACAACCTGATTGATCTTTGGCAAGTAAAGGTTTATGCCACTGGCCTTTTCTATATACTTCACCAGGTGCAATAGCCATATTTTTTTTTTACTTTGTGTTACCAGTATGGACATTTTGCAATATAACTCACAACAGTAACAATAAAACAAAAACAAAAATAAACCATTCGCATTCTTTGACACTTAAAAACTAATTTGCAGTGAATATGAATGAGTTAACAGCTGAGCTTTAGTATGTTTTTGTTTAATCTTCCCTATTAAAGGAACATAAAGGGGGCAGCAATAACAAGACTTCCATAAATTGTTATTCTTCTTTAGTTTTGGGGGAGATGGGTGGTCCTGGTGGGCCACATATACAGGTAGCGTTTTAGCGGGTCCCGTTCAGCGGGACCAACTTGGCAGGAAGGAGACTGTACACAGTCTCTTATGCTTCCGGCCACACATACTGTATGCGATGGAACCACAGCCACGGATCCACCCTCATACATTTCAATTAAATCTGGTTGGCACTGGAAAGGATACATTTACTACAGGTTCTAAATTGAAAAATGGTGATGTTGCCCATTGCAACCAATCAATCAAATTCTGTCTATCTCTCTCTCTCTCTCTAACTCTCTCTGCACGTTACATCAGCCCCAACTGCAGTGCACATGGTTTTGTCCATTAGATAGAGAATTTGCTTTTGTGAGGGAACTAGAATCAGGGCCACCATGTGAATGCTGATGGTACGAAAGTTTGTCACTGTGGTTTTGTCTAATTTGTCTGCGTTTGACACTGTGGCTGGGGGACAATTTTAACAGCAACTCACCAATACTTAAATAGAGCACATTCTGGTAACCATTGCATAATACAGTGCGCATACTGTTACTTGATATTGTGTATAATACATTACATACAATGACATGACAAGATGAATATAATCTGGCAACCACTAGACACAGAGACCGTAAAGAATTTCTGTAGCTACTACACCGCAATGCAGACCCTAAATCTTCACACATTCAAGTCTATGCTATCTACTATAAAGAGGCAACATACTACCATAGTGTTACCTTAAAGTCCCTGATGGCTACCACACCTACACCACCCACATCTCTGTTGGCTACCACAAAACACACGCCACATCTCTGGCAGCTACTACAATAGAGACCTCATATATCAAATGGATACCACAATGCACACCCCAGATTGTTGCTGACTGAAATATACACATGATCTCTAGTAACAACTATTATTATTATTATTATTATTATTATAATTTTATTTATAAGGCACCACAAGTGTTTCGCAGCGCCGTACAAAGGAACAATACAGGGAGACAAAACTTGGCATAACATTGAATAAATAACAAAAATACAGTACAAATAAAGAGCACCACAGTTCAATACACATTACAGCTTAAATGTAAGTAGTGAGGACCCAATCAACATACAACTAGAGGCTTGAGGCCAATGATGGAGATGAGTATGCAGACGAAGATGGTCACTGAGTGTTGGAGTAAAGGAGAGCTGTGAGTGACATGTGAAGAGAAGTGGGCTTTGACAACAGGAGGGAAGAGGGCCCTACTCGGAGGAGCTTACAATCTAGTAGGAAGGGGAGACAGACAGATTACAAGAGGTGCAAGCGAGGGGGTGGTGGTTAGATAGCAGGATTTAAACAGGCAAGGGGTCGGAGAACCAGCTGGTTTATGCAGTGGAAGGGTACGCTTTGATGAATAGGTGAGTTTTCAGTGCCCGTTTGAAGCTTTGCAAGGTCGGGGAGAGTCTAATGGAGCGAGGGAGTGCGTTCCACTTAAGGGGTGCAGCACGGGCAAAGTCCTGTACTCTAGCATGGGAAGCAGTGATCAGGGTGGAGGAGAGACGACAGTCGTCAGCTGACCGTAAAGGGCGGGAGGGTGTATGAATGGAGATGAGGTTAGAGATATATGGAGCAATGGAATTAGAGATGGCCCTGTATGTGAGTGTGAGGTGTTTAAAGAGGATTCTGTAGGGGAATGGAAGCCAGTGCAGATTTTGTTGAAGGGGAGTAGCAGAGTTAGAGCGGCGGGAGAGGAAGATAAGCCTGGCTGCAGCATTGAGGACAGATTGGAGAGGTGCTAGTTGGGATTGAGCGAGGCCAGTGGGAAGAGCATTACAGTAGTCAAGCCGTAAGATGACTAATGAGTGGATGATCAGCTTAGTTGCACTCTGTGAGAGAAAGGGCCTGATGCGAGCAATGTTGCGTAACTGGAACCGGCAAGAATGGGCCAGGGCTTGGATGTGGGGTGCAAAGGAGAGGGAGGAGTCAAGACTATAATATGGAATCCCTCTGGTGGTTGCCATATTTAAAACAACTATAACTCAGTTTCGGTCTCCTGATATTGGGTCACATGTAGTATATTATGGAAACACCAGAACATTGACATGACTGGTCCTGGCACCTAGCTGTAGAGGCATACAGTACCATGTCGACCTAAAATACTGTCCCTAACTTTAGGGTTTGCCTTGTTAAGATACTGTGCTAACTTTAAACAGTGACTGAAAGCAGGGTACAGTCTAAAGTAACACATAAAATAATAAGTTATTAGCTGGAATGTTTGTAGGACAGTAATGCGGTGTACACACAGTACAATTTGATAATCGATTTTAACTATATAGTCAGAATCGAATAGGGATTGCATAGACATTGAATGGAGAACATGTTTTTAAGCGTTCTATGCCGAATTCGATGCAGATATAACCTCCCATTCAATGCAATGACTATATAGTGCAGATTGAATGTAGATAGTAATATGAATTGTATGTAAATAGCACGTGAGCTAGTAAAAATTGCATACTGTAGCAATCGAATCTTAGTAGATCAGCAAAGGAAACTCACTGTGTGCACACACCATAACTTCTATAGTTAGAACAGAACAAAGATCGTTGTGATGAAAGTTCATGGATCCCTGAAATGCAAGGTGAAAGAGACCCACCTCATTTGAAGACAGTAACAGTTGACAATAATATTTTTGGTTAAGGATAGCGAGAACAAAGGCTAATGGATTTGGGAGATTTGTGAGATTTCCCCTTAAAATCCTATTTCAAGTTTCTCACTCTCAAAAAGAATTCACCTATTTTGGTCCCATTTACATCTCTGACCTTGATTCTCTTCCCTTTCCTGCCCTTTTTGCTCCACAAATGAATGTCACCTGCCCTGCCACCTGACATCTACTTACAACTCCTGCCTCCAAGATGTTTCTCCAACTAATCTCTACCTCTGAAATTATTTCTTCTCATCAGAGTTCACAACTTCAAACAAGCTTCTAAACCCCAGTTATTCATCAAACCCTGTCATCTCTCATCCTAACCCTCCATCCCAAGCTCACTGTCTACCCCACCTGTAAAACTCCTCTGTGTCTTCCCTTCCCCTTTAGAATGCAAGCTGCCACGAGCAGGGCCCTCTTTCACCATGTGCTTTGGCTTTCCTTTCTTATACTGGGGGAGATGCACTAAAGGAAAAATGCAGTAAAAACCCTGTTATCTGGGTTACCGCATTTGCTCATGCACTAAAACCCGATCCCTGGGTTTTTGCAATATAGAGTAATGCCAGAAAAAGCTGGTGTTACTCTATAGAAGCCTATGACTTCTCTCCGGCGCAGCATGCCCCGTGGCTGACGTAAGGACAGTTCTTATGGCAAAAGCTGTCCTTTACATTAACAATCGCATATGTTTGTGCATATGCGATTATTAACAATGCGGTAACCGGCGAATGCCAGTGATGTGAGGTGGCAGATGTTAGTGCATCCCCCCCCCCCTCGTACTATCATCTATTCTATAATCCCTGGTTTCCACCATGCGACAGGCTTCAGTTCTATTATAATGTGAGAAAGTACTGTACTTACAGAACTAGCTGGTTATGCAACAGTGTCATGTGTTCACCCATACAAAATGTCTGCCCTAGACAGCAGCAATGTCAGTAGATTACAAAGTTGTCCAATTTAAACTTTTTTTAAATGTAATTAACCATTGTAGCTCATGTGTTGAAGCCATAAATGAGAGCCAAGATCATTTATAGAATGACGTCAATAAATAAGTAGTCAAACTAATAATAGCAGAAGTTCTGTGTAGAGACCTGTGCTTTGTGTACAGGTACGTGTATGGTGGTGGAATTATATTACTATAGAAGTTCATTACAAATTCTAGAATATATAAATTAGTCACAGTGCGAGGAATGTAATTTACAGAACAATGTGCGGTTAATGCAAGACTTTATGATGAAGGAGTCGGCAGTGCCATCTGTCATGGTATTTTAATAGGCTGTTTTGATGCTCACAGCTTGGTCCAGTTTTACCATGACACAAAATTGATTGAAGGTCAACCTGATAATGATATTGTACCGTGATGGATGATACTGACAAACACTTTATCAGTTCATACAAATGCTCAGCTGCTTTTCACATTACTGCACAATGGGCGAGAATTTTGCTTTATGCAAAGTAAAAAATAGCCAAAGATCGGTACAAAGTAATAACTTTTTCAATAAAGAAAACACGTTAAAATGATTAGATTAGCAATTACATTAAGTAAAATAAAGACGTATGTGACATTTTAAATGCTAGATTGCTATACTGAGATGTACACTAAGATTCATTTTCAATAAACATGTACTTTTAAAGAAACATGTATTTCTCTCAATACAGCCACACAGGAAACTACATTGACCGGAAGCCCTTTAACAGAGGAGGGGCCCGTGTACAGAGTCCGCGTGGACCCCCTGCTCTGTATTAGACAGTAGACTCTGGCATTGTGGCAGAGTCTACTGAACATGTGCAGGTCTCCAGAAACATGGCTCCTGCCACGTTCCTGTGACTATTCACTATTCAATAATTGTGAGTGGTTATTGCAACATGACTGATGTAAGACTCTAGAAAAGAAAGTAATTAAACATTACCCATTATAGATACGCCAATGACAGTGAGTTTCATCGTACAATTTATTGTAGGGGCATATTTCTCACTATCTGGATGTGCTAAATTTGCAAAGTGTAGGCAAGTCTCCATACTAAGGCACTCAACCCAGACCTGGCCAATCACTTTATGAATAAAGTGAGCAGTCGGGGTGGCCAGTGGCGTGATTACTGCTGAATAGTGTAATCCTAGCCAAGCCCCCAGCTGTATGATCTCAGGAATCTCCGCACTAAATAGCAAGGATGTACCTCGGCCACCCCACCTCCTGTGACAATTCACACCAGCACTTGCCAACTCTCATACCAATCCCCCAACGGAGCTGCCCTGGCTGCTCTCTCCCTGGTTGCAGCATAATAGTTGTACAAAGCAGAGGCTCTAACTACAAAATATAGGGGAAGAGAGGGTGCTAATCAGGGCTTAAAGTGGACATGTAGAGGTGGTGGAACTCATTTCTCTATGCTACCGAATTTCCCCCCCTCCCCTCCCCCATTAGGCAGAGATATGGGTTTTTGGCATCACCCTCTAAAGTAGAATGCTTTTCTGTGAGAATTACTGGTACTTGTGTATTATCACGGTGCCCATAGCATCGCAGGCCATAAGGCATGCGATGGTATGCGATGCGGTGCGATGTCCTGCGATGTTCCCCAATGTCATACAATGTTAAAATTGTATGGCATTGTATATGGCATACAATGCCAAACAATGCGATGTGATTATAAATTGTATAAGCACCCTAATGGGTGCTTACAATGTTAAATGCAACTCCACGCCACCCCCAGTATGAACGTGAACCCGAATTGTGGCGAGGGGTGGCGGTACGCGTCCTCCGACCTTTTAATACCCCCACTATCCACGTCGGCATGGAGATGATTTTATATAGTATGGCGAGCACAGCGAGCCACAGAGCCCGAAGTGCGGCGAGCACAGCGAGCCCCGCGAGGGGACGCGCATTACTTCATAGGTATACGCGTGCGCTCGCCACGCTTCAGGCTCGGTGGCTTGCTGCACTCGCCACACTATATTAATTCAACTCCACGCCGACGTGGATAGTGGGGGTATCAAAAGGTCGCAGGACGCGTACCGCCGCCGCTCGCCACGCTTCGGGTTCAAGTTCATACTGGGGGGTGGCGTGGGGGTGCATTTAACATTGTAAGCACCCATTAGGGTGCTTATACAATTTAACATCGTATAGGGGGCTTACATCGCATCGCAGTGCATCGGGTGTATGGCATGCGATGGCATGCGATGCAATAAAAACATTGTGTGACTTAATATCGGGGGCGCCGTGATAATACACAAGTACCAAATTACTTTGCAAGGCCAATGTGGAGGTTAAAAAGTTCCACCTCACCATTAGAGGTGGTGGAACTCAGTTCCACCCAATTCCACCTCACTTTAACCCCTGGTGCTAATGCTTTCTGGCACAGGACACCAAATTGTCTAGTTATGGCTCTGGTGGCTGCAGGTGTAGCCAAATTATTTTGTGACTCAATTTTGTCAATCAATCCAATAATAAAGACATTCAGAATGTCTCAGTGAGATGGGTTTGATGACGATGAGTACCAGTAAAGTGACCCAATAAATAGTTTTCAAATGTTTCCATCTACAGTATATAGTACAGTGTCTCTCCTACATACTGTAGTAGTCACAAAAGATTGCTGGTAATGTATGGCAATAATGTAATACTTATACAAACATTCCAAGACCTATCAACTGAAACACAATAAACACACTAAAAAGAATTGACCTGAAACATATCATTGTAAAACCTTTCAATAATAACTGGTAATACAAAGACAAATACACCATGTATTTGTAAGTAGTGATAGCATTTGTATTTCTTTTTGCATCGCATGTGTAGATGTGACTCACTTATAGCTGCACCTTCAGCAATAAAAGTATTGTCCTTTATTTCAACATAATTCTAGTATTAATGAAGAACTGCAAATAAAGGAGCCACACCAACTGCCATTCCAAACTGACTCACTGGCATTTGGTGTTTCTCCCCTGCAGCCCCACCCCTGGAGCCTCCACTGGATTAAACATTGTACTCCCACTGGCCAAGCAGCAAAATCACATATCACTCTAATTGTGTGTGTCCATACTGTAAAGCTGGGTACACAGTGGGTGATATATTGTTAATGATATGGACAATACTGATATAGTTAATGATATGCGTGCATATCGTCCAGTGTGTACGGTCAATATCATTAACAAAACCCTCGACCGCAGGTCATAAACCACCCCAGTCATCTTAACATTCAGCTCAAACTGACAATTATATCAGGGACTTGAGTAGGGGGCAGCAGACATCACTGACTGATATCGTGAACAATATTGGTCTCCCGCGGCACTGCTAGTAAACTATATCAGTGACCACAGGAATTGCTTCAGTGTTTACCCAGCATGAGGTGCCTGCTGCAATCTATCTCCACTGTAATACATGCAAGGGGCTATTATTCCCACATACTGTTTTCCACAAACTAATCATAAATATAACAGTGCCGAAGATTTGTTTTATTTGGAGAAACAAAAAATAATTTTTTAATTAAAAAAATCTGTACGGTCATTCTTATTATACTAACTTATCCTCCACCGTGGCCTTCACCATCTCCCATGTTCAAGTGGCTAAATCATATGAAAGCTATTTACTTGTGCAATTACAATAAAAGTGTAAATCAATGGAGATGTTGCATAAAGGACTGAAACAAATAAATCATGTCTGAACAGCTATAAAGAAATACGCTAAAGAAAATGCATCAATGTCACTTGTGCTACAGGTCAAAGAGTTAACTACTTTAGTGATAATTTCTGACGACTGCTTTACAATGTCACCCATGGAGTCAGCAGTTAAGAGCAGGGCAGGATGTAAAGTGACAGGCTTCTGACACCCCATGTAGTTATTCTAACACCAAATCAAGAAATATGGCTTTTAGAAATTGATTACATTGACTTAACCTGAAAAAAAAGATTAATTTTAAAGACAGCAAAAGTCTAAAGAAGAAAAAATATAAAGCAAAAGGGCCGATATTAAGGGTCAAGTCATGTTTTGCACCTGTACTGAGGTCACGTATTATAAATGAAATCGGGCAATTCTGTTCTACATGTTGAAGGCAAATCTCACTTCTGTATTTTTAGGGACATATTCACCAATTATCATGGTTGTAGGAATTAAATAATAGAAAAATGATAACTTAAAAAAACAACTTCTATTTTGTACATTGTAGATAGCCTATTCATATACACTAAAATATTTATCAAATATACTGTTCCATATTCAGCCATAACGGTAATAGTATGGTGGCTACTGTAAAATTTGAGATGAAAGGAATATTGTGATGTACTGTCGACTGTTAATTAAATCTTTTGTTGTGGTGTTAAACTACTATGTAATACCCCGTTCTCACTGCAGGCAAATTCCCGGGTCTAGCATGTCGACACAGAAATTTGCCTTTTAACACAGGTTTTTTGCAGTGTGAACGGGTCGTATACCCAGATCTCATACACGGGTAAAACCCTTCTTTTTACCCGTGTTTGAGATCCGGGTATGCAGACACGGGTTGACCCGTTCTTACTGCATAAAAACCCGTGTTAAAAGACAAATTACCTGGTAGAACTTCTTCACCCTGAAATTTGCCTTGCATTGAGAACAGGGGTCCGTTTCTGCAGTTCCCGGCATTTTAATGCCGTGTAAAAACAGTGTATTTTTCACTCGCAGTAAGAACACGGTATAAGGAGTCTAGAGCAGTTAACGTCATATATATTGAGAAAATGACTCGAAACACAATACAAAGATAATTCCCCAACTCACAAAAGTGGACTTAATTCTATGTGGTTATATAATCTTCGCTTCTTCTCTGTCTATTACTTCCACAAAGTTCTTTTCTTTGCAAGGTATACAGTTTTTTTCCAGATCTTTGAATGTAATTTGCTGTCATTGAATTTTTAAAGTGTCCAGGTGCGCTGTGGTTTGCATACTCATGGTTAATATAGTACATTAGGGGCCAAATGTAATAGGGTGAGAGAATCAGAAGGTGAGAGATTTGGGGAGATTTTTTCCATATTTTTCAAGTGGCATTCCTTTTCACTGAAAAACCAGGTTGATTTTGGCATCTAATTGATTGCCGCTTTTAGAAAATGGGAAAACTCTCCAAAAATCTCTCACCCTATTATAGATTTCTGTGTTGAGTTTTGTTATTATGCTCCCTACATATTGCGGACCGCAAGGGCAGAGTACTTCAGTTGTGTTACTTGATTATTGTTTCTTACTCTGTAAAGCTGGGTACACACTATACAATATGCTCCTTGAATGATATTGTTAGCAATACAAATTAACTTGTTCATAGACACTGAACAATATATTTAATGATATTGTTCAGTGGCCTTATCCTGACATGGTGAATAGGTGAATTCCTAATGCAGTCTTACGCAGCGCATGTCCTGACATCATATTACCTTGGGATTTTTGTTTATAACCCAATACTGATGATGTTGGACAGCATCTTGTTGATTTTTAGGTAACCCAATCAAAAGTTGCTGACGCCGTTCAATATACCCATGGTAGTCAACCTGTACAGTCCAGCTGCTTTGAAACAACACATGCAAGCATGCCCTCCTACAGGATATGCTGGAATGCATAGTGTAACACAGCAGCTGACATTCTACAGGTAGCCTACAATAGGTATATACTGTAGAAGGGCAACTGTCCTGCTGCTTTACGCTATTCTTGGTCTCTTTCGGAAATATCAATCTTAACTCTACATCTTCCAGAAGAATGTAACATCGCTTATTGCTTAAAAAATGGTCTTAATAACAAAACATTCATACAGTATTATCTGCATATTGATTCTGCACAAGAACTGCTGTACTGTATATGGTGTATCATTTAGCATACTCTATGCCAAGGAAGCAGAGATTAACTGACCAGAGAGGTGGACGATAGTGAATTGTGGGGACCTGGAATTTCCACTTTACCTACTACTTATGCAAGTCTAGGTTTTTCTGGGACAAAAGCAGATGTCACATTATGGTAAGTGCAACTGTCAGAATTCTGCTCCGATACAGTATGATAAATAGAGATGGCTACAAACCCAGCGAGCACCATATCCAGGAAGGACAGAACGTCAGGACACAGAATTCGTCTTCCCAGCAAAGGACTAAAAATTCCACAAAGATTACTGTATATCATGGTGTACATCTATCCTACATCTCATGATGATATAAATAGTGCATAGTTTGAGTGCCACTTGTCACAATAATTCAATCTAAATCTAGATAAATAATAGAAAGTATACTTATGCCCAGGCCTATTAGTCTGCATAAACATGATTTCACTTTCATCAGCTCTATGCTCCCATCAAAACTATTCGCATCAACCTTGTGCTGGAAGAATTTAATATTAAATATAAAAAGTTTACAGTATCCTAAATATTTAAGGCTTTTGACATCTCAGACACAAAGGAGAAGATTCAATTAGCCGTGGTGTTTACTGTGCTGCTAAATCAATGGTTTGGCTCCTCAAGATATGCAATTTTAAGGCAATTTTGCCACATGGTAAGCCCGTACTAATTTGCATTAACCAATAGATTCTTGGTTAAGTCCCCGGAATCTTTGGGTTACCCTAAACAGTAAACCCCAGAGCAGGGCCGGCGGAACCCGCTCAGCGAGGGATGCAAAGCAGGGAGGCGCCGGCCAGTAGAGGCGCTCTTTCCTCCCTGCTCTGCACCCTGCTCCTACTGGCTGCCGCTGCCTGTCTTACTGCATGACAGACAGCGGCACCGGCAACATGAGGCACTTACCCACCGCTGATGTCCTGCATGCAGGAAAGGGTTAGGGTCGGGGAGGCAGAGACGTGATGAGATCTGCAGAGAATGGCTCCGGAGTTACTGTTGACTGCAGTACTGCCAGGAGCCACTAGATGCTGATCCCACTGTGGAGCTCTGCCCTTATCAGTGGAGACTGGAGAGAGACAGCCCGGGACCCGGCTGAAGAGAAACTGGCTGATGTGAGTTTGTTTTTGTCTGCCTGTCTGTCTATATCTATATCTCACTGTCTGTCTGTATATTTCTCTCTATATATTTCTATTTCTTGGAACCCAAGAGGACTGCCTAGATGTTGCTCTGTAATGAAAGCATACATTATTTTTCTTCACCGCACCTGTGCAACATCCTAAAAAAATCTGCTGGTTAAACATTGTCTAAATCCTTTTCTCGTTTCTGTACTTTCTCTGTGTCGGTACTCCAGTTCCACAGCCAAATAAAAGCATTAAACTCCAAAGTATTTGTAAAATCATGCATTCAGTAATTGTCAATGTTTTATCTAAATGATATTGCTTAAAACTAAAAATCCTGTAATGTTTTTTTTTTTCTGCTAAATGTTTGTACAGGACTAGCGAAAGTGTAATTAATAAGTCTACTTGGGTTAATAACGATAGACGGATGCTAATGGGATCATGGCCACAATGGCAGGAAGTCTCCTTGATTTATTGGGCTGCTATCTAGGAATAAGAAGATAAGAAGTAATGCTACCCCTGGCAGTAAAACTTTCAGACTAGATCCCAGTGTTTCAGAATTCACAATCATTTCATCTGCTTTTATTTAGAGCAGTCAGTGACAGCTCATAGATAGAAAACTCACAGATTTAGATTTTTTTTTCTTTATTTTACAGGGTAATGTATTTCCAAACACTGAAGTTTATGAGATCTTTATAATTCAAAAGTTGGCCACATATTTATTAACCCTTTCATTTCTGTGAGATGCTAAAAAATATCCACTATAAAATCCCAACATCTCTGTGAGAGAAAAGCAAAATATCGGCTGAAAATGCAAGCTTCGCTCACATTTGTTATATTAATTCAAATAAAAAATGTTGTGTAAGAAAAAAATAAAATATATTTTCTATATTAAAGTTAAACATTACAGGTCATTATGATGAATACAAATATTTGCTTATCAATTTTAATACCAATTTTGACAAATTCACTTGCTACTCAAAGCATAGCTGCCTACCCTCCTGCATCCTGCAGGAGACTCCCTGAAATAGCAGCAATCTCCCTCTCTCCCTAGTCTACCAATCTCCTTCATTTCACCTAGCCCACATTACTGTTACATTTGTTTTTTTTTTTTTTTGTGGGGGGGGGGGGGGGGGGGGATTGAGAGATTAGATTTAATCATCAGCACCTTTTTCCAGCACTTTAGCAAGTATAGGATTTCTTACTAACTGCTTTGGGGCTCATCTACATTTGGATATAAATCATTTTAAGAGATTCCTCTCAGATGTAGCAGTACACACCCACGCTTCTAGGTGCCACGTTCACAATCTCTTTTTACAATCTCTCCATATATGGAACTAGACACGCCCTTTGAGAGGAGTATGACACGCCCCCTTCATAGTGCACTTTGCAAAATTATATTATAAAATTATATTACCAATTAAAATTTCCCTGAAACTAGTTTTCAAAAGTAGGCAAGTATGACTGAAAGGGTTAAATGTTGTATGGATTTGTTTTGTGCTGGTTTCTGATTTATTTATTTTAACTTATAAAGGAACAAAATTGTAACTATTGAGTTATAAAATGTCTCCATACATCGGCCTTCCACGGAGTCAAACACATGGATTTGGTTATGTCAAACTAGAAATATAGATCTTTCATCATATCAGAACACATGTGATAGATCTGTGTGCTGTTTAATAGATAACCTTGATTTTGACATGGACCAGCCCATGTTATAGATTAAAGACATGGTATTTTGTAGTCAGTGGGCATTAACTTCTTTATATATTGTAATAAGCATTTGTCACATGTTTTGTGAATATTTAAAAATTATTTAATGATATACTCATTTTATATTTCAGGATCAGTACATTGGTAGAAAATAAACAGTGGGGCTTATTTATTATAAATGTGATGAGTTCCCATTAATTATCAAACAAGGGGTTGTTACTGTTATAGTGCACTAATAAATGTAACCTTTATTATCTAGATGTTAAAATCTCTTCTTGTGAAACAAACAAGCAATATATATATATATATATATATATATATATATATATAAAATATACATATATATATATATATATATATATATATATATATATATATATATATATATATATATATATATATATATATATATATATATATATATAACTGATAGAAGACACAATTTTCATTAGAGTGCATGAAGAGGTAGAAAAAGTGCTTTACAGTCCGCTATGTACCAACCCTCCGCCCCCACCCCATGCTTTTTATATATAGACTAGTTAAAAGCCCATCAAAATGATGGACACCAGGGATTAGTGGGAGTAGAAGATGTCAGATTTCACTTAGCAGGTGTGTATGTGTCTGTCTCCGAATGGAGCTCCGTCGTGCACCCTCCAGTGGCTGCCAGCAGAACCGCAGATGTGAGCAGCATTAAGCATTTATAATATACTAGTTAAAAGCCAATCAAAATGACGGCTTCTGGAATGTACTTTCACTTTGAACTTTGACAGTTTTTAGCCCAAAAACTGTCCAAACCACGCATAGTCCCTATCTGCTCCTACATCCATTCTCTGTCTTCACAACTCCTTCTCTGTCCCTGCAAAAATTGCTTTCACTTTCTGTTATGACATCTTTTAGCACACAAAGGAGTAATTTGGCCTCTTGTGGTCAGTGACTGTACTTTTCCTCATAGAGATAAATTTGTAGTCTGGCAACTGCACATGATGATTATAAATGCACACTCAATTTAATATTAAAACTATCTGTAGAACAAATACTTCAATTGTCAATATGTAAAGGCAATAAATACCATTGTAAAGCAAAAAAACAACAACCAAAAAACACATACTGAAGAATACTGCATACAGCCACAGATCAGTAAATACATTTAGAATTTTATTTTTATAGCCAATATATTCTTCAATTTATCTGCTTACACCAAGACCTTGCAAAGAACTGCTGTCTCATCAGCACAAATATCCAAAGGCTTCTTATTAGAGGCAGGAAACTCCAGATAAGGAGTCGTGTGACATGTCAATTACTGTGTTTGCAAACATGTAAATATTTTTGTAAAATGGTACATTGCTATTTTTCTTTATGAGGGAGCAGAGGATTCTGGGGAATATAAACTAAGATACAGGTGCATCACATATAGTGGTAACACCCAGTGCAGTGTATTAAATGCCCAGGCACTGAAGGTGTAAGCAAGTAAAAAGGGCTTCACAGGTAAGAGCATGCCCTTGCATATAAGGAATGTGGCCTCACAGCTTCAACACCTGTTTCATAACTCTGGGGGTGCTGGATATATGGGGCTGCATCTGGAGAACAGTGTGAGTACCATTGCGGCTTATAAACAGTGACAGTAGCTGAGTGTGGCATGTACAGCTTTAGGCATTTGCCTGGGGTGCTGGCCACTAAGAGGGCGGCAGTTGGGAGCAGGTCCCCCCCTGGATGGAGTTTAGTGGCGCCTGCGGCGGCCACAACTCTCCCCACCCCACCGCCGCTTCACCAACCCCCCCCCCAGTGCAGTGACTCAGCGGCCCTCTTATCATTGACAGGAGTCAGGTGCTGCACTGTGACATTACGTGCCCAGGGCCGGAGCGCCCCAGGCAGGGGGGCGCCCAGTGCTCAGCCACTCCACGGGGGGTATGTGTGATGCGGCCCCCACGTTTCACGGTGCGGTGGTGGTGGGTTATGTGTCGCGAGCCACGAGGGGGAGGTGTTTGGCGACGCATAACCCACTACCACCACACCGTGGAACGTGGCGGCCGCATCACACATACCCCCATGGAGTGGCTGAGCACTGGGCGCCCCCCTGCCTGGGCACATAATGTCACAGTGCAGCACCTGGCTCCTGTCAATGATAAGAGCTAGCACATTTGGGGTCTCCCCTGACCCCAGATGCAGCCTGCACCACCACTGCTAAGATACCTCCCAAATTACTTCATGCTTCTTATATAAACACATCCCTTCAATTGCGTGGGCACCATCAATTGGGTTCCTGTCATTGTCACACAAATATCCTGAAGCAGAACTAAAGTTCTTATTTGCTGCACAGTCCCCTCATATTAGATATATGGCACACATTTCCATTTATACTTTGAACTGTTTGGTGTACACTGTGTTCTCTTACAAAACTCTCTATTTGATGTATTGTTTATTACTTTATAGAAACTACCGGTATAAAATATTACTTGTTTTTTTACAGAAAAAAAGTGTTTTTTTGTAAAAGAATGATGTACCGTGCATGTGGGGGAAATGTGTTTCCTTTATTGTTACACAAACAAAATGAGATGATTGGAATTTAGCAATTTTGGGGTGCTGAAGTAAAATCAGATTTTGCCCCCAAACCTAAATATGCTCCATAACTATTAAATAAGTTCCTATCTCATTTCATTGTAAAGCTTTAGAATTCGGTGTAACCATAATAAAAAATTATTCAATATTATCCTACTATTGGCCTATTGGCTTCTATGGGCAATATGGCTTCTACAGTATCTCAGTTTTCTGCTGTGAGGGATCCAATCATATCCCTCCCAGCATAACCTGGCAGCACGCACATCACTCGGCGCATGTACAGATAGGACTCCGGGTCCAAAACTCGGAAGTCTTATCATCGCAAAGGCCAGCTCTTACCCCAAGAGCCATCCTTTGTAAAACTCTTCGTGCATAGAGCTGTTAGTAACGCCGCTATGCATGCGGAGGCTGGCGGCAAGCATTGAAAGATTCTTGCATCCCTTGCTGCATCTCGCTCATTGTAACATATATATAGTGTACTATTCAAGTACACAAACTGAAACGTGATCCCTAGAGGAGGGGGTGGTTACTTAGGCAGTGGGGGGCCACTTGGATCCATGTTAGAGATTTGATGCAAGTGAGAGTTTTTCATTCGGACTACATTTTTTGAGATCGCTTTCATATGAGTGACAAAGAATTGTGCAATGATTGTGCGAGTTGTTACTTTCTCCCCAAAAGCATTTTACTGCATTTTTAAGAAAAAAAGATGGGAAAATGAATCAAAGGTGAGGACATCAACAGAAACAACATAATAAAAAGTGTTTTGCTATCCATAGCAATGATCCTTGTACAAGCAGAAGTTCGCTATAATTTCCTTGTATCAGCTTGCAAAAATTCTTAGTACAGTAAGTCCTTTGTGATAGAAATTTGTAAATCGCCTGATTAAATTAATGTGCGTTAAGATTTACTGGACATTTTTACAGAACTAATTATTAATGGAAATGTTAGATTGACTTTGCATTATAAACAATTGCAGGCTCCAATAAGCTCCAATACATTCATTATACAAATCACTGTAACCACTTTCCGCATCCTCTGAGTTCACAGATATTCCAGAATTCATTCATTTTCTGTACTTGCTGCTTTAGCCAGTTTCTGAGTCCAAATATCACAGTACACAGTACAAGATAGGGGTGCTTCATTGTGATTGATTGCTCCTTGCCACAATGGAGTCTTGCTAAAGCCTCTTTTCATCCACTGCAAATGAGTAATTTATCATGCCGACAGAAATTGGGGTGTTGGTGTTTGTCTGGAAAGCCACAATCCCCAAATGTCTGTACCAGACGTTCAACCGGAGACTAGCGGCTGATACCCGAGACCTAAATCCAATTATGTTTTACGTGAAGCTGGATAATAGTTGAATTTCTGGCCCTGCAGGGTAAGTCGACACTGAAAATATGTTAGTGTGAAGAGTGGACCTGTCAAATCTAAATAAATAAAATTCTTGCTGGAATAGACAGTTACAATTAATTACCTTAAACTTGCTTCCTTCGTTGTCACTGTGAAATGAGCAGTATCAGCTGCTGTGGCACAGTTAATGAGAGTATTTCACACACCTTGTCATTTCCTTTTATACATCTGTTTGCACTGGATTTCCTTTTGTCGGAGTCATTTGTACACTACCCATTTGTATGCAAGATTATTTGGGTTGTTAAGACTTTACAGTCATGTTTTTGTTATATCAATTATTTTGAGCAAGGCATTTGTACATACATTAATAAGTTGACAGCTAGAAGGGAGCAGGTGGAAGTAGAAAAGACACGGGGGGGGGGGGGGGGAGGGGAGATTTTCCCTGCCCATCGCTGCAGGGGGTGAATAGACGCTATTCATTGAGACAGATACTGTAGGCTGAAGGCATGGCTAGAAGCACACAGAGCGCTGGACATCCCCCACAGTGCCGAAAATGGGGTGGTGGCATTGCGGGAGTGCTGCAATCATAGCCATGCCCCCAAATTTCTAAGTTCTATTAAAGACAGGAAGTTGCCCAAATAAATTCTAATTCTGATTTATTTAGCACCTTGTAGAAGATATTAGCATCTGCTAGAAGAAAAAAAGATAGAATCTGATTGGTTGGGCAAAATCCCATCTTACTAAATTTACCCCCATAATGGGAGATTTAGCAAACCTTCTAGATGAATTAAGTGAATTTTCTTCAAAGCTAGCCGGTGCTAGAATGAACACTACATATGTATATATTTTTTTTAACTAGGCCTCTGCCACCCCAATAATTACTTCAGTGTCCTGTCCCCTGATATAACTATCTATATTTACCATGTGCTTATCCTAAATTGCCTTGTACTATAAGTTGTTTTGTTGTCGTTGTTGCTAATTTATGTATTCTGGCACTGCGGAACCCTTGTAGAACCATATAAATACATGAAATTAACAATTGACCATCATGAACAGGGTGTCAAATTGTCCTTAATAGCAGGTGGACCGCTTCACATGATAACATTTAGTATTATCCAAGGTATGGCCATTAGACTAGAACTGACTTCTTTCATTTTTATTTAAATAGATTACCGCATAAAGGTTTGGTTACTGATTTTCATGTAAGTTGATAGAGGTTAAGAGAGAACTACACTAACTCACTCATTAATCAAAGTTTATATCAGCTCAATACTAAGTAAATGGTCATACGCCTCTGATGAAGTTAGTGACTCAAATGAAACACATAAGGCCGCTGTGGTTCACTCCCTCCAATACAAGACTGTTATGTCAGGTTTTTTTCCTGATCACCCTTTGACACAGGTTCCTAATTACTTCTACTGACTGCTTTCATAAAAGATATTAATTGACTAAGCAATAATCATCTGCACTTGTTGCTTAACACAGAACTCCATTCATTAGCTGGTAGCATTCTTGGAGATTCCTCTGCCTCATTCATTGATGATTTTTTGACTTTCATTAAGGATTAAAGGTCCATACACACTGGGCGACTATGCCCGCTTTGAGCTGAAAGCCGCTTAAACAGGCTGTTTTGAGCGGCTTTCAGCTCAAAGTCACCCAGTGTGTATGGACCTTTAGCCTGTCTTTCATATCCTGCTTGTCAATGAATCAAGTATTACATTGAATAGAAACAAACTGTCTTCCCATGCAGTAGTATCATGGTTACATTTCACAATGGGAAGTATTTTCCCTTTATATACATGCTTGTACAGGTTGAATATCCCTTATCCAAAATGCTCGGGACCAGGAGAATTTTGGATAACGGATTATTCCGTATTTCGGAAAATTTTTATATTTCGAATATATTTTATTTGTTCAAAAAATAAGGTTTCAAAACATGATACAAAGTTTGTGTACTATCTCAGGTACTGACTTTGAATGCCAAGCAATCATTTTCTTGCAGATATTTAGTGCCAGTCACATATCATGTCCTCAGTATTGCTGTTACAGATGTCCCCAATAAGTTTTTAGCAAAAAATAAAAATAAAAAAATATATATTTTTAACTTTCTGGAATGTATTGTTTTCAGAATAATTCGGATAACAGATATTCGGATAAAGGATACTCAACCTGTATTTAATAAAGGCGTCTATCCTGTTAAATTTGTCAGTAGTGTTTTTCAATTTCTTAGTATATTTTTTTTGGGGGGGGGGGGCCTTCAAGGGGAATTTTTAAAGTAGCTACAGATGTAGCGGGATTCATCTTTGCAGGGGATGGCGATGGCGTCGCCATCGCCATGCCCTTCCCCGCCGCCATCTGTATGCCGGAAGGGGACGCGCGGTGCCCACACCGGGCAACCGCACCCCCCCGCAGCCTCCTCGGGTCCCCTCCCCTGCCCCTCGAGCGGGAGGCGGACAGTAATGCGTCCGCCTCGCCGCCCCGCCGCCCGGATACTGAGACGCGCGTGCGTGGGGGACGCAAGCGCGTCTCAGTCAGATAGAGGCGCCGTGTTGCTGGCGATCCGCCTGCAGCATGCTGCTGGCGGATCGCCAGCAAGGATAAGACCTGTTACATCTGTAAGTTGGGAGGTATTCTTATTGACTGAACTCAATAAACAGTATATACTGTAGAGGAGCAAATCGTGTTTTGTCTTTGTAGGACTTTAGATGTTTTTTTTTCAGTGGCTACACAATGTTCTGTTACAAGTTGTTAAAATTACTGTATATGGAAAATGAATGTCAATATTTAACAATCATACATATATGTATTTATTTTTCAGCTACTCTGTGCATTTACTCTAAACTCAGAAAACAAAGCAAAACAGACCGCAAGTGTAATCAATCACTGACGCACAGACTACCGTATCTAGCAAGTTGGAAATATTTCAAGAAAAATGCTGAAATAGCTAAAGGAAAATACTTCCAGCACGCTACCTGTAATATCTGCAGTAAGGCAGATCTGGATTCAAAGTTTTGTCCTAAAAAGGTATTTATAATTCTATTGCATTATCTCTGCTTTAGTCGGAGTTAGTGAAGTATGCCTTAGGCATTATGATAGTAACTATCTTGAGCTGGCAAGGAATCACATTAGAATACATCATAGGGAAACATCTGGATGTCTTAGGCTAGAGAACTATGTTAAATTAAAAGAAACTACAGAAGAATTACCTGATATTTCTTTGCAATGTGAACTACCTGGATCATTTCTTTTTGTTAATTTATAGTTGTACCATATACAGATGGAGCCGCTCTCATCAGAGTGGCTCCCATCGTACTGTCCCCCATCCGCCGACCCACACCTTACGCCTGAATGAGGCGTGACCCATTCTCGACATTGGATCATGTGCCTGTGAGATGCTTGCAAGTCTATGTCCCTTCCCCGGTCGCCAGATCGCCATCCGCCGATGGCGATCTGGCGCACCGGCGGCCACAACGAGAGTGGCCCCATCGGTATCTTGCACAAATGTCTTATAATTGTAATAAGATACTGGTATTCTGGATAATAAATGTCAATAACAAGACATTGGAAAACTGGGCACACTTTAGGCGATGTATCGTTGACTCAAATGGATTGGACTGATATTTTGGTCACAGAGGCACGAATTGGGCAGGGTGTTTGCCCAAAATGTGTGCCCCATGTCGTTATTGATGTCTTCTGGTCGGCCCTGCTGCAGGACCGAGAAAAAACATCACTAGCAATGTCCATCCTGTGTCACTCAGCCGCCCCCCTGCAGCTGCAAGTGTGCATGCACTTGCCAATGTAGGGTCCCATCGCCAGTTGTCGTCTACTGTGTAGCCAGCTATAGATGTTGAGCAGAATCTTATAAACTTTTCTCGTAGTGTATTGCAGCACCTATTTGATTTATTATAGTTTACTTTTATAGTGCCACCATGCAAAAAAGTTCCTGAAAATAGAAGCTTACAGACTAAACTCAGAAAAAAAAAAAATCACATGTGTGATACTAGTGGAGCACGATGGGCTGATTGTCTAACTGAGGAAGGACCTCTGCCTCCGCCTGGGAAGCCCTCTGGAGATTACACCATCACATGCTGTTTAAGAACTGTCCATTGTCAGTTCTTAATCCGGCTGGTAATTTTCTCACCTCAACTATTACAGATCAGAATCAGTGTTATCGTGCTCTGCTTTTTTTGGGATCTTATATATTGTAATCCTGATGTTATCTGTCAAGTTTGTTTAATGTAAAACAGATTAAACTACAGTATGTTATCTATTCCCCCCCAAGTATGAACATTGTACATACTGAGGTGGGAAGAGACAGTTCTCACCTATTACATAGCGATGCTTCAGGAATGCTGTGGTGACGGGGAGTATTCTCACAGTTATCCATTAATAATATGTGGACAGAGAGTATTTTAACAGTGATCCATCAAATCAGGGACGTATTAGCGTGAATGTGTGTGTGCTTACATGTGTTAGGGAACATAGAGTAAATTGCAAACTCCAATAAATCTCAGTTTTTAAAACAAATATAAACATTGGAAGTCCATAGAAACAATTAATATTAATATTACCTAAGCAGTTGTTAATGCAGTATTTCATACAGTAGAATGTTGTCTTTCATTTTCACCCTTGTACATAGGGAAATTCAGTATTGAAACGTAGAAGCCAGTGGCGTAACTATAGAGGGTGCAGCGGATGCAGCTGCTATGGGGCCCGGCCGTTTGGGGGGCCCGAGGCCCAGCAGGCTATACCCTGCACCCTTAATTATTTGTTTTTAAATGTGAAAGTAGTGCCGCATGGGCGGAAACTGTGGAAGCAGCAGCAAGGTGGCTGTCCGGTGGAAACCCCCACTCTCCCTCTCAACATTCCCTCAGCACAGCAGCGGTGGTCCAATGAAGATGAGGAGTATCAGCTGATCCAGCCTTTCCTACCCTGTTCTGGCGCTGCGTGCTGAGCTCGGCAGCAGGATCTGGCCCCAGCAGAAAAACTGTGCGGTTGTCACCACGATGTTCGAGACACCCAGACACCCGGCCGGTGCCTACGTGCAGGAGATCCGGAGACCCGGCTTCCACCACATGCAGGACTCAGGAGACCCACAGCCAATGTGCAGCGCCAATGTACCAAAGACCCGGAAACCGTGCACTGATGTGCGTGAGACCCAAAGCCAATGCTGCAGGTAGAAATCGCTGCTTTCACTGAAGGGGGAGGGGGACAGTGCAAGCTGTATAGTGTGCTTGGAGGGGGAATGGTAGAAGTTCAAACAGACATCACCCCATCCCCCGTATCTGGCCTCTCTCTCCCCTCTCTTTCTGTGTCCACACTCATTTTCTGTCTTCACTCTCTCTCTCACTTTCCCTCCCCCTCACTATCTCCCCCATGTCTCTTCCCACCTTCTGCCCCACTTCTCTCTTTCCCCCTGCCCTTTTAACCCTCTCTCTCATTCCACCTTCATCTTTCTGCCCCTAGTCTCTCTTTATGGTGTGGTGTATAGTGAATAGGTATTCTAATCAGCATGCTGTTAAATTGAAGAATGCCAGTACTCGCAGGTGTTTTGCCGCAAGCACCAGCATTTTCTGACTTAAGGTGCTGTTTGTGCAACCCCACTTTTGTCAGATTTTTGCTCACACCCCAGGAGGGGTGCGAGCAGAAATCCACTAGTTGGAGCTAGCAGCATGCCGATCAGAATAGCTCCCTCCCTCCCTCCCTCCCTTGAATCGACCACCTTATCCCTCTCACTCTGTCCCTAGTCTGTCTCTTGATCTCTTGCTGACCCTTTTCTCTCCTCCTTATCTTTCACCCCACCCCCCCCCCCCACCCCTCTCTTCTTTCAGGCCTTCCAGTATTGCTGCGCTATTGTGAGGGGAAAAAATGATCCATATGCACACACACCATTCACACAGATGAGGCGGCACACAGAGACTCAATTAGTGCAAAATGTGTTTAATCAGGTCGACATTTCAGGGGACAACTCCACCTGTCCTGAAGAAGAGGAAGTTGTCCCTAAAATGTTGACGACCTGATTAAACATGTTTTACACTAATTAAGTCTCTTAGTGCCGTCTCATCTGTGTGGATGGTGTACCTTGGGTCATTTGACCCAGAGGAGGACACCAGAGCCAGTTAACCTCATGGGGACATCAATGTCCCAGATGTCAGTAAGAGGAATATAAATATATATATATATATATATATGGATTCAGTATTGAATCCCGGCGGTCGGGATCCCGGCGTTCAGAATCCCGACGCTGGAATCCCGACAGCCGAAATGCCGACAAGGGGGGGACGTGGATCGCCCCCCCTTGCGGGCTCGCTGCGCTCGCCACGCAGCGGGCCCGGTGCCTCGCTACGCTCGGCACCCTAATTTATTCTCCCTCCAGGGGTGTCGTGGACACCCCAGGAGGGAGAATGTGTCGGCATTTCGTCGGTCGGGATTCCGGCGTCGGGATTCTGAACGCCGGGATCCCGACCGCCGGGATTTTAACTGCATCCCTATATATATATATATATATATATATATATATATATATATATATATATACAATACAAAATTCCCAAATGTGCGCTAGTGTTAGTAATACAGGTAGGTCGCTTATAACACTTAGCCTCCTACTAGTGAGGCTACTTCAATCAAACACCACCACAATAGTGTTATCGAGCCCCCTTATTTCTCTATTAGTATTGCCTTACTTTCAAACATCCATAGACCAATATTTTTAATTATAAAACATTTATTAAAAATTTTTTCACTTTATAAAAAACAAATTTATACTATTGTTCTTTGTCACAGGATTTTCTTACAGAGTGGATGTGAATAAAAGCCCGACGCGTTTCGTCTCACAATGAGACTTCATCAGGGGTGCTTTACAAAAAATCTACAAAAGTAGAACAAATTGGTAAACATTCCATATGATAATAGGAAAGACATAACAATATTGACAATTTTGATTTAACAGGTTATTCTTAAAGGACAGACAAAATATTTTTTTGGGAGAATTCTTTTGGTAAGTGGAGGATTTAGTAGTTATTCATTTCACCACAAGATTGAAGGAACAGATTTGTCTTTATTACCAAATTAGGAGGAAACTGGGGGGAAGGAGGAGAGAAGAAACCCCCACCAAGAGAGCTAAATTGGACACAGAGGAGTTCACTACTGCTGGTTGAGCCAGGTAAAAGAAGTTTCATTGACCATATATGGGACTGTTCATAGGGAATGATGTTTGCTATTATTTACTATGATTGTAATACTATACTTTGTATATTACCCATTAGGGAATATCTGCCTCTGTTGGATTCCAGAAAGTAATCCTTAAAAGGATCAAACTATTATACACTTATTGGAGGTATGTAAAAAAATTTAAAAAAATCTAAAAAATAAAATATATAAAGAAATAGAAATAAAAATAATAAATGAGCGGAAAGAATATATAAATGTATTTAAAAATTATTGGCAGGATCAAAATATTATTGTCCTTGTCTCTATATAGAGTAAAAACTGAAGCCTAATTTTTTATCAAAGTTTGGATCATGGCACATGGGGGAATTTGTGATTAATACCCATTTAAAGGCCCTAACTGGATTGGTATGTATATGAAATTAAACGCTGACAAATTTTTTGAAAAATAAGTTACTCACCTTTATATATGAATAATTATAAAAACTATGTTATTAGATATCTACCCTGTAAGAAGGGAGAAGTATCCATCTATAAGAGGATCCAGAACTACTTGTATAAAAAGTTAAAGTGAAAGTCAAAGCAGATATATGGGATATTCACTTAATAAGAGCACCATATTTTAAAGGTAATATGAATCGAAATTACTTATATATGTGTATGTGTGTGTAAACATACAAGACCGCAATACCATGAGTTTCATACATGTTTATTTATTAATAGTGAAAGTACACCTGGTGAAGAAAATACTCTACATTAAAAATTGAAATTAAACCAATCAGGAAATAGTATAAATCCTATAAAGACTTAAGAAGGTATGTTGTATTGATCAAACATACAAATATAATAAATTTAGCTCTCTTGGTGGGGGTTTCTTCTCTCCTAGTTCCCCCCAGTTTCCTCCTAATTTGGTAATAAAGACAAATCTGTTCCTTCAATCTTGTGGTGAAATGAATAACTACTAAATCCTCCACTTACCAAAAGAATTCTCCCAAAAAAATCTTTTGTCTGTCCTTTAAGAATAACCTGTTAAATCAAAATTGTCAATATTGTTATGTCTTTCCTATTATCATATGGAATGTTTACCAATTTGTTCTACTTTTGTAGATTTTTTGTAAAGCACCCCTGATGAAGTCTCATTGTGAGACGAATTGCGTCCGGCTTTTATTCACATCCACTCTGTAAGAAAATCCTGTGACAAAGAACAATAGTATAAATTTGTTTTCTATAAAGTGAAAAAATTTTTAATAAATGTTTTATAATTGAAAATATTGGTCTATGGATGTTTGAAAGTAAGGAAAGACTAATAGAGAAATAAGGGCGTTCGATAACACTATTGTGGTGATATATATATATATATATATACACAGATTCTGGTTCTGGCACTCGCTATAAGGAAGCCGGTATCTTGCCTGTTGCCTTCTGCCAAGCGGGACAGCTCACTGTAACCACCCACACTATCTCGTATTTGCAGCGGCAC
Organism: Crinia signifera; assembly: GCF_055691185.1. Classification (NCBI taxonomy): domain Eukaryota; kingdom Metazoa; phylum Chordata; class Amphibia; order Anura; family Myobatrachidae; genus Crinia; species Crinia signifera. Next base: position 96,051,855 of record NC_139225.1, on the reverse strand, counting down.
TCAGGTCCAATAAAGAAACACACAGAGGCAGCCCAATGTATGCCAACGTTTCAATAAGATTTACTTATTTTCCTCAGGGCAAAGTACAAATAAAAACTCACCATTATATGTGCTCATGCCTTCACCAAACAATCCAATTGAGACGCAGTCCCTGCAGCCGCCGGAAGCCGCCCGGAAGCGTCCCACATCGGATGACGTCACCCAGTGCACCCGACACCCGTACAACAGACATAAACAAAGAATAATGCAACTGCAAAAAAATAGAAATATACATGTAAATTAGTATATGAAATATAGTAACATATAAACATATAATCCTCTTAGAAAGCAGAACCTGTTATCAACCAATATAACATAAAATATCACAAGAAGCAGCTAAGACCCATTGTCTCGTTTAACCCTTTAGGGCTCAATGAATCTAATTTAAAGATCCATTGCGCTTCACGCTGCAACAGAACTTTGGACCTATTACCTCCCCTGGCCAATGGTGGAATATGGTCAATAATTTTATGTTTAAGGGCCGTTGGTGAATGACCACTCATAGCATAGTGTCTTGCTACGGGCTGCTCACTATTGCCCTTCAAGACAGCTGCTCTAATAGCAAGACGGTGCTGTGCCATTCGTGTCTTAAAGGCACAGTCCGTCTTGCCGACATAGTATTTGTCACACGGACATACTAAAACATAGACCACATATTTTGTGGAACAGGTGACACGATGTCTGATGGGAAATGACAAATTTTTGAACGGATGCTGGATGTCGGTGCCAGTCCACATATAACTGCAGGTTACGCACCCTGTGCATTTAAAACAACCCATTTTAGGGGCACCAAAGAACATGGAGGGAGCAGGTTTCTCAAAATTGGTAATGTCACTATGGACCAGCCAATCCCTGAGATTACGACCTCTTGAATAGCTGGTGACCAGTTTTTTATCTTTAAGGCTGGGTAAGTCCTTGTCACTAGTTATGATGGGCCAAAAAGTTTTGACAGCTGATTTGGCAATTTTACTGCAGGTATTGTATCTGTTGGGCCAAAACATCCTATTGCTAGATTCTTTACTCTTTTTACGTTTTAATGCTTTGGAGCGAGGTATTGCTAATACTCTGTCCTTGGTTAACAATAACTGTTTACGGTCATAACCTCTCTCAACAAATTTCAATATCATGTTGTCCAGTTGTACATTTAAATCAATCTCAGAGCTGCAAATTCTACGTACTCGCAGCATCTGGGAGTATGGTAAACCCTTCACTACGGACTGCGGATGAAAGCTGGAGGGAGATAATAACATATTGCGGTCCGTGGGTTTCACGAAAAGCGAAGTGGAGAGGGAGCCATCCTTTAAGCAGATTCGGACATCCAGAAAATCAATCTGACTTTCTGATAAATTACACGTGAGTTTGATAGGGCTGGTACTATCATTTTGACGACTACACGTCGTGCGATTACTAATAATCCTCAATATCGGGGACCCGATGTCACCTTTTTTTGTGATTTGTTGCAAATGGTTCTTACAAAGAACTATTTCTTTTATAATGGCCAATTTTTCCTGCAGGTTAATGGCTGTGCGATGGGGTCCTCGGTGGCCCCATCGTACGCCAATATCTATATGATGGCAGTGGAGCGAGACATCTTTTTCTCAGATGAGGCAATTTCAAAGAATGTCATATATTATTCACGTTATATAGACGATATGTGTCTAATTTGGGGTGGTTCTGCGACGTCCCTCATGGAGGTCATTAGTCGTCAAAATGATAGTACCAGCCCTATCAAACTCACGTGTAATTTATCAGAAAGTCAGATTGATTTTCTGGATGTCCGAATCTGCTTAAAGGATGGCTCCCTCTCCACTTCGCTTTTCGTGAAACCCACGGACCGCAATATGTTATTATCTCCCTCCAGCTTTCATCCGCAGTCCGTAGTGAAGGGTTTACCATACTCCCAGATGCTGCGAGTACGTAGAATTTGCAGCTCTGAGATTGATTTAAATGTACAACTGGACAACATGATATTGAAATTTGTTGAGAGAGGTTATGACCGTAAACAGTTATTGTTAACCAAGGACAGAGTATTAGCAATACCTCGCTCCAAAGCATTAAAACGTAAAAAGAGTAAAGAATCTAGCAATAGGATGTTTTGGCCCAACAGATACAATACCTGCAGTAAAATTGCCAAATCAGCTGTCAAAACTTTTTGGCCCATCATAACTAGTGACAAGGACTTACCCAGCCTTAAAGATAAAAAACTGGTCACCAGCTATTCAAGAGGTCGTAATCTCAGGGATTGGCTGGTCCATAGTGACATTACCAATTTTGAGAAACCTGCTCCCTCCATGTTCTTTGGTGCCCCTAAAATGGGTTGTTTTAAATGCACAGGGTGCGTAACCTGCAGTTATATGTGGACTGGCACCGACATCCAGCATCCGTTCAAAAATTTGTCATTTCCCATCAGACATCGTGTCACCTGTTCCACAAAATATGTGGTCTATGTTTTAGTATGTCCGTGTGACAAATACTATGTCGGCAAGACGGACTGTGCCTTTAAGACACGAATGGCACAGCACCGTCTTGCTATTAGAGCAGCTGTCTTGAAGGGCAATAGTGAGCAGCCCGTAGCAAGACACTATGCTATGAGTGGTCATTCACCAACGGCCCTTAAACATAAAATTATTGACCATATTCCACCATTGGCCAGGGGAGGTAATAGGTCCAAAGTTCTGTTGCAGCGTGAAGCGCAATGGATCTTTAAATTAGATTCATTGAGCCCTAAAGGGTTAAACGAGACAATGGGTCTTAGCTGCTTCTTGTGATATTTTATGTTATATTGGTTGATAACAGGTTCTGCTTTCTAAGAGGATTATATGTTTATATGTTACTATATTTCATATACTAATTTACATGTATATTTCTATTTTTTTGCAGTTGCATTATTCTTTGTTTATGTCTGTTGTACGGGTGTCGGGTGCACTGGGTGACGTCATCCGATGTGGGACGCTTCCGGGCGGCTTCCGGCGGCTGCAGGGACTGCGTCTCAATTGGATTGTTTGGTGAAGGCATGAGCACATATAATGGTGAGTTTTTATTTGTACTTTGCCCTGAGGAAAATAAGTAAATCTTATTGAAACGTTGGCATACATTGGGCTGCCTCTGTGTGTTTCTTTATTGGACCTGAGTGCCGCTGCAAATACGAGATATATATATATATATATATATATATATATTATGGCTTTATTTGTTACATGTGTGGATTGATGTACTATGATTTTGGGAGTTGCTCTCTCTTTTCACATTTGTATCTTTTAGAGATGTGGTGATCACTTCACAGATATCTCCCTTCCGAGATGGCCACCTACTGTAGGTTGTTCATCTGAAAGGGAACCCTATAAGAGTAGCCCAGCAGTCTTATGCTCCTATTGTGTCGCACATATCTCTAGGTTTCTATACAGCCACACTGCCACAGCTGTGAAATAGCACCAAGCCATAGAGTTACTCTGTGAGACCTATCTGTATAGGGAAAAGCAGCACTTACCTGCTGTGTAGCTGTTCACAATTGTTCTCATGTGCATCAGCCACTCTGGTACCTAAATCCACAGCTATGCAATACCCAAAATGTCCTAACCACTCCAAGATCATGGCTTTACCCTGAAATGTCCATCATCTCAAAAATGGACACTGGACTTTAAGGCATACTTGCCTACCTGACCCTCTCCATGAAGGATACAACATGTTCCAAATCAAATGATTTCTCCTCTGTTCATAAAGAAAAGTAAGCTTATACTTACTTTTCTCAGGGATGGTTCCTGTTTGGTGGCAGGTGCTGATGCCATGTGACATCATGGGCACGCCCATGAAACAATGGGTGGACCTTAGTGATTGCCCCTTGCTTCCAATCATTCAGTGAAGGCCCTGGCGAGTGTATAACTTGCCGAAGGCGCTTGATCCAGGGCACATGCACAGACTCCCACTATTGGGGACGGGCCGAATTCGGAACCTACAGGTCTGAATCGGCCTTCTGACTGTCTCTGCAGCAGAGGGCTTGTGTCGCAGGTCACGGGGGCAGCTCCTGCTGTAGTAGTACTGTATATCGGTGCTATTGCTGCTGCTTCCATGTACGTGTTCCAATTTTAAAAACATTTTTGAAAATATCAATACAAATTCAATAAAACGTGATGAGAAATTTTCCAACTGCTAATACTGGCACCAAAGTAACTTGGACATGGCTATGCAATGATGCAAAATATTGTATTTTGGTATGCACGCATTGGCAAACTAAACCTACAGTATCATTGTAATATGAAACAAAAAATAAGAATATTTCACCTTTTCACACAGGTGGAGCAGCCCTTTACAGCTGGACTGCTTATTTCACGCAATTTTCATTAACCAATGCCTCTTGTTAATGAAAGGTGTTTATACTAGTTACATTACCGATTTATTTATGCTACTCATTGTCCAAATTATCGTCAACTCAACTGCACATTACGGAATCGTTTGAACACAGACATTTTCCAACGGAAATATATTTTAATAGATACTAAAACCCAAGCATTTGAACCACTCAATTAAGAAAGAGATGTGAGTGCATCTGAAGCTGAAAAACCACAGGATTGACACTACCCTAATCATTTCTATTCTATTACAAATGGATTGCTCAGTTATTGTGGAGCGATATTAGACTAGGCATATGGTGCAATTGTGAAATTGGCTGTTTTAGGAACTTTGAATTTGGCTGCTTTACTTACAGTATCTAATTTGCTACAATTGCTTCTCAGCGATGGTAGCATGCAATTTGTTACTTCTATCTGCACAAATGTAATCATTTTACATCGTGTCACATGACTTGAAAATGCATTAGCTCTCTTGGATTTATCCAACATTTAGGTTTCCTTCTATAATGCCTAAAGTGCATAGCAATTATTTAGAAACAATTACAGTTAGCAGCTATTAAAACGTCCATTTTGATTTTATCTATTAGGAATAACATTACAAGGTTTCACAGAATTTGCTCTTATAAAAAAAATCACAATATTTCAACACATTTTTAAATAATTTCAGCATTCATACAATATTTTGACCTTTTCTTGTTGTTTAAAGTATATGGAACTAGAGTCGGACTACACTGTAGATAGAAACATGGAGCAACAAAACAGCTTGGTAAACTCCCGATACGTAGTTATGTCCACTGGAATTGCAATGTATGACCATGCCCCCAAGATGCATGGCCATGCACTGAAGTGTGATGCATAATCATGCCCTTTTTATATGTGCACCTTTGATACACGTACAATGTCCCTCCTCTGAAATGTTAAGTAGTAAATATTTCAAAGGATAAATATTCAAGTTCAATACGTTGGTCACTATAATCTACCTACCTATTGAAGATCTCATCTTGAAATTAACTGTTTTAAAATATGTAAAAAGTGAATAAAAACTCAGTGACTGTTAAAGTACAGTAAGTCAATCATATGTTTACTAGTATAGACAAACATCTCTAAAATGTAAAAAAAATCATTTTATAGCCTAAGACAGAGTGCCTATTCTATGAAACAGACAAGATTAATGGAGACCCCTCCTGGGATCCAAAATATGTTTTCCCTGGTTACTGTATTCAGAAAATAATTGCATTTGATCTTCCGGGGTATATTATAGTAGCGTTTTATTTTGCAGTAAATAACCTTCTGTCTGAAGTAAACTGACAGCCAAATGCATGCTTAGCAAGGATCAAACCTACCAATACTCTTGTCTGCAAATCCTGCTGTTAAAAATTGTCATTTCTAAAAAGTCAAGAAGAATGCTGTAAACTATAATTACACAACAGGAGCAAAGCACAAAAAGTCAAGAGCGATACAGTGTAGATTGCTGCTTGTTGTATTTCTCCTCCAACAAAAAGACCTAGATTTTCCTCATAGGGCAGGCAAGGCTAATGAGAAGAGATGAAATGTGTCAGGATGGAGTGAGGAGTAAGTCTAAGATATACGCCAAAGGAGGATGATATAGACTGTTAATTTTACAGCGCTATGCATTTCAGTATTGCAGGGAATACAACATTTAATAATGCCTTAAGCTTTCTCCCACCAGAGGGAATTGTACAATGCAAGTTTGCAACAAACTGCTAGACACTTCTGGAAGGAAGAGATTTAATGCTATTGAATAAAGACACAATGTCTGCTTTAAGGAAAGTTGTACATACAGATGTAGTGCCTCTCAGTCAGCTCTGGGAATCACAAGATTCCCTGAGCTGGCACAGGCTGGCTTAGATGCGTTGCATTTTATGGGGATATGCAAGCGTCTCACATGCGGGGAGCGGATTCGCTGCCCGTTTCCGCTTCAGTGAGACAGGCAGGGCTAGTGCAGGGTGCGGGCAGCCTACGGGGGGCAGCAGGGAGCAGGCGGGCTCCGTCAGAACGGGGCGCGTGAGCGTCTCGTGTGCACGTGCCCCCTTCTGGTGAACAGCGACAATTGGCGATAGAATCTAATGAGAGCTGCTACATCTGTACATGATGTGGAAATCCTCAGTAGGAAATCACTGTGTAATTTTGCAATTGGGATTTGTAACTGGAAAAAGTTCATTACAAGGGAAAAAATTATTAGTCAACAGAAATTAAATGGAAAAGTCCAGTTTCTCATTTGTGATGCATTGTGTCATTGGGAATTCTATGTCTTCCTGAACCCCATCAATTCCTTCCTGGAGAACCCTCACTTTCCTCCTTTAAAATCCATATAAAATCTATCACTTCTCTCCAGCCCCATGTCCCAACCCTTCAACATCCTTGCTGTATTTCTCTTTTTTTCTGAACTACCCACTCTTATTTTAGAAAATGTTAAAGGCCCATTTACACTGGGTGACTTTGAGCTGAAAGCTGCTTAGTTTACTCGTTTGAGTGGCTTCAGATTGAAAGCCGCCCAGTATGTACGGTGCAGCATTGAAGGTGGATGCGTGCTCCGGCATCATCGCTGGCCCGGCCGCTCATCTGCTGCTATTGCCAGCAGATGAGCGGCAGAGTGTGTATGCATGGAGGGTTTTTAAGCCCAGCGATTTTCCCCATCATCGTTATCCATACATGCTGGTTTAAAAACGCCTAGTGTATATGGACCTTAACATTACCTTTGGCTCTATTTGCACTATTGACTTTTGACTCATAATGCAGTCTTCCTCCTTTGGTCTCTACCAGAGTATATCACCTCACTCATCCATCAAGATAAACACTCCATTGGAACTCTTGCCCCCTCCAACTTACTCTCTTTCTAACAATAATGCCCTTTTCTCTTACCTCAACTTGCATTCTGCCCCTAAACATCTTTGACCTGATCAGTTTTTCATTAGGACCACTGTACTTTAATAGAACCCTATCTGGTCTTGGTATGACAGACTCTTTGTACAATAGTACCATGATACAGGCAGCTGTAGCTATTAAACATTGAGCCTGATTTAGAGGTGGATGCTGTTTCAGCTTCTGTATTGTTTGTTGCCGAAACCGCAGGTGCGATAATCTGAAAACTCTACTTTCAACTTTGTGCACTAAAAAATGCCTGCATGTGCAACCATACATGCAGTAACACCACTGGTGGTTCCAGAAAATCCACCATCAACACTTGCACCTACCCTATTTATTTTTAGGCCACCTCCCAGTTTTTGCCCGCTTCTAGTGTTCTTGTCTATTGTTGAATAAATTGTGTTACACTATATGCCATTTTTTTTATAATTTTCTTTCTTGGACATGGCCAATCATTGCCTTCCATTCATGAGTACATCTGATCCTTCACCTATCATCAATTTTGAGGCGAGGCATTCATTGTGGACTTAAATAATTTGAGCTATCAGGCGGAGAAGAGGAACGTGCCTTTATGAGGAGGGACGTACGGTATTCTCTATACATTTAAGTATTCCAAATTGGGAGAAGAGGAATGTTTCCCAGTATACAGGGACGTGCCATTCCATATATATTAGTGCCAGTGGAGGGACACCCATCCTTTTCTTGTTTTTGACTTTCAATATGCTTGGCAGTCTAGTGGCCCCCAGATCTTTAAGCCGCTGTAACAAGCCACAATACTTTCAAATAATACTGCACCCCCCCCCCACTGAGATTAAACATGGACCCCAAAAACATCCATTAAGAATATAAGCTACTTCTTAACAAAATTCACAAATATCAATTATCCCAACGCCTTCTATAGTGGAGCCCAGAAATCATCTCAATCCCCCAGATAGAACCCAGTCCTGTCCATAGGTGTGCGCAGCCCATTTTATTAGGGGGTGCACCATCAGAGGAGTGTGTCTAGAACCACTGATTAGGAGTGTCTAGTATCACCCATTGGATGTGTCTAACACCGCCAATCGGACATATCTACCATCATCTATTGGCACTCGCTACAATATAAAACATCTATCAGCCACATCATAATCTCCTGACTATTTCAGTGTTAATCTCTTTATTATTCTGTGTACATGCACATATAGTCAAAAACATATATGGATGACACAGGTACGTAGTGATATGACAATGGTTTAGTACAATTAACAATTCAAAACACACAATTGATTGATGGGCACATCTTTTAATGGAATACAGGTCTAAAAAAAGTCTTTGGTAAAAGGTATTGCTGGTGTTGCTAGCGGCAGGGAGTTATTCATAAGGGTTGGCACAGCATTTGGGGGTGCCTGTGCACCTCTATAACTCAATGTGTGCACACCTATGGTCCTGTCCCTTTCACAGATATCACAATGGATATAGATAAAAGCCTGCCATATATGAGTATTTGCAATGTTGGGTACTCTACATTGTGAACTGTCAAAGGTGGTTTGTGTGAGAGATAGGAGGGATTTGGGGGTATTACTCTGGGCAGGGCCACATCTTTACAAAAACAAAATCACTGGCTGACAGGCAGCCTCACGGGTCAGCCTACCAGGAATTTTCCCTGTATGGCCTATGACCAGCCTACAATCCACTCAGCCAATATTCTCGATAACCCCCCTTTCTATCTTCAACTGGCTTCCATGCCCACCTCACTTAATTATTACATTGTAATTTTCTTAGAAAAGTAGAACCATCCATCAAGAAACTTCATCTCACAAGATACATCACCCACACCCACCTTTTCCTCCGCTCCCTGATCCACCATTCACATATTTGTCTCTGTAACAGAGGACAAGGCATTCCATTTCCTATTATGCTTATCCTGGCATACTGTCTTATTAACATTTCCCTGGAAAACCATTCTACCCTCCACTCCAATGCTTGCCTGCCCCCAAGCTCAGCACTTCATCCTGTCCCTCTTCACTGCGCTTATTTATTATTATTCTTTTATTATTATTAGTAGTAGTAGTAGTAGTAGTAGTAGTAGTAGTAGTAGTAGTAGTAGTAGTAGTAGTAGTATTGCACCAATGGAAACATATAACTGGGCAACATATGAAGACAGTAACTGCTATTAGACAACAAGATAGAGGTTGGGACCCATGGTCCAAGTGTAAAGCCAACTGTGGTGTGGGGGCATCTTCATCAACATAACAGTAGAGTAAAAATCTAATATCATGTACATGCAAAATATGAGATGCGTCATACATAAAAATCATATGGGCAATAAAAGCACATTCCAGACATTAAACAAACAGCTTTATATAAATTACCTACAAGTGAACCAACGAACCTGCAAAATCAATTATTCGGCATGGAGAAATAGAATAATGAAGTAGCATACCTAAATAAGGGTACTCAGTGCAGGAATTTAAATGTGAGAAACAGTTTATAAAAGAAAAACCGGGGAGTGTCACTAATACAATAGAGTTGGCATTTGGAAAAGACAAATTATCGATAAAATATAAGGACCCACAGAAATTAGGATACCGGGAAGGCAAACAATGCTTGTTTCGTCATGATGCCGGCATTCAATATGCTGAAACAGGCATCCCATCTGCCATAAGAAGAACGGTGCCGACATCGGAATACCGACAGCCAGCACCCAAACGATGAGTATGTGAGGTTGGGCTAATGTGCGGCCCAGGAAGGGGGGGTGGGATTAAGGACTAGTGGGGGGGGGATTTAGGGCTAGGCTATGGGGGGAGAGGTTAAGGTTAGGATGTGGGATGGGAGGGCTAGGTTTAGGCACTTACAAGGGGGGTTAGGATTAGGCTGTGGAGTAGGGGGTTAAGGTTTAGTCAGCAGATTGTGGGAGTTATATTAAGGCACTAGTGAAGAGGATTAGGGTCATTCTACAGGGGGAGGGTTCGGGTTAGGCTGCTGCAAGAGAGGGTGAGGGTTAGTGGCGTAGGGAGGAGAGTTAAGACACTTAGAGAGTCCCTGTTGGATTATCCTTATCGAGATGACAAGGTTGGTTTTTCTGCCGGTATGGTATGGCAAGGGTACTACAAAAGTTGTCCAAGTCACCTGGGCCTTGCCCATTTATGTAATGCCTGGATACTCATCAGTAAGCCTCAATTAATCTAATGGCATTCTGTTTCAGAGCATTTGTAGGCAGCTTAGAATTAGTCAATGCTGAATGGCACTCCACAACAGGTCAGCATTTTTAAAATGTCCTCTAATTATCATATTTTACTGAGTATCTCCTCTCAGGCATTGTGGTAAATAAACTAATATCCCATAGATTCAGTATAGGTTAGGACACCAGAGTGCCTAGTAAATGAAGTGTCTAGTTATAAAGTGTCAGCTTAAAATAAATAGCAGTGATATACGAGCATGTCGCTTGTCACGCTAGGGGTACCTTGTGGATCTGTCTGAGACCTGGAGGTCAGGGGTTCACGGCTTGAAGGAGACTGGAGTACAGCAGGTTTAATATAACACTTAATTGTAGTACCAACACTGGAAGGTAAGACCATTTAGGGAAACTGCAGGACAAAGAACCCAGTGGATACTTGGGCAACAAGGGAATGTCCACAATAACAAGGAATGTCCACCATAACAAGGAATGTCCAAGAGTCTCTGTCAGAGTACCGAGAGGGACACTGACGACTGACCGCGGTTGCGGACGGCAGATAGCAGCGGTGGTTGAGTGTCGATGGACACCGGTGACTGGCAGCAAGTGCAGATGGCCGACAGCTAGAGTGGAGAGGCGTCAGCAGGCACGGATGACTGGCTGCAAGTGTAGATGGCCGACAGCTGGAGTGGAGAGGCATCAGCAGGCACGGATGACTGGCAGCAAGTGCAGATGGCCGATAGCTGGGATGGAGAGGCGTCAGCAGGCACGGATGACTGGCAGCAGGTGCAGCTGGTCGACAGCAGGAGTGAGGAAGTGTCAACAGGCACGGAGGACTGGCAGCAGGTGCAGCTGGTCTACAGCAGGAGTGGAGAAGTGTCAACAGGCACGGAGGGCTGGCAGCAGGTGCAGCTGGTCGACAGCAGGAGTAGAGAAGTGTCAACAGGCACGGAGGGCTGGCAGCAGGTGCAGCTGGTCAACAGCAGGAGTGGAGACGACTGGAGCAAACCTGAGAGAGCTGGAAGCAGGATGCAATTGCGATGTCCAGGAAACAGGTGTTGAACTGTAAGGACTGGAGGCAGAATGCAAATGCAGGGATCCAGGTAACAGGTGCTGATTAGAAGATAATGAATACAGGATACAGGTGTGGACTGCAGACAGGGAACACTGGAATCAAGGATTTCACAGAGCAAGGGCAGGAGCACAGGCAGAAGCTTCCTCCCAAGGGATTGACAACAAAACACTGGCGATTGTATGCCCCAGAGGGCTCTGCTTTATCCCCCAGGGCAGATCTTGATTGGAGGAGCTGAACTGGGGATCCGGGCCATTGGTTGGCGGTGCCCGGACTGGAGACAAACAACTTTGGCTGGTTCTCATACTGGATGTGCACGCTACAGGCCCCAGGAAGATGGTCACGGCCGGGAGACCCAAACGCCGTGCTCCCCGTCCTGCACCCGGACGGATGGCCCGCAGGCCCCGCCGCTGGAGATGAACAGGTGAGCAGCGGCCATGACATCGCTGATTTATCTTCATTTGATCTCAACTGTAAATTGACTCCTCTCAACAGATACACCTATGCAGATAATCTCAACTTGTAGATACACCTATGCAGTTCACTATTGCAGATAATCTCAACTGCGTTGTACACCTACTGTACTCAGATCACTATTACAGATGATCTATTGCAGAAAATCTCATGGCTGTCTCACCTGGTACATTTGTAGATTGGATACAAAATAAATGGATGTAATGTTTTGTTGGCACCCTACTCTAAGTGTTAGGACTCTGCAATCACCCCATTTGTGTTATCTTTCTAATGGTAAATTATTCCACCCAGGGTAGTAAAGTGCTTTGCAATGAGTGTGGTCAAACTTGATAATATGATCAGGAGTGGCATCAGTCATTGGACTGACAAGTTTAGTAAGGGGGTTAATGATGTCAGGACCTTGGACATCCTTGACCAACATAAGTATACAATTACTCTGGGCCCTGTTATTAAGGTCCACCAGCCAACAAAATATAGTTTCAGCAATCTGCACTAAAATATTCAGAACCGTAGCTGCTATTGACAATCCCCTATGAGATGGGTGTAGAAGTCAGAAGGTCATCGCTGCAAGGTTCGTTTAGCCCATGCAGGATAGATGTACAACAGTTTAGGGACAGTGGAAATTTAGCATCTTCTCACAATAATCCTGACCTATCTACTAGATGGCACTATAAAGACTTTGTGGCTTTGGGAAGACAAAGTATTGCAGATGATGAGACTGAAAGGACAGAGAAAGATTTGTGTGGATCACATACGACATGAATCAGAGCAAACCAGCTCAGGAGAATTTTTATTTCTAAGCTCCTTAAGTGGCTTATGTAGAATCACATAACCCACTTGTAACTCACTACATTCTCAGCTCTCTCAGGCTGTCCTCAACACTAAACCCAATCACCAATGTTCTCTACCCAAGCTCACATTTCCCTGCTCATCCTTCTTGCTCTCTTTGTTCATTTCAACACAGCAGACCACCTTTTACAGCATAACGGGGATATATATTAAGCCTGGAGAAGAGATAAACTGGAGATAAAGTGAAAGGAGATAAAGCACCAGCCAATGAACTGTATTTGAAAATGACAGTTGGAAGTTCATTGGCTGGTGCTTTATCTCCTTTCACTTTATCTCCAGTTTCTCTCTTCTCCATGCTAAATACATCTGCCACAATATTATTTACTTTGTTGGCATTAAAAAAACGATACACTCCTAAGCACCGCACATCTCTACATATCTCTATACTGGTTTCCCTATACTTTCAAATTAAGCAATTCACCTTGAAGTTCAAAGCCCTCACAAATGCCACCCATTCATAAATCTCTATTTCTTCTTCTTACTTCATGGCAGCCACACAATGGGTTCATCCCTCTCTCCCCTCACAATTAGACAGGTAGTTTTTTCCCTAGGACACGCTCCTTCTTCCACCAGTACATTAGCCAGTACCTTCCCCCATGTCTCTAGTCTTTTTCCTGTCTCCTAGACAGATAGACAGTGTAGTACAGGTTTTTTTTTTGTTTTCTTACCTACTGGTAGGCGTTACGCTGCCAGTCCTGGGCAGCGTTGGGGTGGCGGTGCCTATTCCCATCTAAGGAGGTCTGGGCCGGTGGCATTGTACCTCAGTTAAAGGCGCTGGTGAGTGGAGGGAGCCCTGGCAGTTTTATCAGCTTTAAATCGCCCCCGTCAGTATGCAGTGTCTGCACGGCATGTGCTGGGCTCCCTGCGTGCGGGTCATCAGGCGTTCTGGCGCGCTGCTCTGACCTAAGCGCGCTGTCTCCGCTCAGTGCTGAGGAAGCACAAGCGTGCGGTCCATGGGGCAGGAAGTCAGGCGGGCGTGTGTTCCAAGCGTCGGGATGACGCGCACGCCACCGGACGCTGCCCAGAAGGCGGAAGTAGCCTTCATAACGTGCCTGGTCGGTGTTACAGGCGCTTCCTCGTGCTAGCTCCTGTGTATACACCCTGTGTTACCGGTGACATGGAAGAAGAAGCCTCTCAGAAGGTTTCTACGTTGCTGCCCAGGTAAGTCCTCTCTGAGGACTTAGTTTTCTTTGTATAGTGTATGCAGAGTAGTTAGTGATTATTGTTTATTTAATCTTCTAGTGTGCCTGTGGGGACTAAGAAGAAATTGGCCAAGAAGAAACATGTTAGCAAGACGTGTATTGGTTGTGATAAGATTTTCACCGGAGAGAGATCCTTGTGTCACAGCTGTGATAAGGAAGCTGATACCAGTATTGGGACTGTTTCCCAGATTAGTGAGCTTATGGCCTGGATGAAGGAAAACTTTGTTTCCAAAAAAGAATATCAGGGGAAAAGGTCAAGGTCCCAGACCAGTCTGGATGTAGAGTGTGATATGCCTGCAGATGCAGATACTGATGATGATGCTGGGTCTGGAGGCTCCGGTGCAGAGGCCGGTGAACTAGTGGAGGAGGAACGGTCCTTTAACTTGGAGCTGGTGGAGGTGGTTCTAAAAGAACTGTATAAAACGCTGAATTCTAAGCAACCAGCTAGAACCGAATACGATGCTCTGTTCGAGGACAGGTCAAGGAAGGGAAGGTGTTTTCCCGTACATAAGGTGGTCAAGGAGATACTAATTAAGGAGTGGTCCAGTGTGGATAAGCGTATCGGGCCTGTGAAGAGGACAGAAAAGATGTATCCTATAGAAGATACGGAGTTTCTAAAATGGTGTAGTATCCCCAAAATAGATGCGGCGGTGTCCGAAGTCACCACCAAAACAACTATCCCCCTTGAGGATGGGGCCTCTCTTAAAGACGCTATGGAAAAGCGTATGGAGAGCGCTTTGAAGAGGCTTCACATCTCTAGCTCCACCTCCATCAAATCAGGAGTAGCTATTGCCTCCCTAGCCAGAGCCCTCAGAATATGGTGCGCCTCTTTACAAGAGGATCTACAAGAGCGTGTGGCTAGAGAACAAATTATCAGCAGCCTAGCCCAAATTCAACTCACTGTTGATTATATATGTGAGGCATCCCTAGACGTGCTGGATTACTCAGCGAAGGCGTTGACCTCTGGAGTGGTGGCGAGGAGAGCCCTGTGGCTCAAGTCATGGGCAGCAGACTCCCACTCTAAAAACAAACTGGCAACTCTGCCGTTCGAGGGGGAATTCCTTTTTGGCAGTAAACTCGACCAGATGATACAGAGAATGTCGGGTGGGAAGTCGGTGAGACTCCCTCAAGATAAAAGGGGAAGAGGTTCCAATTATTTCCCCAGGCAAAGCTTCAGGCAGGCCAGATCCTACAGACCTGGGAGGCCTTTTCGTGAGAGATATACCTCAGGTATCTCCAGAGCCTTTTTTCGACAAACAGTTAAAAGAGGCGATAAAAAACAGTGACAAGCTGTGTCCCGTGGACAGTTTCCAGGTTGCCGGAAGACTGCTACAGTTTGCCCACGTGTGGGAACAAACGGTACAGGACACCTGGGTCCTAGAAGTGGTTTCCACGGGATATCGTCTAGAGTTTCTTTCAAGACCCAGAAGGGGAAAATTTTTAGTTTCTCAAGTTCCAATGTTAAGGGCGGAGCAAGAAGCCCTGGCCCTAAGTATAAAAGATCTGGCGGATTCGGGGGCAGTGGAGCCTGTTCCAGAGGCAGAGAGAGGCCTAGGGTTCTACTCCCGTCTGTTCGTTGTAACAAAAAGTTCTGGAGGTTTCAGAACAATCTTGGATTTAAGAGATCTAAACGCCAGAATCTGGAAACGCAAGTTCCACATGGAGACAGCCAAGACTATCCTTATGGGGCTGAGAAGGGAAGACTACCTGGTCTCAATAGACCTAAAAGACGCTTATTTTCATGTCCCTATCTGTATACCAGACAGAAAATTTCTCAGGTTCTGCGTCAAAGGAAACCATCTTCAGTTTACCTGCCTTCCCTTTGGTCTCACGTCCTCACCGAGGGTATTTACAAAAGTGCTTGTAGTCATGATAGAGTGCTTAAGAAAAAAGAACATAGCAATCTGGGCCTATTTGGACGATCTACTCATCTCAGCAAGATCAGAGGGGGAAGCCGTCCGAGATGCAGAGACAGTAGTTCAATTCCTGCAGGATCACGGGTGGTTGATCAACTGGAACAAGAGACATCTGTGCATTATACAGACCATCCAGTACTTAGGCGTCATCATAGACACGTTGCAGTTCGAGGTCACCCTGTCCGACCAGAGGTGCAGGAAAATTCAAGAGCTGGTAGAGGTAATCCAAGCAAATCGGAAGGTTCCTCTAAGGCTGGCAATAAGTCTCTTAGGGATGATGTCTTCTACAGTAGAAGTGGTTCCGTGGGCCAGATGGCATATGAAGACGCTGCAATGGCATCTCCTACCCTATACCAGAAGCCAAGTTCCTCTAGAACGTTACATCACGTTTCCTCAGTCGGTGGTGTTGTCGCTTCAGTGGTGGCAAAGCAGGTACATGACGTCCAGAAGAATGTCTCTTTCAAGCCCACAGTATGTGGTGCTGACAACAGACGCAAGCGTCACAGGGTGGGGAGCGCACTGTTCAGGCAAAACTACCCAAGGTATCTGGTCCATTCAAGAATCAGAACTATCGTCCAACCACAGGGAACTTCGAGCAGTTTACATGGCCATGAAGTTCTTTTCCGGCGAAATAGAAAAATCCCATCTGCGAGTCTTTTCAGACAACATAGCCACAGTCGCCTATATCAACAAGCAGGGGGGGACAAGAAGTCGCCCACTGTTAGAAGAGATCCGGTTGATCATGGGCTGGGCAGAAAAGCATCTCCGGTCCATTTCAGCATTACATGTGCCAGGGGAAGAAAATCAACTGGCAGACTTCCTAAGCAGGACTCAAATTTTGCCAGGAGAATGGGAGCTGAAGAACTCGGTCTCCAGACAAATCGTTCACAGGTTCGGCCAGCCCCAAATAGATCTCATGGCGACTCCAGAGAATGCGAAGACCCAGCGATTCTTTTCCAGACGCCCGGGGCAGGGATCGGAAGGCGTAGATGCCCTGTCCCAGAGATGGGAGTTCTCCCTGGTATACATTTTCCCACCTTTTCCACTCATCCACAAGGCACTGTGGAAAATCAGATCGGAGAGAGTTCGCGCAATAGTCATTCTTCCATATTGGCCCAGAAGGTCCTGGTTCCCAATGGCAGAGAGCATGGCGGTGGCAGAGCCATGGTTTCTGCCCGTGTCGCACGATCTTCTGACGCAGGGCCCAGTAATGTGTCAGGACCCACAGAAACTTCATTTAGCGGCGTGGAGTTTGAAAGGAAGCAACTAACAAGTAAAGGTTTGTCTACAGTCGTAGTAGACATGCTTCTTCAAGCAAGGAAGAGGGTTTCGTCTGATATATATTATAGAATCTGGAGGATCTTCGCTGGATGGTCTAAGGATAAATTTCCTTTTCCCAAGGCTAGGCTAGCACATGTTCTACAATTTCTCTGTGAAGGCTTCAATAAAGGCCTATCAATAGCGACCCTGAAAGTACAAGTTTCGGCTCTTAGTGTCCTATTGGATAGGAAGTTGGCAGACCAAGGGTTGATAAAAAGATTTTTTCAGGCAGCAAAAAGAATCCGTCCAAGGGTTAGACCAGTGATTCCGCAGTGGGATCTCAATCTAGTTCTGAACGGTCTCATGACAAATCCATTTGAACCATGTGAGAAATCTGGGCTAAAATTTCTTACATGGAAGGTAGCGTTTATGGTCGCTATTACGTCGGCAAGACGCGTTGGGGAGTTACATGCGTTACTATGCTGTGAACCCTACCTTAAGTTATTTCCGGACAAAGTAGTCCTAAGAACTAAACCATCATTTTTTCCGAAGGTGGTTTCCTCTTTTCATATGAGTCAAGATATTGTTTTGCCTTGTTTTTTTCCAAATCCAACCAGTAGAAGAGAGGAAGATCTTCATACACTGGATATGGTTAGAATAATCAAAATTTATTTACATCGTACAGCAAGCTTCAGGAAGACAAGATCACTGTTTGTGATTCCGCAAGGGGCAAAGAAAGGATTTGCTCCTTCAAAACAAACAATTTCAAGGTGGCTCAAAGAAGTTATTTGTTTCACCTACAAGAAGGTTGGCCGACAAGTTCCAGAAGCCATAAAGGCACACTCGGCTAGAGCAATGGCAACTTCCTGGGCAAGAGAGGCTAACGTATCGGTCAAAGACATATGCCAAGCCGCGACATGGTCGTCCATACATACCTTTGCAAAACATTATGCATTGGATGTAGCTGAAGAATCCTTTGGGGGCAGAGTTCTACATCAGGCCTTGATCTAAGGTATTGTAGCCCACCCTACTGCTTTGGTATATCCCATTGTGTGGCTGCCATGAAGTAAGAAGAAGAAAGTTACGGATTATACTCACGATAATTCCTTTTCTTCGGAGTACTTCATGGCAGCCTATATTATTACCCCCCCTGTGTTTATGTTTTTCCCTAGGATCGGTGGTGGAGACGAGTCAAAAGACTAGAGAACATGGGGGAAGGTACTGGCTAATGTACTGGTGGAAGAAGGGGCGTGTCCTAGGGAAAAACTACCTGTCTAATTGTGAGGGGAGAGAGGGATGAACCCATTGTGTGGCTGCCATGAAGTACTCCGAAGAAAAGGAATTATCGTGAGTATAATCCGTAACTGTCTCGAGACTAATAGACTAGACTCTGACCTGTGTTGTGCTTCCCTTATGAAAATCACTTCTGAAAGCCACCTCCGAAATCAAGGTGGATCACACCAGATCTCTTAGCAGTAAGATCTGTGCCACAATGCTCATTATACTGTAGCAGTAGGAGGCAGGACTTGTCACAAGTTTGTAGCTGCAAATGCGTTTTGGAAATGAGGTTGACAATAGAGTTGTGCTAAAATGTTGTTTCATATGATAAGGTAACCTTAGAGTATGTGTCTTTTCATTTGTTCCACTATGTATGAGGGTTTGCAATGCCATATAAAAAAAATAGAATATAAGTGACACAAAAATGAATATAGAAACATAGAATTTATGGCAGATAAGAACCACTTGGACCAAAAACACTTGCACATGCACACACTTACAAACAAGGGATACTCAGAATAAGCAAACTACACACATTCATGGTGAAAAACAAATCCATTAGAAAATAAAAATGGGTTATTAATTAAATGTCAACATTTGGGAAAGGAAGTATACCCAGAAGAGCTTACAATCCTTTAGATTTGACTTGTGCAAATTGGTATTTAGATGGATAGACTAAAACAAGATCGACAAGAACATTTTTCCATTTCTATGTATTAATAATAAGGATGCAAGATACAATTTTTCACACTTTAGACAACAAATGAAGACATTTATCAATATTGAAGGATTTAGGCCACATCAAGATCCAGTATTTCAAATTTCTGAAAAAGACATAAATATTGTAAAACTATGAAATGCAGTTTTCTGGTGCATCCTAGTTGGCACTGTGTCAAGCTGGCATTTCTAGGCTAATGGCGTTTTCAGATAAATCTGACTGTTCTGAAACTTACTCCTGAATAATATACAACAAAATGCTGAAAAGGTAAGTGTGTAATGTCATATTACTGCACATTTAAAGCTTAATTATGCAATGATACAGTTCAATGGCTTATAAAGTTTTTTGAATAATAAACACAACATATTCTCATTAGAAAATCATCTACCTGACTAAAAGGAGATGGTCTGTCAATCATGATAATGGAAAAATGAAAAAAAAAATAGCAAAAATTTACATTTGCTATGAATAGAGTGGAAAGCTAACAACCCTGAGAAACGCTACAGAGAGCAGAAAGAGATACTAGAGTCCAAGGATGGGGTATATTACTCAATATTAAATTAAATTTCTGTGCATTATACCCAGAAGAGATACTAGAGTACAAGGCTGGGGTATATAACTCAATATAAAATGACATTTCTGTGCATTAACCCACGCTTGGGAATCCCGCATGCTCAGAAGCCAAATGTTGGAGGTTGCATATCCATGGAGAGCTCTGGGTCCTAGTGACCTATATCTAAGGTGCACAGGTAATAGGAGCATCACAGAGCACACCTCTAATACAATGAGCCAGCCGAGGATCCAATAGCACAGGGGGAGAGGAAGTGCACTGAAGCACACAGGTTCCCTGATCTATAGTTTTAATATATTAATATAGAGTATCCATTGTATAAAAATACCAATTTTAACATTAATGTCCAGGATCATGACAAGGTGGTTCTACCGATCCCTAGACACCCACGCCAATGTTAGGCAGAGAGGGAGATTGTGGACTGCTTGTGGAATCCCCTCTATTAATCCTGCATTTGCCACTAGTCACCATCATCAAAGTGTTCTTGCATCAGTCCTATCCTTGGTACAAAAGATTAGTCCAAAAACAGATATTCTCTGAACCCAAATCTTATCATAAAACTATTTTTCTGCAAATCACATTTATCATTACTATCAATACCATTTGATGTGTTAGACAGCTAATTCATAACTTTAAATGCCTGTGCAGCTGCCCAGAGGACCCATATAAACCCAGTCGTCAGTCTAGAGATTTAACCTTGGTCAGTTAGTGGATCTTCTAAATTCCTACCTAAGCATGTTTGTGACAGCCGTCAATTCAGAAACAGTTTATCAGAAAGGAAAGCTGACAGGAAAATGCTGAGTTGATGTGACAGTGATGATACAAATGTGTTAAGACATGCATCCCTGAAGGAAATGTGACTGTAATGTACCAGATGGCCAGTGGACAGGGGGAAAGGTTAAGGTATAAGCTGGTGAACTCGGGCGCACAAATGACTGTAAATACAAACAATAATAAAATGAGTTGTAGGCCCTGCCTTGTCCTTTTGTATTTGTTTTATATTATGCTGTCTAATGTACCAATAGCAGAATGATATTTCTCATACACATTGACTTATCTGGCAGTTAAAATGTATAGCTTTCCACACAAAGTAATATATTTTAAATTATTACGTTTTCGACCAATTGGAACAATCAAATGTTTAAAAACTGTCTGTGGGCATGATCCAATGAGCGCACATTAATCTGGTTGTTCATCTAGCTTACGGATCCCTTTAACATTCAGGACGATACTGTAGTCATGTGTAGTCATGATGAACGATGTGCCGGTGATGTTTAATAATTTGCAGTCATTAAAGACCCATCTAATCCTTTGATTGTTAACACAATCGTTCTATGTGTGTGCATGATATTGTTTGGCCAGGAGAGTTCTGGATTTCAAGGGACAATGGGTGACAGATTGGAATGTTCCTAAAATCTTACTCTGTGTTGGCATCTTAATTTTATGGCAATAACTAAAATTTTCCTCCAGTTTGCTTCAAATTGGTAGCAGTAGGGCTCAAGTCACTACCGTGCTGCCAAATGTGGATTCCAATGCTCATGGTTCAGCAATTTTTGCCCTAGGAAAAATCTACTTTTATTTTTTTTTTAAAAAGGACATTTATTTTAGTTATTTCAACAATAATGTATTATTCAATGTCAGAGCCAGATTAACACGGTGAAGACCAGCTGCCTAGCTAATTATACAGTCATCTATAAATCGTAAGTGCTGAAGGTACAGTATACTGCTATTTTTCTCATACAATTCCGCCATTTTCCTTTTTATTTTAATGTAATTATGGAGACAGTGGGTCCAATAGTGTAGGGATGTGCAGTCCCACATGGTTCTGGCCACGTCCAAATAGCATAGGCCACCGTACCTCCCTTTCTATGTATAGACCCTCCAACATTTTCAGCCCCATGCCCATGTCAATTCTTGAACCGCCCCTGTATAATTTAAAACTAAACAAATAGAATGTGTGAGTCAGTATTATTACATGCTTTTGGTGTTTATTTTATGTTGTCGAGTGCCATTTAAGAAGCAGGTCTTTGTTACAAAATATTAAAGCCAAAATCCATGAAACACTATATACAATACTTAGAAAGTCTTATGTATAACATAAATTAAATATCTTAATTAAGAAGCAATCACAAAGATAACTTCTAATGCTGGATACACATTACACAAGACAGTATGTGAACCCAGCAAAGTCGTGCACTATGGAACCCGCGACGAGGGTGTTGGCATCGCAAGTGCATGCAACTTGCCGATACTGGGTCGTGATGAGCAATTGGGGTGAGGGGCTGCATTTCACCGCGTGACTCAAACAAACACAGGAGTATGCATTGTCAGCGATATACAGATGGAGCATCTGTCAGCTAGCCTGAAGAATCGCCAGATCTCCTGAGTTGGCACAGGCTGGCGGACAGGAGCTCTATCTAATGGGGACGCGCGAGTGTCTCACACGCTCCCGGGTCCCCGTCAGCACGGCAGCGGATTTCCTGCCCATCTCCACTTCAGGGAGATGGGCAGGGCGAGTGGGGGCTGCAGGGGGTACGGAGGAGATGGGGGAGGGCTCCAACAGAACAGGGCACACAAGCGTCTTATGCGCGCCCCCTTCTGTCAGATGACGCACAGTGGCGATTGTCAATTCTATCGCCAGGAGCAGCTCCATTGAGAGCAGTGCATATGCATGAAATGCCGTTATCGTGTGTATAGTCTACAATATCGTCTAGTGTGTACAAATTTTAGAGTTGGAAAGAGGCCACAAACAAACAGTCAACCCCTTTATATTTTCTTCACTAAAACTTAAAAATCTTCCTAAAACTGGTAGATTTCGCAGCTTTCCCACCTCTAGGCAAATTCTAGAGCATAATTGTGGAAAGAACTGAGTTTTGATAATGATTTTCTCAGTTTTTAGCGGCAGTAATTATATATGGCAGGTATAAGAGCATTTGAGTGTTTCGGTAATAAGCATGTCTTTCCAGATTAAATATTAACCTACAGTACAGTAAAACTTGGTCTGTGTCTTAGTCATGTCACACTCTGTATCACTTGTACATGAAGTTAGGCCTTACTTGGTTTCCAAGAGGTGTTAACGTTAACTCAATAAATACTGGAAGGTTAACAAGGACAGAGCATTTAGAAAATGAATATAAAAAATGTTGGTGCTCTGAAAACGTGGGCGAGTTAGAAATGCTTGATGAGATAATTTGAATGATAATTAAATTTACATCAATTGCTTCCAGGCCTGGAAAGCCCAGGAGACCTTCACTGTAAATATGTTACTGGTTGATTGTGACAACTACAATTAGTAAATAACATTGAACATACGTCCAAGTGCCCCATCAGATATTTCCATCTTCAGTTTGCAGCAATTAATGCTTAATTGTTTAAGATAGGTTTCTGCGCTTTGCTGCATCGATGTAGAATATATAAGTATCAATAGCAGATATCTATTCAGTAGAAAATTTCATTTTGTCTAACAATGAAAATCATTTTTTGCAATCCTCTCTTCAAATATTGTTGTCACCAAATCACAAATTAATCACACAACATTCCAAACAGCAGTATAGGCAAACCATAGATACACTACAATCACCAGCATGGCATATTCAATAAACAAAGCAGTAAGTATTTAGGGTCTAATTCAGACCTGATCGCGGGACAATTTTTTTCCCAAAATGGGCAAAACCATGTGCACAACAGGTGGGGCAGATGTAACATGTGCAGACAGAGTGAGATTTGGGTGAGTTATTTTGTTTCTGTGCAGGGTAAATACTGTTTGCTTTATTTTTACACTGCAATTTAGATTTCAGTTTGAAAATACCCCACCCAAATCTAACTCTCTGCGCGTTACTTTTCCCCACCTGCAGTGCAAATGGTTTTGTCCATTTTAAGAACAGATTTGCACTGCGATCAGGTCTGCATTAGACCCAGGAACCTCTCCTAAAAAAATTGACAAATTAAACTTATGAGACACAAAGAAACAGCGAGAAGAGCATCCAATATACAGAACAGAAGGTATTGGGCAGCACGAATGGTGTAATGCAGTGGTTCCCAACCCTGGTCCTCAAGTACCCCCAACAGTGCCCATTTTCCAGGTCTCCACACAGAATCACACAGTGACATAATAAGCTCCACCTGTGGATCTTTTAAAATGTGTTTGAATAATGAGTGCACCTGCTGGGTGACCTATAAACGTGCACTGTTGGGGTACTTGAGGACCAGGGTTGGGAACCACTGGTGTAATGGTTAGCATTACTGCCTCACAGCGAAGAGGTCATGGGTTCGATACCCACCATGGACCTAACTGTACTGAGTTTGTATATTCTCCCCGTGTTTTTGTGAGTTTCCTTCGGGTACTCCGGTTTCTTCCCACATTCCAAAAATATACTGGTAGGTTAATTGGCTTCCAACAAAAATTAACCCTAGAATGGCTGTGTGTGCATGTACATGTGGTATAGAATATAGATTGTAAGCTCCACTGGGGGCAGGGACTGATGTGAGTGTTCAAATATTCTCTGTAAAGTGCTGCGGAATATGTGTGCGCTATATAAGAAACTGTTAATAAATAAATAAATAAATTGTCATGCTGGTCAAAACCAAAAGTATGTAAACACTCCATTAAAATTACAGACAATTGGAATTTAGGTTGAGATATGAATATTGGGGGTTATTCAGACCTGATCGCTCAGCTGCAAATTCACAGGCAGGGCAAGTATCGATAGACTGTGCATGTGTATGGATCATAACAGGCCGTCACGCAATATAATCCTGCTACTTTTTTCATCATTGGGCATATGCAAGTTGATTCATATACAGCAGCCATTTTGTGATGTAAACCGGCCATTTTCTGGGAGTGTCAGGGAAAACTCAGGCATACCCAGGCGTTTGAAGGAAGTATGTGACATCAGCTCCAGCCACGATCAGACTGCAGCTGCCGAGTAAGTTCTGGACTACGCACAGACTGCTACAGTATGCGATGAACCAGCTTATTCTTGCAAGCAGTGCTAAGCAATTTTCAGGCTTGCACGGGGCGGTATTTAACTGATCGCAATGCTCTGCAATTCATCAGAGCAACAATCAGCTCTGAATAATCCCATTTTAACCTATAGAGATGATCAAAATTGTATCAAAATAACTATTTAACAGGTTCTAAAGTTAACACGTGCATTCAATTCTCAATCATTAGATTAGAATTTTCAGCAATTCAAACAGGTTCATTCGGGTTCAATCTTAATGGCTATGTATGTTGTATATTATATTTCTATGGTCCTTTTTTCAAATTTAAAAGAAGCTATAAAATCTATTTAAGCACAAACAAACAATATTATATACAGTAGTTTACGTCTTTATGAACTGAGGTCTTGAAAGCATTAACCTAATGGCAAGCTGTGCCCGCAGCACTCGACTCAACAACCGCAGACCAATTCGATTTGATAAAAATTCTAACTGTATTGAATTATTGAAGCATCATCACTTCCAAGGGGCAATCTCGTCTAAACTGGGGATCTCTATAGTCGGCTTGGAGTAGAAGAGTAAATCTGAAATGCATTAAAGAAAATGAATACAAAAATATAGTAAAATTGACATAAAGATGCTAAGCAAACCATATCACAACATTCATGTTTCAGAAATTAAATGCTTTACACCTGGGGGAAAACACTTAATAAACACATAACTGTGTGTTTAGATTCACCTTCTCAGATTTATAAGCAGCCGCCCAAAGTTAATGCAAGGAAGCAGTGATTAGTATACCACTGGGTTTAAAGGAGATGTTCACAAGATGAATTCATATGCCATAGTTTATAATAAGACTAGATAAAAGTCTGTCAGAATGAGGGCTTCTGCAATGTACTGTCATTTTGAGCTGTGACAGGTTTTAGTCCACAAACTCCCCACCGCACCCCCTGTCCCTCTGTGCTCCTACCTCCAATCTCTGTCTTCACAGATCCCTCTCTCCATAATCAGCAGGTTTGAAACAGATCAGTGTCCCGGCAAAAATTGCTTTCACTTTACACTAAGTGAAAAATTTGCACTAAGCATCAAAAGTGCTAAAATGGAGAGTGATAAACAACCAACCAATCAGTTGCTGCCTGACATTTTTCAAGCACAGTCTGTGACATGGCAGGTACGAGCTGATTGGCTGACTTTTTATCACTCTCCATTTTATCACTTTTGAAGCTTAGTGCATCTGGCCCGAGTAGTTGTTAGCCTTTTGTCATGGCCAGAGTATTAAGACCGGTATATTTACCTTCCAAGTGTTTAGCATGGCTGTCACTGCATTCCAAAACATGCTTCCATCAGCGCTGTGTGCGCTAAGCCTGCAGTGTAGGGATATAGCACTCACAGGGTGCGTCTGTTTCAGCAACCCAGCAATCTGCAACAGTTGCTGCAGATAAACACCAATCCATGCTTGTCTGTCAGCCTCTCTCCTGCGGCTTCCACGCTAGCCAATCACCACTCCCCTGCTGCTCCCGTGGTGCTGGGTGAGTAAAGCCAGTTGCCAGTGTTACCGATCACTTTGTGCTACCTGTCTGGTGTTCTCGCTCTGTATCTTCACAAGCTGCTTCCACGTGCCATTTCCAGAGCTTACCATCCTGTTCCAGAACCTGAGAACTCCATTGTGCAGCTCGCCTGGCTCCATCGATGTTGCCATTGGTATTCACCATCGGTGACTTCCTAACGCCATTGTTAATTCTTCAGCTCCATTGATGTTCCACCATCTGTATTTGCCATTGGTGAGTCTCCAACATCATCTGTATTTCTTCAGCTTCATCGATGTTCCACCATTGGTATTCACCATTCTTTAGCATCATCGGTGGCTGTTCAGCTCCTTCATTCTTCTTCTTCAATATCTACCCTCTGTGATTCTACCATCTGTGATTCTACCATCTGTGATTTACCAGTGATGTTCCAGGTTCATTGGTGATCATCAACGCTATCGATGTTCCACCATCGGTAGAGTTCATCCCAGATTCTTCAAGTATTTCCTGTATTGTATCTGGACCCTATTTCCACGGCATTCCTCCAAGTATTCAAGGGTCAGTACCACTCTGCTGTTTCTTCATGTTGCATTTCCTGAGACTGTAGGGGTTATTCTGGTTGGTGCGGTCGGACCGCGTTCGCACGATACAGAGTTTTTTTTTCAACTGTGCATGCATACCAATCGCAATGCGCATGTGCTGCGACAGAAGACCGCGCACGAACGGACCTTCCCGAGCAAAAAATCCTATCCGCAAGCGCATGGTCACAGTGGGCGTGATGTGGGCGTTTTTCAGGGAGAGGCCAAAAAAGTGGGCAAAACTGGGCGTATACATTGGCGTACACGGGGGTTTGCACTAAAAATGCACGGAGGGACAACCGCCTCACTCGGCGAGCACACAGTGCATTTTTGGCCCAAAACAGTCGGATGCCAAAGAGTGCTCAATACCACTCTTAGAGTTTCCGCCTGAATACGTACGCCCTGGGTCTGCGAATTAACGCCAAATACAAGTGAATTACATTCACCTGACTGCAATATTATCCAATGCTGCAGCCTATTTTGTGAAATAACTAGTTTCAGTACCTGCAAGCCATACACAGCACTGAAATACATTGCAAGGTTCTCTTCTACACTTCTCACCATTTCAAGGTATGTTTATTATTATGTTGTATTAATCCAAATACACATGTTTCAGTGTGTCCATTTAGTAACTTTTTAAACACCCTTAATGCAAGTGTGCTTTTAATTTTAGGAAAACAGGATTTATTTACACAGCTCTATTTCCCTTTGATGTTGGATTCTACCAATTTTCACATTAGCAGACCAATTGCTGGTCCAGACAAGTGACGCGTACGCTCCTGTGCTCGGGCGTACGCCACCGCCTCTGATTGGAGCTGCGTTCTGTCTCCAATCGATGAGGCTTTGGACCGTCCGTGCACGGGAGCGTACGCTCATATGAACGCCACTCCCCATTGTCGGGTGCTAACTCCATCCGTGTGCAGATGTGTTGTGGGCTGAATCAAACTCGCCGTAAGAATGCGGTATTTGCTCGTTTGGACCATACGTACGGCGGTCCGCCCACATCAACCAGAATAAGGCCCTGTGTTATTATCTGGACTTCATTCACCATACCCTATAATCTTTACAGTTGTTATTGTTACCTGGACCACATCAGTGTTCTTACACTGCACCAATACCATTACTACTGTTATTATTGTCTGGACTCCCTCAGTGTTTTCACCCTGCACCAATTGCCAGTCCTTCATCTGTTGCTAAATCCATCAGGACTCCATCAGTGGTACACTGCTCCATTTGCTACCAAGCTGTGCTTTCATTGACTGCATCAACGCTGATCCTCTTACTGGGCAGGATGTATTAACATATATTGCCACCCCTCGCCACGCCACCGCCACGATGCTAGCGCATATGTACTAACATATGCGGCTGGCATCGCGGTGCGGTGAAGGAGGCCCCCTGCGATACCTGTAATGTGGTTTCCGGGGGGGTCTCTGTCACCTCCTTGGCTATGTGGTGTCTCCTCCTTCCCCCTGCAGCCGGAAGGACATACCCGGTTGGCTGTGACATGCTGCTGGCGGAGGAGGAGCAGCACAGAAGCTGGGGAGGGAGGGTAGGGAGGCTGCGGCGGATGGCACACAGCGATAGAACCCCATAGGCTTCTATAGGGTATCGCCACCTTACCCTGCTCTGCGGTGACGTGGCGGATGGGTGTTAGTACATATGATAATGCGGTAAAACGCATTTTCGGCTTAGTACATCCCGCCCACTGTTACTCATGCTCCTTCTATGTTACAGAATCCTGTTGTATTTGTTGCCATTCATATTGTCATCATGTCTCACCATTTACCATCTGTGCAAACTTTTCTGTTGCTTTGTGGCTGAAAATAGCATTTCAAATGGTCAATTTTTATGGACTACAAAGTGCTTATCAAGGCAATATTTTTCTTGTCATGATCCAAATATAACATAATGGCGTCAATCCTATTGTCCACTATGATCTTGCAGGTGTGAGTTGTATGTCGTTATCGACAAATTAATTTAAAATATCTGTACTCAGCTTTAGTGTAAAAAAGCGAGCTGCAACATTGTTTCAACAAAGTAAAACAACAACTAGTTTGGGCTGCCTGCCAAGTCCTAGTAGTGATATAATTGGGATCAGAGAACACATCTGTTGTTACAGTACATGCTTGTTTATAGCTCAGTTCACAAGCATATGTTGTAGATTATTTTAATTTACCAGAATAACAATTTAAAAAAAAATAACAATAATTTGCTCATCTTTTCTTATAGCTGGGGAGGAGGGGTTTGTATCAAATGCATGTAAGCTCTTCTAAATGCATCACAGACAATCTTGTAATCTCTAGCACAGGTTGCACACTGCAACACCTTAAAAACACATTTTAATGCTGGGTACACACTGGGCAATATATCAGTAACTATAAGTACAATATAAATATCGGTAATGATGTATACAGTAGTTTAAATCATCCAGTGTGTATGATCAATGTAATTAACTACTGCATGTAAGGAGCGGGGGTCGGTTGACGTCACTGACCGATAATTTCCTTACTGATATCGGTCAATGTGAATGCACTATACATCGCGTCTCCTGCGGCACCGCCTATATATTTAACAATATCGCTGGAGTTCACCCAGTGTGTATCCAGCAATAGTCTTATGATACTGTAACTTACACATTACAAATATTTTAAGCAGAGTTTTGAGAACTCAGTCAAATGCATTATGAATACTCTGTTTAACTACATTGACCTTTAGCACAAACCCTTAGAAAGCTATAATAACTAGCTACAGATAAGTCTCTTTGAGAGCAAAAAAAAAAAAAACAATTCTTTGTGCTAATTATTTTTGAAAGGCCTCTGTTATTGCGACAGTCCTAGGCTTAGTAGCACCTTTGTTAATGAGAAAACAATGTGCAATTTACCTATGAGAATAATTATAATTTAGCTCGTTAGCATTTGTTAATTGCAATGCACAAGACCCAAAATGCTGAGCTGGTCCCTTGTAGACAAGAAAGTAGTCTTGATACACTTAATACACAAAGCCTGTGCATCTTCCATGTATCACATGCAGTGATAGGAAACCTATAGGGAATGTTCCTGGTTATTTGGAAAAAGGTATCCTCTGCATTCATGGGCACATGATACAATTTTACAGATTATAGCATTTTACACAAATTCTTTATTTTTTATTTTTTTCGCCCAGCCATACATTCAAGTATATTTTTACCGATAAACTACACCCCCTATCCCCCCCCCCCCCACAAAAAAAATCCCCCCCCCCTCCCGGTGAAATCCAACACTGTGCTCAGCCTAAGTGAAGCCAGATGCAGTCAGTGACACTGCACTGGCTTCTCTGTGACTGTTAGTGACTTCCACTTGGAAGTCCATCCCACCAGTCACCTGCACTAAGGCAGACCCACCAGGCTGCTATCTGCAGAAAGCTGGCTTCCTCTACGAACGCACGCACATGTGCAGAAAAGACCCTGCGCATACGCATATGCCATTGATGTACTTGTGAAGATTCTGGTCCTTGCGAACAGACCAGAATAAGGGTCTATGGCAGTGACGTAACAATAGCACCGCAGCCCCCGCGGTCGCGGGGAGGCGCAGTGTAAGTGCGGGCGCCGGGGGGCTGCGGTGCTATTGTAATGCCCCCCGCTCCTCCATGCCCCGCAGCTTTACCTGTCAGCGCTGCGGTGGTCCCGGCTCCCGTCCTGACTTCATTCTGAGCCTCAGCCTATGGAGACGGACCATCATAAAATGTC
Organism: Crinia signifera; assembly: GCF_055691185.1. Taxonomy (NCBI): domain Eukaryota; kingdom Metazoa; phylum Chordata; class Amphibia; order Anura; family Myobatrachidae; genus Crinia; species Crinia signifera. The sequence goes on along the minus strand of NC_139225.1, from coordinate 96,021,321 downwards.
TGCCCCCATATAGCAAACAGTTCTCTGAAACTGTCTGCTGTATGGGGGCAGACATTTTGTGATGGTCTGTTCTTCATATCAGAATGAAGCCAGGATGGGAGCCGGGACCACCGCAGCGCTGACAGACATCCCAGCTTCCACCTGCACGATCACATCCCGGCTCCCACCCGCATCGCTGACAGCCGGACTCTGCTAAGTAAGTAAATGGGTGGCGGGTGGGGGAGGGGGCGGCGCCAGAAACCTGGCGGGGGGGCGCAATATTTGAAGTTACGCCACTGGTCTATGGGTGAGAGGTTTCAGCCTTATCTGAGAACAAAGAAGCACTATGAAAAATGGCAGCATGACCAACCTCCAGACTCTGAGGAAGGGCTCATCTTAGAGGGGTGCCTGACGAGGTGCCGGACGGGGTCCCTACAGTCGGGATCCCGACAGTCATTTACCCGACGTCGGGATCCTGACTGTTAAAATACCGACGCACGGGATCCTAGCAGCCACTGGCTATTCTCCCACGTGGGGTCCACGACCCCCATAGAGGGAGAATAGGATAGGTGGCGAGCGTTGTGAGCCACCGTGCCCGCAGCGCGGCGAGCACAGCGAGCTCGCAAGGGGCTTTGTTGCGCTTGCCACGCTGTCTGAGTCCGGCCAGTCGGGATCCCGGCATCGGGCTAATGACTGTCGGGATGACGACTGTCGGAATCCTGTACCACACCCATCTTAGAGAAGTCATATTACTAGGTGGTAGTGCAGCTGTGCACTTAAAAGCTTTTAAGTCGATAACTATTACTAACGAAAGTCCTACCAAATGCAGTGTATAGGATAACCATTATAAAAATCATACAGAAAAACCTTCCAAAACAATAAATACTTAATTTCATAAAACAAAAGTCTGTTATGATCTTTAATCACAGAAATGTTTGTTTTATAGGCCACTCCATTTCATATACAACATGTTCTGTGATAAAGACACAGCATATGTTTTTACAGGAACTGTCAGTGACTGTTTAGTAACAAATCATGAAATAGTGTATTATTGTCTTCATGAGTGGACGTGTTTACACTTACGTCAGTCTGCCTGGCACCTGAAGTACAATACAACATGTTCACAATGCTTTTATGAAAAAGAAAGCAGCCCTGGTAAGGAAATACTGGATTAGCATACATAATATACTGTACATAATCACTTGTACTTGACTGTTGTCACAGAGTAGGTTAGAAAATTTTAGCCTCTCAACCAGGAGAAAATGAGGGTCACAGTTGAAAGGCAGAGGAAGAGGGTAACAGGGTGAGATTCAAAGGGAGAGGCAGAGGGCCAAAAAAAAAAAAAACAAGGTGTGACTGGTTGTGGGTGATAGTGAGATATAGAATGGAAGAGGCTAAGGGTGACAGAAAGAGGGTGACATACAGAGCTGCAGCATGACATCAGATCCAAGGACAACTGCAGACCTTCCTCAAAGAGGGCTAGCAGAGTTAGGAAGCACAGGGGGCTCCCGGAGAGATGAAAGGAGGATGTGTGGTAGGCCTGGGGAAAGGGGTAGAGGAGATGAGAGGACAGAGTGTGCCCCTCCCCCTCATCTAGGTCCCACAGCAGTGGCTTCAGGGAATGGATGGCAGCTGGGGTTGGGGAAATGAAGACAGTTGGGGCCCCAAATCCATTAGCTAATGCACCGGCAGGCAGCGGCTTCTGGGGCTGTGTGGCATCTCACCATATTCCACAAAGAAGTGGGAGGGCAGAATGCATAGTGTTTTAGTTCATTATAGCCCGTTCCTTAATGCCTGATTGGAGCTGTGAGTTATATTCAACTCATATGAATCAACGATTATTATTTATTTATTTACAGTTTCTTATATAGCGCAGCAGATTCCATTGCGCTTTACAATTGTAGACAGTGATAGAACAAACTGGGTAACAACAGACAGACTTGGAGGTAGGAGAGCCCTGCTGCAAGCTTACACTCTATAGCATTATTTACAATGTCTTATGGGTTAGGTCCTATTGCAATCTGGTGGGCCATTATGCAATACATAAAACCTATCCGTGTGTACCAATGCCTATTTCTCTATAGATTGTAAGCTTGAAAGAAGGGCCTTCCACCCAATTTTATTAACTATCCAGTTTGATTTTTTATTACTGATTACAATTGTAAAGTGCAACAGAATTTTGCTGCTATTATAAGAATCTATTAATCATCATCATCATCAGTATGCAGAAATGATGTGGCTTTTAGCAGACTAAGCAACAGTGATGAGGCCTATTCACCTACCCTCCTGAATTCTGCAGGAGACTCCCTGAAAAAACAACAATCTCCCTCTCTCCAGCAATCTCCCTCTCTCCCTCATTAGTCTAGAAATCTCCTTCATTTCACCTAGCCTATATTACACTGTTACATTTTTTTGGGGAAAAAAGGAATGAGAGATAGATACATTTATATTGAACCATCAGCACCATTTCCCAGCACTTTACCAAGTATAGTAGCTCTTACTAACTGCTTTGGGGCTCATCTACATTTGTATCGAAGTTATTTTAAAAGATTCCTCTCAGATGTAGCCACGATTCACGCCTTTTGGGTGGAGTATGACACGCCCCCTCTAAGAGATGCTTCGCAAAATTCTCTTACCAACTATAATCTCCTTGAAACAAGTTTTCAAAAGTAGGCAAGTATGTGATGAGGACAAGATGTTGATAGCATTATGCACACCAAGAACCTGTGAACAAAGATACTTCCCATGGGGTATTTCAATGAGTTTCATTTTGGCACCTTTTCTAAGAACGCACTTATACACAGTTCTGGTTAAATAAAATGACATCATATGAAGTATATTTTTTAAATCAAAATAACAATGTAAGAATAAAAATAATTTGTATGCCTTTGCCTGCATGGCACATTTTAATGCCCCAAAAAAAACAAAAAAAACGGGTGCCAGATCATTTTGTTTTCTATGTATGCATGAAGACAGAAGCAAGACCTGCTTAGAGAGAAGAAACCGTGCATGAGAGAGACCACACTGGAACCAGAAATCACCCAGTAGTTTGACATGCCCCCAGCTTCCCTGAAATGCCCCAGTGCTGCTGCAGTTATTGCTGATGACTACAATTGCTGCTCAAAAGTTTCAGCTAATCAGAATAGATGTAGCTATAGTGATTACAGGCAGCCAGAGCGATTATTAATGAATGAAACAGCTGTTTGTTCTACAACTCTAGCAGCCAATGGTAGTTTCTGACTTAATGAAGAAAATACTTTATTTCAAAAGTGTAGCCATAATAACAATTCTCACTCTCCCATTCATTTCCATGCTACAATTAATTTAGTTTGGATTAATGGGTTGGCCCGAAGGTTGATGAAAGAGGCCCACATGGTCAACAAAAAGGTTGACGCAATATTTTAAAGTTTTTTTTGTGGTTACTTTCTGTACCAAAGCGCACTGAACGCCAATTAGTATATCACTTTGCTCGCCATGCTAAAGGCAAGGCTACGATTCCCAAATGTAGTCCATCTGTTGTTGACCATTGTCATGTCGAACATTTAAACCTGTAGATCTTCTGTATGCTACCTGTCAACCAACCTTTTATATGTGAACTATTGAACATATCTACGATACATGTCGACCATATAGGATCTAATAGTTGACAGTTGACCAAGTTAGGGTGGACCTATCATCCAGATACCAAAGTAGATCTAATGGCAGTGGCAACATTTAAGGCACCCATACACCATGCGACTTCTCCTATGGGTGAAGTTGCATCCAATTCCCCTTGAGCCACCCGGGGCACCCTACCGGGCGGCAGGATTGAATGCGATAAACACAGCCTATCTGCATGTGATGTATTGCATGTGATCCCCACTTACTGCTGGACGGGGGCCCGACATAGAGATCATACGTTCAGCACATATGATCTCCGGGTCTGATCCGATGCGCACGGCACTGCGCATCGGATCGGATGTCAGACACATGCTATTTGGGCTGATTTCACCTGATTTCTTGTCCAGATCAGCTGAAATCGGGTGAAATCGAGCCGAATTCACATACACTGCTCAAAAAAATAAAGGAAGCACTTAAACAACACATTGTAACTCTAAGTCAATCACTGATTGACAATCAATTTTGCATGCTGTTATGCAAATGTTATGCATTAGGTGGAAATTATAGGCAATTAACAAGACAAAGGAGTTGTTCTGCAGGTGGTGACCACAGACCACTTCTCAGCTCCTATGCTTTCTGGCTGATGTTTTGGTCTCTTTTGAAAGCTGGCGGTGCTTTCACTCTAGTGGTAGCATGGGACAGAGTCTAAACCCACACAAGTGGCTCAGGTAGTGCAGCTCATCCAGGATGGCACATCAATGCAAGCTGTGATAAGAAGGTTTGCTGTGTCTGTCAGCGTAGTGTCCAGAGCATGGAGGCGCTACCAGGGGACGGGCTAGTACATCAGGAGATGTGAAGGAGGCCGTAGGAGGGCAACAACCCAGCAGCAGGACTGCTACCTCCACCTTTGTGCAAGGTGGAACAGGAGGAGCACTGCCAGAGCCCTGCAAAATGACCTCCAGCAGGCCACAATTGTGCATGTGTCTACTCAAACGGTCAGAAACTGACTCCATGAGGGTGGTATGAGGGCCCGATGTCCACAGGTGGGGGGTTGTGCTTAAAGTCCAACACCGTGCAGGACGTTTGACATTTGCCAGAGAACACCACGACTGGCAAATTCGCCACTGGCGCCCTGTGCTCTTCACAGTTAAAAGCAGGTTCACACTGAGCACGTGACAGACGTGACAGAGTCTGGTGACACCAAGGAAAACGTTCTGCTGCCTGCAACATCCTCCAGCATGACTGGTTTGGCAGTGGGTCAGTAATGGTGTGGGGTGGTATTTCTTTGGGGGGCTGCACAGCCCTCCATGTGCTCGTCAGAGGTAGCCTGACCACCATTAGGTACCGAGATGAGTTCCACAGATCACTTGTGAGACCATATGCTGGTGTGGTTGGCCCTGGGATCCTCCTAATGCAAGACAATGCTAGACCTCATGTGGCTGGAATGTGTCAGCAGTTCCTGCAAGACAAAGGCATTGATGCTATAGACTGGCCTGCCTATTCCCCAGACCTGAATCCAATTGAGCACATGTGGGACATAGAGGGTGAGATTTATTGGGATGAGAGATTCAGAAAGTCAGAGATTTTGTGAGAAATCTCCAGTTTTTTTAAAGCAGCAATCATTTACATTGCATTATGTTTTAAACCTGATGAAAATGCCGCTACAATAAAGGCATTAAAACGTTGTGTAACCACGTTTGTGGTCTGATTTATTCGATACAAGTAAGTCGCCAGGAGTGCTATACTTCCCACTGCTGCTATATATTTGTGAGGGCACCGGAGCAAGTACCCAGCGTCATTGGGAGTGCCGGACCAAAAAAAATAAAAAAAATATATATATATATATATCAGTGGTGCAAGTAGAAAACATTTCTTAGTGGTACTGTGCTTTATCCAGACTGACTCCTGACTGATAGAGGCAAGATATGCCGAAACGGAACCGTCGACTGCAACATAATCTGCTATACAGCCAAGATTATGGATGGGTGAAGTAAATGTGTCACACTATTCAGGTGCTGTGATTATTGATTCTCAGGAATCCTCTTGCAAGGATAAGCACGTCACTGCAGCCATATAGTCACAGAAGCAAATTTATTGAGCCTCTATAAATTTGCTTCTGTGACTATGGCCCTTATTCTGATCGGTGCGGCCGCATCCGAATATGCGGCCAGGACCGTGCGTGCGAAACCCCGCCTTCCATACGGATCGCCAACTCCGTCTGTACGCGTTAAGAAGCTGGCCGAACGGACCGCACGTGTATTTTTCAAGGAATACGCCTCCTCCATCTCAGGGAACCTCCCCCATCATTCGATGGTCGCAGACCATCGAATGCAGGACCGAGTGCTCCACCAGCTCCCGCAACCTCAGACCACACGGACATTTTTCCGTGCAAAAGCAGGGATCTGGGCGGGCAGCTGACATCCAGTGATTTCATATGTCCGCCCCCTACACGTGCGTCACGGCCGCATTACCATACGTACGCCCAGCGTTTGCATGGGAACGCCCATGAAACGCGGGGCGTATGCATATGGTAATGAGCCCAAATAGCCCTTCACGCCCCTCTCCACCCCCTGTTTGGAGTGTTCACATATCATGCGGGATTTGGCCGTACGCCCCGCTAGCACATGCGCAGAGACGCCTCTGCACATGCGCAGACAAAAAACATCGGCGGGCCGAAAGCACGCGGATATAACCGCACCGATCAGAAAAAGGGCCTATATGGCTGCAGTGACGTGCTTATCCTTGCAAGAGGATTCCTGCTTTGTATATTTATATATATATATATATATATATATATATATATATATATATATATATATATATAGACAGAGGGTCCTGCACTCACATCCAGGAGTGTTTAAATGCTTGGGGTGCACCACAAAGGCAATTCAATCCAAACGGCCAATTAATATCCAAGATGCTTAATAAAAAGCAGGGGCACTCACCATCCTTCAGTCAGTAATTTTTAATGGAATAAGTCAATCATAGTAGTCGACGTTTCAACCCTCTAGGGGCCTTTGTCAAGACAAACAAGTAATCCATATGCACAGCAGGCAAAAGAGCCTGCTGTGCATATGGATTACTTGTTTGTCTTGACAAAGGCCCCTAGAGGGTTGAAACGTCGACTACTATGATTGACTTATTCCATTAAAAATTACTGACTGAAGGATGGTGAGTGCCCCTGCTTTTTATTAAGCATCTTGGATATATATATATATATATGTTAAGTAATTAGAGGCTGGCACACCATTGCAAAAATAGAAAAATAATTTTATATAGTGAAAAAGATATCCAATAACTTGCAGTGGAGCTTTATGGAATACAAGCAATACTTATCAGTCATCAAAAAGCATCAGAGAAAACGATTCCACTGTAAGTCAGCCATGCTCTAGCATGGCTGACTTACAGTGGAATCGTTTTACTCAACATATCATTTATTCAATGGACTGTGCACCTGCCTATTCAAAAAGATTTCAGAAGTGTGCGGACTAAGAATACCAAGATATATATATATATATATATATATATATATAATTATATATATATAGGTGAAGGACCGCCAGTGACCACTAGAGTCCACTCAACCGTCCAAAATTATGTCACAGCTCAAAGTGAAAGTACATTGCAGGGGCCGTCACTTTGATGGGCTTTAAACTAGTACTGGCATAAATGCCACTGACCTTTGCTATTTATCAATTAGTAAATGCCACACAAAGATTTCTCCAACATTATGCTTCTGCCAGGGGCTTACTGCCATCACCATAGACCTCTATGGGGGTTGTGACTGCAAGCCATTCATTAAGTAAGTAGTTAAAAGCAAATGATAGCAAAACCTAAGCTGAACAATGGGGTCCAATTAGGTTTGGCTGGACTCACCTGGGTAAAAAACACTATGCACAAGAATGGACATTAATCACACTTGTGTATAGCATTCAAGATTTTTGCCAACAGTTCTAAAATGCCAGTGAAAGACACCAAGGGAAGGGGTGGTTCACTGGGGCTTGCACTGGAACCCCATCTCCATGGTAAACCTTGACTGTACTTCATGATGCATCGCAGAGATATGCAGTGAGACATAGGGGGGTATTCAATCCCCGCCGCTATTCCCAACTGGGGAAATAGTGGCAGGCGCCTATTCAATGCTGTCTTTCCCGACAGCATTGAAGAGGTATCTCTTCAGAATGGACCTAACTTTAAAAGATGTCAGGCCCGTTTTTCCGAGAATGGACGTGGATTGTCGAGATCACGACCGTATCTCGACAATCCACGGCTGTTTTAATGGACACTGCCCCTTTTCGCCAATCAGCAGGCGGGACATTAAATCCCACCTGCCGATATACAGGTGAGCTGGCCGAAAACGGGCCAGGGTCACGACTGTCGGGATGTACCTGTATTAAATACCTCCCATAATGAAAGTTTCCACCACCATCAGCCAACTGAAAGGAAACAGACCCCTAAGTGGAGGACCCAAGGCTTTCTAAGTAATGCTGTCATTGAGAAGCAAACATACACCTTCAAGCAGGCAGGCAGGCAGGGGGTTACACACAGAGAAAGCAAGCTCGAGAGCTGGCTATTGCTGCTTGAGTGACTCGTGTAACACCTGCAAATTCTGCACACTCAGCCTTTTCCTTTTGTAGCATAAACAGGATGCTTGTTTAGTCTTAAGCATGACAGCAAATAAATATACATTAGAGAAAGAATAAAGTAGGAGATAAATCAAACCCGCTTCATTGCAGGTGTAAATAGCTGATAGACCAAGAGGTTTCACCCTACATCTTTAAAAATGTCATTTGCTATTATCATACAGTACAATGTTGATTAACCTCTCTCTATTCTCAGGAATATACCCCAGTGAGGATTAAGTACAAGTCCCTTGTGAAAACATTTTCCAACATGCAATTTTAAAGTTCTATGGCAGGCCGAATGGGAAAATACTTTGCATACAGCAGAATCATTTTAACTTGATTACAGTAACGATTCTTTCTAATTTAATGTTACCAGAGATATTAGTGCATTTAAGCAACATTACATATACTGTATAGTACAATAAAGAAACAAAAGTTGCTATGGTTATTAGTGCAGTCAGTGAGTACTGGAGGGTACTAAGAAAAGTGATAGGTAGGGCATAAGAGTGAAGAGGTCACTTACTGTATATACAAGATGATGTTCCGCATGGTATCCATAATAGAGACAGCAGAACTGCTGGGTGGTTTAAGGTAGCATACTGTAGTTTGCTTGGCAATAGTAGAGTGGTTTTAGTGCTGGGCACGTCACAACCCTAAAATATGTCACAACCCTTAAATATAACACAATGGGGGCCATAACCTATTTAGTCCCACATCTGGACTACTAACAGCTGGGAGATAAGAATGTGTGACAGATCAGTGGTATGGGGGATGCACTCGGCAGGTTGATAATAAAAAGATCAATAGATCTACCACTATTGTTCGACGGGTCATAGGTTGACACATGAAAAAGGTTGACATATCTTAGATCAACATGGTCGAACGGTCAACATGAGTTTAATAAAAAAAAAAAAAAAAACAGGAGGTTTATGCTACTTTACTATCCATAGAGTTAGATTATAATAGCGTGCCCGAAGCGAGCGAAGCGAATTATGCAAGGGTATGTGGTACACTTATACAGTGTCCATGTTGACTTATGTCAACATAGACACCAAAAAAACATGAAAAATTCACGTTGACCTTTTCAATGTTGACCTATTGCTTGTGTCTTCCTCTTGACCCTGTCGACCTAAGGTATGTCGACCCCTTCCATGTGTCGATATATGACCTGTCGACCATTAATGGTCAACCTATTAACTGGCGACCTTCTTACTGTCTGCCCCTATGACCCATACCCATGCTATGGATGGCTCAGAACATATAAGTGTATTGATAGCGAAAGCAACCACTCTATTGTTGCAGGGACAGAAACTTATCTGTTGCATTGTCCAGGCTGGGGTGATTTTTTTTTTTTTTTAAAGATAATTTATTGAATTTGCAAATGATAACATAGACGATGACAATAATAATGACATAGCGCTTCTGAGAAACGTTAAGTATAAGTTTGACAATTATTCCTGATGACGCCTTACAAATAACAAGTATAGCGTAAATAAGAGCAAAGAAGGCGCGGTAGCGCTTTAAACTTAAACAAGTATCAAAAAGAGAAGGGGGTACAGAGGGGGCAGACATAAGGAACACACAGAGATTGAGGGTACATTCCAACTGTTAGGATAGCCGGACTAGCTTCGGATTGGGTTGGAACATTAGGTACTCTTTACCTAGAACGGCGCCCATCGCGACCATCGAATGCACTAAAAATCGGGTGCGATGCGATGGCCGCGATGGCCGTGATTTCCCATAGGGACCAATGTTAAAAATGAGATTGGACGCGATTTTAGTGTTCAATGCCTCAATGCCCGCGATTTTTACATAGGAAACAATGTTAAATGGGCCACAGAGCCCAAATAGTCACCGTGAAGTCTGAAATGGCCCCCACAATTGTTAACGCCACCCCACGATTAACGTCAACCCGAAGCGTGGCGAGCGCAGCGAGCCGGCGAGGGGCGGCGGTACGCGTCCTCCGACCTTTTCATACCCTACTATCCACGTCGGCGTGGAGTTGAGAATAGAATAGTGTGGCGAGCGCAGCGAGCCACCGAGCCCGAAGCGTGGCGAGCGCAGCGAGCCCCGCGAGGGGACGCGGATACCTTCACAGTTATACGCGTCCCCTCGCGGGCTTCACAGGTGTCCGTGGCGACGCGGACACGTGTGAAGCCCGCGAAGGGACGCGTTTACCTGTGAAGGTATCCGCTGCGCTCGCCACGCTTCGGGCTCGGTGGCTCGCTGCGCTCGCCACACTAATCTATTCTCAACTCCACGCTGACGTGGATAGTAGGGTATGAAAAGGTCGGAGGACGCGTACCGCCGCCGCTCGCCACGCTTCGGGTTGACGTTAATCGTGGGGTGGCGTTAACAATTGTGGGGGCCATTTCAGAGTTCAAGGGCACTATTAGGGCTCTGTGGCCCATTTAACATTGTTTCCTATGGCCAAATCGCGGGCATTGAGGCATTTAACAGTCAAATCGCGTCCAATCACCTTTTTAACATTAACATCGCGGGCATCGCGTCGCACCCGTTTTTTATGGACCCGCGATGGCCGCGATTTTTTACCCCCGACGCCCGCGATTACAATCGCGGGCGCCGTTCTAGGTAAAGAGTACCGAACATTATAATTGCCAAAGACTGCTTCTAAGTTTATATAGCCTGGAATCACAATTATTTAGTATAACACATTTCATAAACCTGCAGCCACCTGTCGGAGCAGGATCCAGGAGGTGTTTTCAAACAGTCTCATTATATGAGTTTGGGGCTGTTCATCTAAGATGCAGATAAAACCTTCCCATTTTTTTGTAAAAATTTTCTACACCAGTTTCAACATCAGGAATCGTTGAACGTCTGTCACAATAAAGAATTTGAATCAGTTTTTGCTTCCCTTCCGTAAGTGAGGGAGCTAATCGACTTGTCCAATGTATTGGCTGGGGTGTTTTTAATAAATGGCCCCAGAGTTTTATTCCTTATCTCAATGTGTAGTGGCAATTATAAATTGCATTTAAGGAGATAAAAATGGACCGGATATTAAATGAGCTCCAGGTGGAGATATTTTCAGTGCCTTGAGAAAGTGTTATATATTATACATATGGAACAGCTGTTAGCGTGTTAGTGTAATATACAGTACAATGGGGCTAATTCACTACGGATCTTGTATGCAATCCCCAGCATAGTATCCTGATGGTCAGGAAACTGCGCAGGACTGCGGGGAGGGACAGGGGCCTTTCCAGAAACAGTGCTGTGTCGCCCTCATTTTCTGGCAGTGGCCAGGGCAAGGCCTACACTGTGAGGTGCAGTATCCTTGGACTCGCAAGCCACCCTGCATCAGGCGGCCTGAGTAAGGTACGATGGATTTAGGCTGCAGTGACAACGTTTGATTCAATCACAAATGCAGGCAGGGGTGGTATGCACCTTTTTGAGCCAGGCCCAAGATACAGTGATTATATGGATATTTATAAATACAATTATAAAATATACAATAAACATCTCCTAAAAAGATGATTGCAATTATTTACATTACTATATATGAATGCTTAAAAGCCATCATGCAAGTTATGTAGAACACACACACTAATTAATCTAGACTTAGGAAGCCTGAAAAAAAACGGGCAGCCTAGGGATACAGACCCTCTGCATCTATTAAATTTTTATATTGCTTTCTGGTCATCTTGCATTAAAGTCATTGGCACATTAATTAAAAAAAAACTCCATCCTTCTGGTTATGCTTTTAATATTTAATCTTGATTTCACTCCACAACCCTCCAAGTATAAACACAATATACATATACTGTAGGTATAAGATCTTTTATCCAGTTTTGAAAAAAAATAGGAACAGTCCAGCAGATTGACAAAAGTTAGTCTAGTAGCAGACTAAAGGTCCATACACACTGGCCACACTGCCCAGTGTGTATGCAGGGCCGGTGTAAGGCTTCTCAGCCCCCTAGGCAAAACCTCAACAACCCCCCCATACTGCTACCAATACCCACTTTCCGGAATGGCAGGTTCACCCAGCCCCCAGGGAAGGTGGGCAAGTCCCATGCTTTCCCTGGAGGCCTCCCTTTGCCATCCACAATAAAGTACAAGGAGGAGGGGGCAGAAATGTAGGGAAGTATGCCTCAAGGGAAAGTATGGAGGTGAGGTCTTCGTGAGGAAACGTTCCACAGCTGCCACCTGCACCTTATGGACATCCTTGATTTTTTGATAGGTAGACTTGGTGGCGCCCCCCCCCCCCCCCAGGCGCCCAAGCTGCCTAATGGTAGAGCCGGCCCTGCATGTATGGACAGCGATGAGGACACCACTGCAGGGAAAACCACTCAGTGTATACACACTGAGCGGCTTTCCCCCGGACCCGGCTCCGATGGAGGGGAAGGACGGCGTTGCATAGCTCTATGCAAAGCCGTCCTGAAAGCCGCTTATCTGGTATAACCAGTAGATGAACGGCTTTCCCGGTGATGTTGCGGGAGTGCGCAGCAGCGCTCACCACTCATCGTCGGGCCATACACACTGGGCAGCTTTGAGCTGAAAGCCGCTCAAACCTGCTGTTTTGAGCAACTTTCAGTTTAAAGTCACCCAGTGTGTATGGGCCTTAACTGTTCTCAAAATGGGCAAAACCATGAGCAGTACAGGTGGGGCAGATGTAACATGTGCCGAGAGAGTTACATTTGGGTGGGGGGTTTTGAAACTGAAATCTAAATTGCAGTGTAAAAATAATGCAGCCAGTATTTACCCTGCACAGAAACAAAATATCTCACACAAATCTAACTCTCTCTGCACATGTTACATCTGCCCCACCTGCAGTGCACTTGGTTTTGTTCATTTTGAGAACAAATTTGTACTGCAATCAGATCTGAATAAGGGCCAGAACGTGGATGATTACAATATTATGTATAAGTTTTATTTTGTATTGTTTATTTGACTTTTCTGTATTGTCATCGTCTCCTGCTGATCGGCTCCATGATTAGCATATAGGACCCCTTCTCCGTGTGCTTCCCTACCCAGGGCTGTGATTCCTTCACTAATCTCAGCCTCACTTCCGACTCTTGTTGATCACTGCTACAGTACCTAGGATAGAGAAGCCCAAAAGTTTCCCAAACACACAACATATATAGTATAGTGTTCATTCTAACACCCGCCAACTTTGAAAATCCATGCAGTTCCTCTTCCTTGCCTGGGGTGTCACTGTCTGCTGTGGTGTTTCTAGCACAGGTCTGGTTTGCATATAAGTGCTTATATATACAGACCACACTGTGCTAGAAGAATTACAGCAGACAGCGACACCCCAGGCTGGGAAGAGGAACTCCATGTGTTTTCAATGATGGCGGGTGCTAGAATGAACACTATAGTATATATACAGAGACACAAGAATTGTGGTTCAGTTTGGGCATCACTCATAACATCAACTATAACCATAGTTGCTGACTTTCTTGTTGTCTCAGAGTGGTCAGTGCTATATATGGGAGGGTGAAGTGGCTTAGGAGATTGGGGGTGACCATGCCTCTATCTGTACAGTGGCATTGTACAGTGGGATGTGGGCTATGATGATCAGCAAGTGGGTGGCTTGGCAGCCAGTGGGGGCCAGATGTGGGAGACTTGCCCACTCTTTCAGGTGGCTTGGAGTGCCACCCAAATTCAGAAATCCCAGGAGACAGGGCAAATATGACTATAACTAATACACTGATAAAGAATATATTATCCCTATTGCATGAACGCTCTATCCCTGTGATGCCATGCCACAGCATTATCTGGGTATTTCTCAGGAAAAAAAACAAAGAGAAATGACTACCGCTGGCACCCCCTACTCCGCCACAAGACCCACCACTGCTCATACTCAACTACATCTGGGATTGGTGATCAGACCTCCTGGACCTCCGATGTTGTAAAGTTATATGTATCACTTTACTGCACAGAGTGTAACAGGAGCAGCAGGAAGGTCCGATGACTGGCAGCCCTCACCAGAGCACCCATCACCAGTCCCTAGGTAGGTGAGTATGAATTGTATTGTTTGTTTTTAAACTCTGTGATCAGCCATTGAAAACACATAGCTGATAACACTGGCAGGGACCCTTTACTCCTTTCTCTGCCTAGGGCCAGATAACCCTTATCAGGTTAGGCATATCTTAGTGAGCCCTGTGCTTACACCAGCTGAATCTGGCAACATTGCTCACTACAGATTTCAAATTCTTTTTTTTTTTTTTTGTAAATTTTACCAGATTGCATTTCCCATTAGAATTATGGGAAATGTGATCTGGCTACTTTTCAGTAAGAACTTGCTCCAAAAGCCCTTTCAATTATTCCAGGGATACTAAAATAATGTGAATAGGGTGTGAAAACACCTCTTTTTTTTACATTATTTGAGTAAAAAAGTGATAATAGATCTGTCACTAATATACAAGTCTCTTAAACAACCCCTCCCCTAATGGCTCCCTATTGGCTCTTTTGCATAAAGTAAAACTCCCCTGTCTGATTCATACTATGAACACAATGCATTAAGATTTAAGCCCCATCAGGCTGAATGCTCTTCTGTTAGCCTGAACAGAGCCGGCCCTAGCCTAAATGACGCCCTAGGCAAGATTTTGGCTGGTGCCCCCTAGCACTGCCACTAGTTCCGCCTCTGACCCTGCTCCCCTTTCCCAGCACCATCAACCCTCATCATAGCAGTCATCATTTTGGTGCTCCTACCCGCAATATTTTAAATAGAAACAGTGCACACATTCGGTGCGCAGCCCAAACAGGGGTGTGTTCTTGCTGGGAAGGGGCATGGCCACCCAATAGTACCCCCAATTCAAATTATGCCACACAGTAGTGCAACTTTATTCACATTATATCATGCGATGGTGTACCTTATTCACGTTACATCACACAGTAGTACCACTTTACCTTATGTACATTACTCCTTACAATATTCACATTATACCCTTAGAAAAAATCCTGAGAAAATATTTTATTTTAAGCACCTACATGGCCACACTGCAACCGAGCACAAAGCAGTGTGTGCTGGGCAGAGGAGAAGAGCTGCAGCTGCTGCTGTCACTTAAGGGGAGGGGGCCCGGGGCCCCCACTGGGCCCTTCCATCAGACTTTGGCCTGGGTAATTTGTACCCCCTACCCCTTTCTCTCGGTACCCCTGATAATACCACACAGTAATGCCCCTTACACATGTCGCACATTATTAATGCATTTATACATGACACACATAATGCCCCTTACACATATGTCGCACATTATTAATGCATTTATACATGACACACATAATGCCCCTTACACATATGCCGAACACTATTGCACAACCAACCCACCCGCAGACAGCACTCGCACAGCCGCTAACACTGTGACCTCTGCCTCTGCTTGGATACAGATGTTTCCTCATACATCTTGACTCAATAAGCCATGCAGCTCCTGGCCAGTTCTGCTAACGTTGGGTGCATTTTTTGCTGAAAATTCATCTTATTTGCATTGTTATGACCAGCACACACAAGGAGCTTCCGATGATTAAAATGATATGCGGCATGCCTATATTCTGTGTGCGACTGTGGCTGTACCTGCATACAGAATGCTATGTTACAGTGATCTCCATGAATACACTATTTCATATGCAGGTACAGGCTGTATCCAAATGCCACTCACACACAGAATATAGGCATGCTGCATATCATTTTAATCAGCAGAAGCTGCTGATGCCCCTAGGCATTCCAAATGCCCTAGGCAATTGCCTAGTTTGCCTATGCCTAAGGCCGGCTCTGAGCCTGAAATATAGCAGTTTTTGCCTGGTAAAAAGTGGCAATACTCTATGAAGATCCAGCTTTTTCCCTTGATGTACTATAGTTCAATGGCTGCCTGTCCGCAGGAAGCCTTTTCCTGAATACGAGTCAGGGGATCAGAAGGGCTGCTTATTATTTCATAATGATTGAGGAGTTACAAGGTATTATTTATTAATACAGTAGCAGCTTTTCATGGTCACTAACTTCTCTAAAAATCACCTCCCAGGCTTCAATGTCCAGCACTAATTATTTGCTGGTAAACGTCCAACTGTAACCTAACGAGTGCCTGACAGCAGCCAAAAAGTCAAAAACATACCATGATCCAGAAATTTCTACCTCATTGCATTATGCAGCAATAATCTCACACAAAGGTAATATAATTATAATCATGGCCAATATTGGC
This sequence comes from Crinia signifera, assembly GCF_055691185.1. NCBI lineage: Eukaryota > Metazoa > Chordata > Amphibia > Anura > Myobatrachidae > Crinia > Crinia signifera. The sequence goes on along the minus strand of NC_139225.1, from coordinate 96,004,967 downwards.
AAATAATAAAACAGAGTGTTTACAATGTTAATTTGCAAACAGGGAAGCTGCTGCTGTGCGCTGTGATATCAGGGAAGGTTAAACTGCTCCTGCGCTTATAACGAAATTATAGACAAGCATATTCTGTTCTCTCCGGGGTCTTATATACTTCAAGGAAAACATCTTCCAATTATCATAAAATGCGATCTCCAATTTTCACAGTTCAGCTATAGCAGGCTGATTGAAGATGTAAAAGCGGTGGCTTAGAAATTTATATATAATCCTCTGCAACCATTTTCTCATGAGTAATAGCAATACCTCAGCTATTTACATTCAGATTGCCTGATATTTATAATGGTATTCCCAGCGGGCACATGCAATCAAATATTTTGAACAAACAAGTGTTTTCTTCTTAATATTCATATCACTTTCCATTACTAAAACACACACCTTTTGTAATATTTGTGAGGAAACTTTGTTAGGCCAAAGTAGGGTTGCTGACTTTGTAGTCTCCTCTCTGGGAGAAGCCCGGAGAGGAGACTTTTAGGAGGACTTCAGGGGGCGGGACTTGAGCATGACATCATTAAGCCCTGCCCCCAGGATGGGAAATAACCACATTTGCCAATCTTTGTGGAGGGAACTGGGCTAAAATGATGCAATTATGACACTATATTCCCGCCCCCTCCTTGGAGATCGGCAGATCGGGTTATTTACATGCTGCGGTAATGGGGGAGGAAGCTGCGACAAGGGAGCTGAGTGGGGGTCCCCCAGAATCCAGGATCGTTTCCCACCTTTTCAGGGGGGGGGGGGGGAGGGGACCCAATTTTTGGGACCCTCCAGGCCATTTTGGGAGGATAGGCTACCCTGGAAACGCAATGTCTTCTGCATCCCACCAAAATATGTCATGTTTCTTTATTGTTCCGACAAACTCTGTGGTGCTAAGGTTCCAGCTTTTATACTGTTCCATGATTTTAATAGGGACATAAATAAAATAATAATAGTAATATTAACATCAAAAACAACAACATAAGAATAAATCAATAGCAGTGATTTTCTAATAATAAAATACCTTTGTTATGATAGAAAGGTAAAATCTTTTTTCACTAAGGGCCAGATGTATCAAGCTTAAAAAAGTGATAAAGTGGAGAGTGATCAACAGGCAGCCAATCAGCTCCTAACTGTCATGTTACAGGCTTGGTTTGAATATGATGGTTAGGAGCCGAATGGCTAGTTTTTTATCACTCTTTGAAGCTTGATACATCTCGCCCTAAATATACACCTTAGCCAGTGGCGTAACTATGGAGGGTTCAGGGGGTGCAATTACTATGGGGCCCGGGTCTTTGGGGGGCCCGAGGGCTAAGCAGGCATCCCCTGCACCCATTAGACCTTTATTAGCTGGTGCCCCGGCAGCCGCAGTGCTGCCGTCCCATCCCTTTCTTCCCCTGATCCTTCCCGACCACGGTACGGCTCCACGTGCCTTGTCTCCCCCCCTCCGCAGCAGCTTTATAGTCGCCAATCAATGAAGGGGGGAGGAGCTGGTCTGGCTAAACCAGCCTCTGCTCTCCCCTCTCTCTCTATGACGCTGCCGGGGCTCAACGTCACTATCTGGTGACCAGCCCCGGCGCGAAGAAGGTGCTAGTGCCGGCACTGCCGGGGCGACAGGGAGGGTGACATCGGGACCCGGTCTGACTGCCTGCCTGCCTGACATCAGCGCCATTGAGGGGACCCACTGATGTGGACACGCTGCGCTGCTGAGGAGATCCGGCGCCGATATGGAGGTACAGTAACACAAGGCAGTTTATACTGTGGGATGGCAGGGGGGGCACATGATGCCTGGTCAGGTCTGGTGGGATGAATGAAGATCTTCCCTCACTCTCTTCTCTCTTTTTTCCTCTGTCTTGCACTCTCCTCCTCCCCAGCCACCTCTCTCTCCTGTTTTCTTCCCTCCCCTTTCCCCTGTCCCACCCCCTCTCTCTCTCTCTCTCCCTTCCCCTCTTTATCCCCCTAAACCCCCCTTGTCTCCCCCCTCACTCATCCTCCCCTTGTCTCATCTCTCTCACTCTCTTTCACCCTGCCCCACTCACTCTCCTCTTTCTTTCTCTCCACTGTTCTTTCTGTTTTCTCTCAACCCTCTTACTCCCCCTCTTCTGCCCCTATTCTCTTTCTCCTCCCCAGCTATCTCTTTCCTGCCTTTCCCCTCTCTCTTTCTTTCCCCCTTACTGTTGCACTGCCTGACACTGTCTCTACCAGACTCTCTCTCTCCCTCCCTGACATTCTCTCTCACTCCTGCTCATACCTCTCCCTTTCTCGCTTGCTCCACTCCCTCTTTATCCTCACATTCATTCTCTTTTCCTGTCCACCCCTATCTCACATCTTTCCCCAGCTTCCGTTTGGTCTCTCAGCGGCACGAGGGGGGGCGGGGGGACCCATAGCAAAATTTTGCTATGAGGCCCAAAGAGTTCTAGTTACGCCTCTGACCTTAGCTATAGCTGAGGCTGCCGAGTCATATTTAGTTTCCCTGGGATACTGGCTAGTAGCAGTAACAGGACTATCGCCACTTTGTTGGCAACTCTTGGCCCACCCTGAGCATGTGTGACCTGGTTTTGCCTCATCACACATACACAATAAATGCAGAATATCAGTTATACTTGCATTTACAAAAAATATACATAAACAAAAATACTAACGAAAACAAACATAAAAATTACACATTTTAGGTCAGAATAAAATCAATGAGAGGCTCTCTCACTCCGGGGGTTATTCAAACTGGATCGCTGTGCTGATTAATTTGATAAAGAATACTTGTACAGTATAGTGTGTGATTGAGCAGAACAGAAAGGCTACATTGTAGCACTTTGTGTACAGGTTCAGAGACTCAGACACACAGATATACTGTACAAGTGTCTCATACAGTATCAAATGAATCAGCAGTCTCCTCATGCATTCTAGTCACATTGTGTTGTAACTAAGAAGCATTTTATGGAAAAAATAAGAGCATCAGAGGTGCCTGATGCTAGAAGTCCCATGTGACGTGGTGTGCCATAGCCCCCGCCTCCATGCTTCTGGACGCAGCCAGCATCCCCACAGTTTTGGCCCTTCAAGCCCCTGGATGCCCACACTCTGCTGCCAGGGCAACAGCCAGAGACAAGCAGTGCTCAGCAGCCCACAGCCCTTTGGTTCTCCCCACAGCTCTTGCACCCCATCCACTGAGTGTAGCAAGAAGCATGTCATCTCCCATGGCAATGAACATGAAACCCCCTTGGCATCGAGCATGAAGCCTCTGGCATCGAAAAAGAAACTCCTAGCAATGAGCATGTGGGTAAGTGGCACTTATGTGGCATAATATATAATGGGCATCACGGTGTGTAGCATGCATCATGTGTAATAGCCTCTAGCTTTGTGTGACCATGCCCCCTCATGACATGTGGAAACACCTATTTTATATATAGTGAACATTATATATAATATATATATATATATATTTTGATCATTATTATTATTATTATTATTATTATTATTATTATTATTATTATTATTATTAGAGAGTGCCATATCTTTTGAATGATTTCATATGGAGCTGGTTTATGGGCTGCTCGTGGCACCCGATAGATGTTTTAAAACAGCTGGTGTACCGGATCCTGTAGGGGTGCTGTGAGGCAGTAAAGCTAACAATTATCCCGTCCGTGGATGCCCATATATACATCTTGAGAGGAGGTCCATGGTGACACCATAAGCTTCTACACCAGGTGACACCTCTGCTGACACCCACTCTCGCTTTCCCTAATTTACCATGAAGCCCTCTCTTTCTCACTGACCAAACCTATCTCGCTCACTTTCTCATTCCACTTTTTGCCTCAATGTCCCTAGTTCCCTTCTCCATTGCATTCATTTATGTGCATTGGGTACACCCTCATTTTCTACAATATACTGTATATATATATATATATATATATATATATATATATATATATATATATATATATATATATAAAAGTTGCAAGTTTTAAGTAAAACAAATAGGAACATTCGACATAAAGGGTGTTAAAAAAAATTAAGGGAATCAAACCATAAAAAGTAGATGCATTGCCAAGTACAACTGGTGTGAACATACACAATTAAATCTTAATAAATGATAACTTCTGAGCATAGTGATTTGTTAAGCCCAGCGATTTTCCTCATCATTGTTGTCCATACACGTGTGTATGGGCCTTAAGTTGAGCATTGACTAAATGGTGTCTTTTCAAAAATGCTGCTCTTCTAAATTCAGGCCATGTGCTTTAAAAGGGTGAAAATATTTAATGCAAAATGCTCCCTAATCTCCTTATTTATAAATACAACAGTTTAATGCTAAAATGTATTCTTTAATCCCACACATAAGCATCTCTGTGTAATAATTGACAGTTCCCTGTAAGCATAATTAATACACAATGATTTGAAATACACACCCAATCTTTCTTCAAGGCAGGATGTTTTGTCTGGATTCAGCCCAGATTTAATGAATTCCCTAATTTACAGATGACTTCCAGTGGGACCTAAAATTCTTTCATGTAAAGTGCTTCAATTAATTGTGTAAACAATTCTGCGATAATGCAATTAGCAAGCTTATTGAATCAGAGAATGACAATTTCCAGAATGCCGACATATTTTTTACAAACTGTTCTTCAAAGCTTCTTTCGTCTTACAAAATGCGATGGTGCTTGTCAAATAGTTTGTAAATTCAAGACATTTTAAAGATGTTTTTCTGTCAGTATAATGCAACCTGCTTTCTGTTTCTTAATGCATCGAATGCAGACTCCTTGGTGGTATGATACCTTTGCAGACCCCTTGGCAAAAACATCACACCTAATGAAGTACTGTAAGACAATGAACCACTTGGGAGTTGGGGAAATTTAGCATGTAAAAAAAGGATTCCGTGATTCCCACCTGGTTCTTTTGTGAGGGGGCAGAGCCAATAAGATCAGATTGATTTAGATCAGGGATGGGAAACCTTTGGCCCTCCAGCTGTTTCTGAACTTCACATCCCAGCATGCACTGCTACAGTTTTGCTATTTGGCAATGCTAAAACTGTAGCAAAGCATTCTGGGCCCCAACAGCTGGAGGGCCGAAGGTTCCCCATCCCTGCTTTAGAATAAGGTTGTATTGACTCTACCCCATCCCATTTTCCCTCAAATGGCAGAGACTTATATAATAACAGTCAGGGTAAAAAATGTATGCCAGGGGGGTTCTGGGTACTCAGAATGCACCACTGGTGTGGAGGATTTCTGTATAAATAAATACTTGACTCCTGTCTTTTTTTTTTTGTAAAGGTGTACTGCAAATCCCAATGATCCAGGGCATGGAGTCCAAGATTCTCAAATTTTCAGCATTGCCAGGCAGTTGAAAATATGGATGACAGGGCTAGGTAGTTCTTGTAATTCGATGGATATATATAGTTTCCAATGTACCATAAAAATCAATGCACAGTCAATACCTGTATTTTGACTTCCAAAACCAATTGTAGCATGCCTGCCAACTTTGCCAATTTACCCTTATGAGCTAAAAGGTCAAAAAGTTATATTTTATCAATCAAAACCGCGACTGGTAAGCTGTGATACAATCCAACATTATCAGAAAGGAGTGTCACTCATTTTGCACTAAATTACACAACTTAGACCAAAGCTTGTAGACTGAAGGAAGTATTCAATCTGGGATTCCGAATGACGGAACTTCCCGACAGTCAGAATTCCAGGCTGTTTTCATTTGGTCCAATTCAACATTCAGACTGTCGAGTGTCATAAATTCCGTGGATCGGCGAAAACTACCATGGATTGTCAAAAAAGGCAGTGAATTTGACAATCTCCTGCCGTTTCTGATAAAACACATCCGACATTAAAAAAAGTCAGTAAAAGTAAGTAAGTTTAATTTAAATAGCGCACTTTTTCAGATCAGATCTATCAGATCTGATATCCTTCAATGCCTTCGTTAATGGCAGCAATGAATAGGTGAATGCCGATATTTTCCTTGTCGGGAAGTATTAGTACAGATTGAATAGCCCCCTGAACCTGCCCTGTCATATGATTATTATTATTATTTTATTTATAAGGCGCCACAAGTGTTTCGCAGTGCCGTACAAAGGAACAATACAGGGAGACAAAGCTTGGCATAACATTGAATAAATAACAAAAATACAGTACAAATAAATAGCGCCACAGATCAATACACATTACAGCTTAAATGTAAGTAGTGAGGACTCAATAAGCATACAACTAGAGGCTTGATGCCAATGATGGAGAGGAGTATGCGGACAAAGATGGTCACTGAGTGTTGGAGTATAGGAGAGCTGTGAGTGAAATGTGAAGAGAAGTGGGCTTTGACAACAGGAGGGAAGAGGGCCCTACTCGGAGGAGCTTACAATCTAGTAGGAAGGGGAGACAGACAGATTACAAGAGGTGCAAGCGAGTGGGTGGTGGTTAGATAGCAGGATGTAAAAAGGCAAGGGGTCGGAGAACCAGCTGGTTTATGCAGTGGAAGGGTACGCTTTGATGAATAGGTGAGTTTTCAGTGCCCGTTTGAAGCTTTGATCCCATTCATATTTTTCTCCAAACCAATGAGTTATCCTGTATAGTAGCGAAATAACTATACAATGAAATTTACATTTCCAAATATTATGTTTTGAAAAACTTTGTACCAACTTTTGTAGCAAGTACAATATTACAATATATTTCATGGAATTTTGTATCCTTACCTAAAAATAAAATAATTCCTTGTTGGAAATATGTGATAGCCAGCCATAGCCAGGGAAAGGCAATACTGGAAACTGTATTTTCACCTCTAATAGTATTCTTTTACATCTCCTACAGAGCGGTATTAATTCAATCACAGCTATAAAAATGGAGCACGTCTTGCATAAGCAGATAAATTATTAGAAAGAGTATAAATCACTGGCCCATAATGTGATGCCGACAAGATTCAATGCAATTTACAGATAAATATGAGAAATGACTCAAGCTTTTTACTGAATTAAAAGTGGCAAAAGTTTTCAGAAGACAAACGATTAGCCGTGACCACACGTTCATCTGCAATCTAAAAAGGTGAAAAAAGAGACATAAAGGAGACGGGGGAAAAAAATCATATTCCCCAGTCCTAGTAAAAAATGAATTACTTTTTAAATGGCAAGTCATATATCCTGTGTATACTGATATGATTAAAGGGGGACTAACACCTGCAGTGTTCTGTTCTTTTGGTTACTTTATCCAATGGCTCTGGAGTCATAACAGAATAGTTTTATATCATTTATAATATGCAAATTAACGATTAATTGAAAACTGCAAGACTGGTTCTTTTTGGGGGGGGGGGGGGGGGTTAAGAGTATTTCTCTTCACACACACACACAAGGCCATAACTAGGATAGTGTGAATTGTGCCTGAAGCTGGCAATGCACTTGTCCGATTTGGCCAATTTTTATACCTGATTCTGATGGATTGGGACAAGAAATCTGGAGAAAAGTTTCCAAATCGCATGTGTTTGATATCCGGTCCTGTGCACATCAGATCAGAGCCGGAGATCAGACCTGCCTGCGCACGTCCCACTTTCAACTTCAACAGTCTCCTGGCAGGGAAGGGTACCGCATACGATATAGCGTATGTAAAAGGACCGCATATGATATATCGTATGTGATCCACCCACCCAGGATGTTCTAGGTGGCTCAAGGGAGATCGCAGGTGAATTCTACCCTCGGAGAAGTAGCATAGTGTACGGGCGCCTTTAAGCACAGTGCTGCGGGGCTGGGGGGGGGGGGGGCTGTTGGTGACACCTGTCAAGTATGTGCTTTAATTACTTACCCCCCTTGTATCCCTGGATCTCCTGACTATGGGCAGTATTCAATGAGAAAAATTCTCCGTGTTTTATGGCGAGTTTGTGCTTTTCTCGCCTTGGATGGAGACTTTTGCTCTCCAAAAGCGAGCAACCCTATTCAATGTGAAATATTCGCCGTCTTTTTAAGTAATTTTCGCCGTCTCTCTCCGTGTAGAAATTCTCCATCTTTTGATGGAGAGCTGGAATGTGAACTTTTAATCTAAAAGGTTTTTTTTTTTTTATTTTGGTGTCAAAAAATCAGGTTTTTTTTTCTGTGAAGGGGCATGTTATTTTTATTCATGTGCTTATAGCACATGAATATATATTTAATAAAAAAAAAAAAAATTTTTAAATTTTTTTTTTTTTTTTTTTACACAGTGCAGCCAGCAGGGGGCCGGAGCGCTCGAGCCGCTCATTAGATATTCATATATTCACTGCACCCGAACGTAACTATGCACGAACGGTGCAGTGAATACTGGGTCCCCCGCTGGCTATAGGGGGGTGCAGCCTGGGTCCTGGAGAGCCCCCCTCCCCTCCACAGTCCTCTGGAGCAGCCAGGGAGACTTTAATCTCTCTGGCTGCTTCCGGCTCCCTGAAAGCTCCCTGCTCCCTGCAGGGGTTAAGACTCGCCGCGAGTGGCGGCGAGTCTTAACCACATTGAATAGAGGGAGCAGGAGTGGCAGCGAGCCCTCCGGAACACGGAGAGTGCATGGAGAGCGAAATAAAACGCTCTCCATGCACGGAGAACTTTTTCATTGAATACTGCCCTATGCCTGTTTTTTTTACAGGGAAAAGGGTAACTGGGAATGCAAGTGCACAGGCGCAAAGAGTCTGTGTGTAGAGATAACAACTATAGTGATCCACAGTTATAGAATGTCTGAGAAATTCTGAACAAATAATAGGTGTGGAGGTGCTCCCATGAGAGTAAAATTGTCAAGCAAAAGAAGGAGAAAAAAGACTCTTTTTGTTGGGGGACTCTTTAATTGACTGATTTATTTTAATGTAATAAGTATGATGTGGGATTATATTAATATTGAAAATAAACTCCTAATCAAAAATATTGCTTTTGCTGTGTTTTTGGGGTAATACCTCAATGAAAATAGTTAAAATTTAACTTTTATTGACTCAAGAATAAAATAAATTAGGATGGGTTGACACACACTGATACAGACACATACAAGACAAAAAACATATAATATGTGTACTCTAATACACTATGTAGGAGAATCTCAATTTAGTCTCCTTCCTGGATAGATAGAACAGTAACGTTATGCTGTCAATATGGAAAGTATAACATTGTTTTAGAAAGAGCTCATTACAATGTACAATGTACAACATTGTAATGAGCTCTTTCTAAAACAAAGTTAAGGTCCATACACACTGGGCGACTAAGCCCAGCGTGTATGGACAACAATGATGAAAATCATCGCTGCGGGAAAGCTGCTCAGTGCATACACACTGAGCGGCTTTCTCCCTGCCCAGCCCCAGCGGAGGGGCGAGGGCGGCATTGCATAGCGGAGCGCTATGCAAAGCGGCCCTGAAAGCCGCTCATCTGCTGGTATAACCAGCAGATGAACGGCTTTCCTGGCAATGTTGCGGGAGCGCGCAGCAGCGCTCACTGCTCATCGCCGGGCCATACACACTGGGTGGCTTTGAGCTGAAATCCGCTCAAACCTGCTGTTTTGAGCGACTTTTAAGCTCAAAGTCGCCCAGTGTGTATGGGCCGTTATACTTTCCATATTGCAGTGATTGTCTGATTGCAGTAATTGCAGTACACTATTAGCGACATTGGATCCAACAGGGATAAAATAAATTCATGTCATGGTGTATATGTGTGTGTATATACATGTTAAATAACTGTATCACAGATTACCCCGACTTGCACAAAGTGTATCAATTTTTACAACTACCACCTTTAAATAACTGGGTAAGTGAATATATATTCACCTAACAGTTCAAGGCATTGTACTGTAGCTAATTTAAGCAACATAGTTGCATAAAAATTTGTTACATGACTACAAATTATCAGAAGTGTTACAACACACTGGGAATTCTCTCAGTCATTGCCAGATACCAGTGTGGTGGATAATAGCTATATTGAACACAGACTGCATTCATAACAACACACAGAGGCAAAATAGTCACTGTACTATAATAATAATAATAATATACACACAACGGTCAGCTCTATTTTAAATTTATTATCACATTTTATGCAAATCTTTCACAATGTTCACAATGTTTTTAATATTTTGCAGCTTTTTAAACTTAAACAATAAAAGTTAAATTTTTATATTTTTCTAAACGAATATATTGATCGCTGAAGGATTTCTTTTTCTTCCTCTGCTATATAAATGTAAAATGCAAGTTGATCTAATGTGAAAAGACCATACAACATTTCTAAGAATAGTATACAGATTATACGATAAACGTTATTCACCCAAATACTTTTTTTCTTTACAAATCAGAGTTTTTGAGCTCCCCAAGGTGTCTAACATTATATATAGACATGAAGAACGGACTGCGGAAAATTAGAAACTTCTCTGTGATCACAACTTAGAAAAATGTTTAAAATAAAGTTATTTTAGGCTTAGTGTATAAAAGAAAAAAACCTCAGAACAAAAACCCTTTAAATCACCATAGCAATCTGTCCCATTTTAGCATCCACCAACTGAAATGCTTCCATGCTGTTTCATTCCGGCCACCGAGACCCATCAAGCAGCTCTCCAAAGGATATTTCGACACTTAACATTTTATACCAAGCTACATTAGCAGAGCAGAAATAGGATCTGATTGGTCTGTTAACAGCAACCTATATTACCACTCAACAGGAAACTGAAAAAAAGCTGCAGAGAGATTAGGTTGAAAAATATACAAAACTTGAAAATAGAAAATAACCTCACTAGACAGGAAGCTAAAGTTTATCTTCATGATCCCTTGGAATCTCTCAATGGCCATATAGCAGATATTTTCAACAGCCCTGCAGTGTTACTTTAAGTGAGATAGCATCTTACTTTCTAGTCCTCACTAAAGTTTAGACATGGCCTGTCTTCTTCAGCAAGATAGAAGGAAATTGTATGAATAAAGAAAAAAATATTTACTACGAGGTATCATCAGGGCTGGGCTGGCCATCTGGCACATTGGGCAAATGCCAGGAGGGCTAATGGTCTGGTCTACAATGGATAGGAATTTTTGGCTTTTGCTCTTCAAAGATAGGTGCAGCTAGTAGCTTGTGATAGTTACCCACTACCACAAAAATAGAATGCAAAAAAAAAATGAAACCAGCGCAACTAATTGAGAGTTACTTAAACCACAGTAAACGTCCTTAATCTTTATAATATTTATTTATAAACTCTCTCACGCGTTGACATCAAGATTCACCCTGGTCCAGAGATGGACCTCTCCTAGGCCTGGATCAATCCTGCGTCAGTGAGACGTGTTTATATTCCAATGACTTTTTGTCAGTGTCTCCTTATTTGTATATATTCAATGGTTTGTTTCTCCAGAAAAGAGACACTCATAGTGCATTACCAATGTATATTTTGTACAAGGAAACAACAAAAATAAGTGTAACTGCATACCAGAAGGGGGCCTCTCCTAGGCCTGGCTTGATCACGTTCTTTTTAGAGAAGAAAACTCCATCCTTATTCCTTGATTACATCCGAAACAAAGGGGAGGGTGCAAATCTCATAGTGTAAAACCTTAAGCACTTCATTTTAAACAACAAGACAATACAATAAAATAGAAAAAATTCTAATACCGTATAGGGCCTTATAAGGAGTTTGTGATCGTAAATAGGCGGTGGATGTTAATACCCGGGTAACACCATCCTAATACTGGTCAGCAAGCACATCAAATATCCAGGATTCCACACGGTCATAAGAGCAATTTCCTGTACCACCAACATGTTTTGGCTATCTCAGAGCCTTCCTCAGAGTGTACAGGAGTGTTGAACCTTATGCCATATATATACCCAAATAGGGATACACTCACTTCCTTTTTGTGTGTGGGCGGTGTCCTATTCCTGGCTTAATTTATATAGCAGTAGTGTATATTTAAACCCATCGGTTTCATATATAGACATCTTCAAATGTAGTTAATAGCACAGAATAAAAATACATAATAAAAGGTGGTATATTTGTATTGATTTGAATCATAGTTCCAATATATCGTAAGCGGAAGTAGATTTTGCGTTCCAAGGCTGTGGAACGCATCCTATCCGGTATAGTGAATAGTGTTCAGCACCATTAAATATATTAAAAACGGCCCACTCCCAAATATAGAGTATACTTTCTTATTCATAAACGGTGTTGCTTTTTTTACTATAAAGGAGTGCTCATGCCAGCGCTAAAAAGCGGGACCGTTCCCGAAAGTTACCTTGCATTCCACACTCGTGGAATGCACATCCCCTGACGTCATTTGTATAGGGTCCGCTTACAAGTGAGAATGATTTAGTAATCCGGAAGTGGTAATGTGCATCTCACTCTCGTGGAACGCATACCGCATCCGGCCAAGAACCTGGAAGTAGCGCTGCGCTCCATACTAATGGAGCTCACGCAACTCCCGGAGTTACAAGCTTCTCATTTATCTCTGCATTCCACTGGCTTTGGGCTAGTCTGCCAGGGACTAGCTGAGAAGCTCCAGCTCCCACCGCTCCGCTCAGCCACATGGCATACAGAGACACAGGTGCTTGGGGATAACAATAAAACAATGGAAACAAAATAACAATTTATGAAGTAGCTTAAAATTGCTGCTATTCAGGCTAAACGATTGTAGAATTAAATTTCTCATTTATAGTAAGCACCCTAATGGCAATAATGGCCCTAAAGAATGGGATTTGCTTATCAGAATAATGACATAATGGATGTATCTGTTTTACTTGTCTTTTCATCCCTACAATATGGCTGACTACCGACTTGCCACAACAAGAACTGGAAATTTGTATGAAACAATCGGAATGGCTGTGTAATGCACAACATACAAATGTATCCAGCCTTATTACAGGTGCGACTAAACGCTCTGCTGACTGGATGTCCACAAGTTAATGCGCACATGTATACATGCATAACCACGAGTCATAGATATGTCATTATGTGATCGTGGATGGGAATAGTCGCAGCCAGATGCATTAATCGCTGGCGTGATGCATGTGTACATGCGCACTTATAATGGCAACAAAGAGGCTGGTTTCATCTGTAATTCTACACATTCACAATCTTAAAAAAACACTCTGAAATACATACAGCTGCCCAAAGGTTTTCCAGCATTCATTAAATTTAGCACCATGATATAAGAAATAACATCAATGTAATTGGTAGGAAAACTGACAACTTGTTGCTACAGCCAATAAGCACTCATCTGATTAGCTTTAGGAAGCGATGGAATTCCTATCAATTACGTGTGTGCATCAAATACTCTTCATTGCTGCTTATATAAGAGTAAAGAGGCAGAACTGTCTAATACTGAATGTAGTGCAGCCTTATATCCTTGACCAAAGGGCACACACTCTACGAATGTAAAAAGACTTTGTATTGATAAACCTATATCAATGCTCACATACACATACCTTCCCAACTGTTCCCGTTTTTGCAGAACAGTCCCATTTTGCCAGCAGTGTCCCATGGTGGTGGGGGGCACCATATTTGCCAGCAGTGTCCCGTGGTGGTGGGAGGCACCATATTGCCAGCAGTGTCCCGTGGTGGTGGTGGTGATGGGGCAGTTGGGATTACCACCCCCCCCCCCCCTCATTTGCTGCTCTGCTTAGCACAGCAGCGGGGCATAGTAGACAATGTGCACATATGAGAGGGACGGGAGGCATGGCCAGCAGCTCACACATCACTGTCCCTGCTCCCTACTGCAGTGAAAACAGTGCATGGTTTCACCTGAGTGATGCGATCAAAGGCTACACCCTCTTACCTCAAGGCCACACCACCTATTTTCGGGCGCAAATATGTCCCTCTGACTTCCCAAAATGATTTGCATCAGGATAAAAGAAAACAACATAGAAGCTCTTTGTACTGTACACCGGTCACGACAAAGGATTTGTGTCTCCGGACCACAATAACTGCAGGGGATACATCATGTGGGGCTATACAATGTCACATGTACCAGGGAAAACTCCAACTGCTGGAAGCTTAATTGTTTTTAAAATGTTCTTCCAATTGTGTGATTTTTATTCTTTATATACACACACCACATACATAATGTATATGGATACATAAGACCAACATCGTTTCCAGCCACAAAAATATTTTCATAATCAAAAGTTGTACAAATAAATTGTACAACAAAAAAACAACAACTCTGATGTCCGTAAAGGGTTCCTATGGGGTTACCAGTGGGTTTCCAATACCCCTAAATATCCTGCACTGTTCTGTTTTGTACTGCCCTATATCAGATAAGCAGGAGAGTTGACAATGCCCCTCCTCTTTAACCTTCTCATTGGATTTAATGGGAAGTTTACAACAAAATTCAGAACTTATTCAGTACTTGAACAGGACAAAAACAGACGGAAACCATCTCCCAAATATCTTCGTGCCTAAGAAACCACCACAATCATCCCGCCTTTCACCCTCTTGCAAATAACCTGTATATTTGAATGTATTTACATATCTTGCATTCTGAAACCCCCATGCTGCCAAATGGTATACAGATGGAGCGTCCTCCATCCTTGCAATGGCTGGCGATTCTACCGGCAGCCACCAGCTGTCGCCAGGCGTCCAAGTCTGATGGAGTCCCTCTCTGCCGGCGCTCGCCAGCGGGGACGTTCTGGCAAGCACTGGGCAAAGAAGAGAGGGGCTCCATCTGTATGTGATACAGTAAATATAATATAATCTGCTTGCATGTTCAAATACCTGTGTCTGCAAATTCAGTCAGTGATTCTTTGTTAATTGAAGCCATACTAGGTTGGTGTTTGTTTAGCCATATGCAGGGTAACGTTACACCTTTTATCAGTTTATTATTTACGTCACTGCAAGCCATAGCATTATATGCAATCTAGGGTCAGCTATGCCAGTCAGTGTGCACTCACAAATATACAAAGTGTTTGAAAATGACCATCTGAATAGCTGTAGAGTTCAGATACAACATGTACCACAAATTACTCCCCTGTATCGCTCTCCATGGTGATCTCTCAGGATCAGTCACATCCCTCACTCCCCCTGAAACTCACCCCTCTATACACATTTCTGCCTCAGTTATACACTCCCCTCTTATTAACACTCATGAGAGACAGTTACACTTATCTCTCTCTACTGCTTCTAATAGCTGATGACATTTTGCTAAATCCAGACCCCAACTGCTTACGCAGATGCCTAACTCGTAGCAATATACAGTATAAACCCAGCTAACCTCATAAACATCAACTGTCTCCCTTCTCCCTCCAAATCACATCTGATCCTCCTGACCCCTGGCCAAACTGCTGGGTCACCGTATCAAACAGCCCACCAAGGATCCTTATGTATCAATACCTATTTCCCTATAGATTGTAAGCTTGCCAGCAGGGCCCTCCTACCTTTTTGACTATCTGTACATACCCAGTTTATTGTACCGCTACATATGGGGGAGTTAACTCTTCCTGTAACCACAGAGACTTAACTTGATCACAGCTTGTAGCTTATTACAGTTTGTTCCTTGTATTTTATCCTCCATACAGCACAATTATATGAATGAGTAACTTTTTTTTTTCCACTACTCATTACCATATATTAAGCGTGTGCTCACTGCATTACTTAATATTGTGCCAGTTTAGCAAACTGTAAACATATAGGGATAACAAGGAATTTTGCATTTTTGCTCAATTTTGTAATAAAATGTTTTAAAGGTCTCTCCTCTCCCAATGCCATGTACAGTATGTTGCTGTAGTAGGGAAACCATCAAACGACAAATGTTTGCAGACTAATGACACTGATCTGATCCCAATTACAACGTGTTGATTAAAACAGACACAAGGCTTTTTAATTTGACATATATTGAAGAGAGTCTCTGATACTGTAAATCTTTATTTCTACCCTGTCATATCACTTTATACAATAAAAACAGATTGAGTAAGGCTAAAATGTATTAATGATGAAATGAATACGCTCTTCATTACACCTTTTCCAGCATAGTTTTTGCATCCCTGGGTTTTAAACATAATTGGAGAGAACATCATTATCTAGAAGCACAGTTGGCTTACGGCTTGGTCAGACACCTCATCTCAGCATTGCCAAAGTATATAAAAACTCAAAAATGGGAAGACGTTTCATCTGCAATTAGGTGTAAGGATGAATTGAAGGCAATTAACTAAAATACAGAGATATTTGAAGATCATTGAGAACATTTGGTTATAAAACATGTTAAATGATCACTGTTCTCGCTATAGTGATGAACGCTTTTGCAGCAACATTTTTACCAACATGGGGAACTGCTGTGGTACTTCAGCATCTGTTACTGAACTGACAAACAAGATACTGTAACTAGTGGTAAATGGATGAGGCTACATACAGTAGCTTCATTTCTATAAAATGTACAATTTGTCCGTTAAGCAGAGATACACAGGGAGGAACTCAAATAGCCGCAAAAAAAATTCTGGGGCAAAAAACAGGTTTCTCTGGATATTTTTTGTGGGGTTTTTTATTGCGCCATTTTTAGTGTTTCAGGCAAAAACATAACAGCACCCCAAAAGTTTTTTTTTTTAACTCCTGTCTCAAGTAGACGGACATAACATTCAGATGATTGCCAGTTTTCAGGTCTAATTGTATAGCCCCGGGGAATCATGTAGCCATTGTCAATTACCACGGCTGATGGTATTCCCCCCACAGTAACTTTTTTACTAACCTGCTACTTCTACTTCTACAGATGGAGCACATCTCAGCCAGCGCTGGGAATCTCTGGCGGAGAGGCGCTCCATCTGTCGGGGCCATCACACGCTCGTGCATCCCAGTCACTCAGTAGCGGAGAGTGGATACCCTGCCTGTCTCCACTTCAGGAAGACGGGCAGGGTTTGGGTGCGTGCAGGGGCTACGGCCAGGAAGTTGGGGGTGGCAGGGAAGAGGCGGAGGGCTCCGTTAGAATGGGGCAGGCAAACATCTCGTGAAACATGGAGCTGCTCCATCAGTTGGCCCTACATTTTGCAGCTCTTTCCATGTTTCTGCCAGCTCTTTACTATGGCAAAGCAATGCGGTTTGGAAATCAAAGCTGAATATCAATCAGTTGTTTCTGTGCTATTTTACTGAGAAATGATTACACTAACGGACTTCCTATAACTGCAATAAAAGGTAATGAAAAGTCATCATTATCACTGCTTTTTAATAAATAGACCCTTAAATGTGCAATTAGTAAGAGAGAATTTCAGAATACAACTTTATGAATGGCAGGGCTGCCATCCAAAATTGTGGGGTCCAGTACAAATGAAAAAGACAGGGTCCCCACTTCCTCAATTTACCCCTACAGAAACGAGGAGGAATCAGACACACAGATACAGTGGACAGACTGTATAGGAGAGAGGGCAAAGGTACCTAAGTATTAGGGATGCCAATCCCGGAGCATTTTTTTAATCCCAGGATTGAAGATTGAAAAAGGCTTAATCCTGGGATCCCTGGGATTGGCCTCCCTAATAAAAAAAAAACACACTGCCCGCCCCCCAAAACTGCATCAGAGTGGGATTGCAGCTGTGTGGCCGGTGGGCTGCGCAGCGTGACCTCTGACCATGTCACATTGTGCACAGATGGAGACGGGAGCAGCCAGGCAGCTTCTGAGCCTGTACTCAAATGCTGCCTGGTATTAGAGTGCGCAATCTAATCTCAAAATTCAAATCTCTGCAATTTTAGGGGCAAATCCTGGGATCCCACCAATCCCAATCCCTGGATTGGCCACCCTTCTTAGTATATAGCAGCCATAATCTCACAGGACTCCAGTCCCAGTAGTCCTACCCAGATGGCGCCCTCATAAACGGGAACTGATTATATGAAGAGTATACAGATGGAGTCACTCTCCTTAGAGCAGGGGTGGGGAACCTCAGGCCCGGGGGCCATATGCGGCCCCCCGTAGCCAGTCTGAGTGGCCCACCCACCCGCCCTGCGGCTTTGCTTGGAGTCAAATAAAGGGGAATTCTCGCGTGAGGTCGGTAGTTCTTGCGAGATTCCTCTCAATCAACAGCAGCTGGAGACTGTCGGTCCTATTCAGTAGCAGCCGCCGGAGCGTGGGGCGGCTGCAGCAGGACAATTTATAAGATACATTTTTACATATGGCCCCCGAAGGATTTTTTCCCCATACAAACGGCCCTTGTCACAAAAAAGGTTCCCCACCCCTGCCTTAGAGCATCTCCTGGCACGCCATGCACCATCCCCACCCATCTGCCAGAATGGGACACGCTTGCGCACCCCATTCTCTGCTATGGGACGTGCTAATGCGTGAGACGCACGCACATCCTCATCCATTCGCCAGCTCTCAGCAGCTATATAGATATGGCGCGCTGGCGGATTGAGAGAGTAGTTTATCAGGTAAGAAGATATACTGTTATTATGGGCCTTATTCTAGTTCACTCTTAGAGGCAAATTCCTACTTAGATAGACAAAACCATGTGCACTGCAGGGGGGCAGATGTAACTTGTGCAGAGACAGTTAGATTTGGGTGAGGTTTTTCTTCATATATTGCTGTGTACAAATAAAACAGTCAGTATTTTCCCTGGGATCCCTGAGTCAGGGGATTATTCTGGTTCACTCATTCTGGCAACTTCCTTCTTAAATGGACAAAACCATGTGCACTGCATGTGGGGCAGATGTAAAATGTGCAGAGAGAATTAGATTTGGGGGTACTTGTTTCCTATCTGGGCGCCCAGGTTTTCTACGTACGGCACCGTACTGAAATCGGATCGCATCGCATCGTACACATACACGATATTGAACGATGCGATGCGATGCGATGCGATCCGATTTCCCATAGGAAACAATGTTAAATGGCTCAATTTAGCCAAATTATCATAGGAACAATAGTAAATGGGCCAAAAACACCCCTGAACATTGAAATGTCCCCCCAAAAGTAGTTGACGCCACCCCGCCATCAACGTGAACCCGAAGCGTGGCGAGCGCAGCGAGCCCGCGAGGGGCGGCGGTACGCGTCCTCCGACCTTTTCATGCCCTACTATCCACTAGGGCGTGGAGTGAGAATAGAATAGTGTGGCGAGCGCAGCGAGCCACCGAGCCCGAAGCGTGGCGAGCGCAGCGAGCCCCGCGAGGGGACGCGGATACCTTCACAGTTATACGCGTCCCCTCGCGGGCTTCCCAGGTGTCCATGGCGACGCGGACACCTGGGAAGCCCGCAAAGGGACGCGTTTACCTGTGAAGGTATCCGCGTCCCCTCGCGGGGCTCGCTGCGCTCGCCACGCTTCGGGCTCGGTGGCTCGCTGCGCTCGCCACACTATTCTATTCTCACTCCACGCCCTAGTGGATAGTAGGGCATGAAAAGGTCGGAGGACGCGTACCGCCGCCCCTCGCGGGCTCGCTGCGCTCGCCACGCTTCGGGTTCACGTTGATGGTGGGGTGGCGTCAACTACTTTTGGGGGGACATTTCAATGTTCAGGGGTGTTTTTGGCCCATTTACTATTGTTCCTATGATAATTTGGCTAAATTGAGCCATTTAACATTGTTTCCTATGGGAAATCGAATCGGATCGCATCGCATCGCATCGCATCGTTCAATATCGTGTATGTGTACGATGCGATGCGATCAGATTTCACTACGGAGAATAGCATGGTGCTCAATTTACTTAGTGGGCGCCCAGATAGGAAACAAGTACCGATTTGGGTGAGTTATTTTGTTTCTGGGCAGGGAAAATACCGACTGTTTTTTTTTTACACTGCACTATAGATCTCACTTTGAAGTAAAACCCCACCCAAATCTAACTCTCTCTGCACAAGTAACATCTGCCCACATGCAATGCACATGGTTTTGTCCAATTGATAAGGAATTTGCCAGAAGGAATGAACTAGAATAAACCCCCCTAGTAACAGGAGAGAGGGATTGGGGTCATGTCCAACAGCTAGGCATGTCCACACATGTCAGAATACAGCAGCGCAGCTAGTGGGCATGGTATTCTTATGGATATACTCCTTATTATACCCCATTCACACCAGCATAATTTCCCGGGTTGGGCCCGGGAACAACACACGACTAGCGCAGTTGTGAAAGGTTCCCGGGCCAAAATCCTGGCAAAAAAATGCTTTGGAGCAGAGTTGTTCCCGGGTTTAACCCTGATACCTGGCCGGTGTGAATGGGGTAGGGGATACTTACCCGGGTTGACGGTCCTCGGTGTGCTGTCCGGCCGGGGATCCACACAGGCGGCAGGCGCAAATGACGGGACAGGCGGCGGATGAAGATGACGCAGCTCTCCGGCGGCAGTGAGGGCACCGGAGAGCTGCGTCATCTTCATCAACCGGCTGTCCCGTCATTTGCGCTCGCCGCCCGTGTGGATCCCTGGCCTGGTTGGAGGACCAGCAACCGGAGTGAGTATTCTACACACGTCCTGCCCGCCTCCACCGCCATCCCGGCCGACTGCCAGCCTCCTTCCCACCTACTGCCGGCCTCCTCCCCGCCCCCCTTCACACACCAGAAAATGCAGGGACTTTTCTGGTGTGAAAGGGGCCAACCCGGGAATAACCCGGCATGATTACTGGGCCATATTCCTGGGTGGGTCCCTGCATTTTCTGGTGTGAAAGGGGTATTACAGGCCTGCAAGTAGTTGGGAAGTACAGATAACCTGTATGACAAGTTCTGCAAATTTGTCTAATAATATAGCCCTATACTTGGTTCAAGAGATATGTTCAGGCATACAAGCAATACAGCACAGGGCCTGATTCAGAGACGTACACTAATGCACAAACTGTGAAATGATGCAAATGTAGCAGCCGCCTGGATTTGTATTAAGATGATCACCAGCAGCTTTACGAGTTCCAGCGGCTGTGTACAAAGATGCAGCATCTATTACAGATCAATTAATGTCTGAATAGCCCTGTGTCCATGCAGCATGAGCACATAACATTGCAGCTGCTTACAGGATCAGTGGCTGCTGGGACACCCCACAAAAATGGTTATGACGCAAATGCGTTTTTGCTGCTACTTCCAGCTACCTTACCATGTGGGCTATGCCTGTCACTCACATAGTGATTAAATCCTTACTGTGATTGGCAATGCAAGACCATTGAAGTGCATGCACAGTGCGACTAAGATGCAGATGCTGCAACTCACTCAACTGCAAAAAAAAAAAAAGAATCAGGATTGCATATAGCTCTGAATCAGGCCCATAACACAATTTCCTTCTGCACAGCTGTGGTTAACCCCTTCCTGACAGAGCCAGTTTTTGCGTTCCTGACAGAGCCCTTTTTTTCAAATCTGACATGTATCACTTAAGTGGGGATAACTTTTTTTTGCTTTTACTTATCCCAGTGATTTTGAGATTGTTTTTTCGTGACACATTGTACTTCAAATTAGTGGTGAATTTGGGTCGATACAGTCTGTGTTTTTTTGTGAAAAATACCAAAATGTCGTGAAAAAATGGAAAATTTTGCAATTTGCAAAATGTTAAATTTTCTGCTTGTGAGACAAATAATCATACCACTCAAAATAGTTAATAACTAACATAGACCATATGTCTACTTTATGTTTCCATCATTATTTCAACTTCCTTTTAATTTTTTTGGACACTAGGAGGCTTACAATATGAATAGCAAATTCTCAAATTTTCAAGAAAATTTCAAACACTGATTTTTTTAGGGACCAGTTCAGTTCTGATGTGACTTTGAGGGACTTGTATGTGAGACACCCCCATAAATGATACCATTTCAAAAACTGCACCCCTCACAGTATTCAAAACAGCATTTTGGAAGTTTGTTAACCCTTTAGGTGTTTCACAGGAATTAAAACAAAGTGTAGGTGAAATTTCAAAATTTCATTTTTTTTTGCAGATTTGCAATTTTAATACATTTTTCTAAGGAACACAGTACATTTTACTAGAGAAATGTGACTAAAAATTGATTCCCCCAATTCTTTTGTTTTCATAAATATCCTATATGTGGCCCTAGTGTGCACGTTGACCAAACCACAGGCTTCATAATAGAAGGAGCACCTACTTGATTTTGGAGCCTCCTTTTTATGAGATTATTTTTTAGGCACCATGTAGGTTTCTAGGCACCATAAGATGCTAAAATTTAGGAACCCCCCCACAAGTGACCCCATTTTGCAAACTACACCCCTCAGGGAATTCATCTAGGGGTATAGTGTACATTTCAAACCCCCAGGGGTTTCACCAATTGTGGTACAACTGGGCAGTGAAAATTAAAAATTACATTTTTTACACAAAAATGCAGTTCTGGCTCAAAATTTTTCATTTTCAGAAGGTATGAAGGAGAAAAAGCACCCCAAAATCTGTGCCCCAATTTCTCCCGAGTACGGCAATGCCTGACATGTGACCAAAAAATACCATTTGGGTGCATGGCAGGACTCAGAAAGGAAGGAGTGATTTTTGGATTTTGCAGCTCAGATTCTGGTGGAATGTTGGTGGGTGCTATGTTGCATTAGCAAGACCCCCCAAGCACCAATACAGTGGAACCCCCCCACAAGTGACCCCATTTTGCAAACTACACCCCTCAGGGAATTCATCTAGGGGTATAGTGTACATTTCAAACCCCCACGGGTTTCACCAATTTTGATACAACTGGGCAGTGAAAATGAAAAATTACATTTTTTTACACAAAAATGCAGTTCTGGCTCAAAATTTTTCATTTTCATAAGGTATGAAGGAGAAAAAGCACCCCAAAATCTGTGCCCCAATTTCTCCCGAGTATGGCAATGCCTCATATGTGACCAAAAAATACCAGTTGGGTGCATGGCAGGACTCAGAAGGGAAGGAGTGATTTTTGGTGGTGGAATGTTGGTGGGTGCTATGTCGCATTAGCAAGACCCCCAAAGCACCAATACAGTGGAACCCCCCACAAGTGACCCCATTTTGCAAACTACACCCCTCAGGGAATTCATCTAGGGGTATAGTGTACATTTCAAACCCCCAGGGGTTTCACCAATTTTGATACAACTGGGCAGTGAAAATGAAAAATTACATTTTTTTACACAAAAATGCAGTTCTGGCTCAAAATTTTTCATTTTCAGAAGGTATGAAGGAAAAAAAAGCACCCCAAAATCTGTGCCCCAATTTCTCCCGAGTACGGCAATGCCTCACATGTGACCAAAAAATACCATTTGGGCGCATGGCAGGACTCAGAAGGGAAGGAGTGATTTTTGGATTTTGCAGCTCAGATTCTGGTGGAATTTTGGTGGGTGCTATGTCGCATTAGCAAGACCCCCCAAGCACCAATACAGTGGAACCCCCCCACAAGTGACCCCATTTTGCAAACTACACCCCTCAGGGAATTCATCTAGGGGTATAGTGTACATTTCAAACCCCCAGGGGTTTCACCAATTTTGATACAACTGGGCTGTGCAAATGCAAAATTACATTTTTTACACAAAAATGCAGTTCTGGCTCAAAATTTTTCATTTTCACAAGGAATGAAGGAGACAAAGCACCCCAAAATCTGTGCCCCAATTTCTCCCGAGTACGGCAATGCCTCACATGTGACCAAAAAATACCATTTGGGTGCATGGCAGGACTCAGAAAGGAAGGAGTGATTTTTGGATTTTGCAGCTCAGATTCTGGTGGAATGTTGGTGGGTGCTATGTTGCATTAGCAAGACCCCCCAAGCACCAATACAGTGGAACCCCCCCCACAAGTGACCCCATTTTGCAAACTACACCCCTCAGGGAATTCATCTAGGGGTATAGTGTACATTTCAAACCCCCAGGGGTTTCACCAATTTTGATACAACTGGGCAGTGAAAATGAAAAATTACATTTTTTTACACAAAAATGCAGTTCTGGCTCAAAATTTTTCATTTTCACAAGGAATGAAGGAGAAAAAGCACCCCAAAATCTGTGCCCCAATTTCTCCCGAGTATGGCAATGCCTCATATGTGACCAAAAAATACCAGTTGGGTGCATGGCAGGACTCAGAAGGGAAGGAGTGATTTTTGGTGGTGGAATGTTGGTGGGTGCTATGTCGCATTAGCAAGACCCCCAAAGCACCAATACAGTGGAACCCCCCCACAAGTGACCCCATTTTGCAAACTACACCCCTCAGGGAATTCATCTAGGGGTATAGTGTACATTTCAAACCCCCAGGGGTTTCACCAATTTTGATACAACTGGGCAGTGAAAATGAAAAATTACATTTTTTTACACAAAAATGCAGTTCTGGCTCAAAATTTTTCATTTTCAGAAGGTATGAAGGAGAAAAAGCACCCCAAAATCTGTGCCCCAATTTCTCCCGAGTACGGCAATGCCTCATGTGTGACCAAAAAGTGGCAGGACTCAGAAGGGAAGGAGTGATATTTGGATTTTGCAGCACAAATTCTGGTGGAATGTTGGTGGGTGCTATGTCGCATTAGCAAGACCCCCAAAGCACCAATACAGTGGAACCCCCCCACAAGTGACCCCATTTTGCAAACTACACCCCTCAGGGAATTCAT
The DNA here is from genome assembly GCF_055691185.1 of Crinia signifera. Taxonomy (NCBI): domain Eukaryota; kingdom Metazoa; phylum Chordata; class Amphibia; order Anura; family Myobatrachidae; genus Crinia; species Crinia signifera. The sequence continues at coordinate 95,980,603 of NC_139225.1, read as the reverse complement.
CTAGGGGTATAGTGTACATTTCAAACCCCCAGGGGTTTCACCAATTTTGATACAACTGGGCAGTGAAAATGAAAAATTACATTTTTTTACACAAAAATGCAGTTCTGGCTCAAAATTTTTCATTTTCAGAAGGTATGAAGGAGAAAAAGCACCCCAAAATCTGTTCCCTAATTTCTCCCGAGTACGGCAATGCCTCACATGTGACCAAAAAATACCAGTTGGGTGCATGGCAGGACTCAGAAGGGAAGGAGTGATTTTTGGATTTTGCGGCTCAGATTCTGGTGGAATGAATGGTGGGTGCTATGTGGCATTAGCAAGACCCCCGAAGCACGGTGAAATGATGAACCTAAAAATCCATAGATGTGTGGTATATTTTAAAACACTCCTTTATACATAGGCCGGGTTTGTCGGGGCAAGTGTCACACTGGAAAATAGTTTGCTTTCTTATTCCCTTTTTATAGCAAACTTTGCACCTTTTTTGTGTCCTGCCCTTTTTACCAGTGGAGGGGATTTCATCAGGAAAATGCTGCCCTGGTACAATACGGGGGCCAGTACTAGAAGTACTGGGGCCCTCTGCCTGCTGGTTACCAAATACTAGGCCCTTTATGACTTCCTCTTGAAAGTGCATAAATGTCCCCCTCTGGCTGGTAGAACAGAATAGCACGTAAGCGTTATACAGTGCCATCTGGATGATATACACGGCCAGCTTCTTGTACCAGATTTTTGTTTTCCGCAGGGGACTGTACGGCTTCAGTACCTGATCTGAAAGATCCACTCCGCCCATGTACCTATTGTAATCCAGGATACAATTAGGTTTTGAGGTGTGGGTACTGGTACCTCGTACAGGGACGGAGGTGGTACTGTCTCCGTGAATTGTTGTCAGTATAAGGACATCCCTCTTGTCCTTATATTTGACCAACAACATATTTTCGGTGCATATTCCCCTGCTTTCACCCCTTCTCATTACTTGGGCAATGTGCGTTTTTGGGAGGCCTCTTTGGTTCTTGCGCACAGTACCGCAAGCTGCTGTACCTCTTGAACCAAGGGCCTTAAACAGGGGGATGCTGGTGTAAAAGTTATCCACATAGAGGTGATAACCTTTATCCAGGAAGGGGTGCACTAAATCCCAGACAATTGTTCCACTAACACCTACGAGGGAGGGGGGGCATTCTGGCGGTTCAATTCTTGAATCCTTCCCTTCATATACCCTAAACCTGTGGGTGTACCCTGAGGTGCTTTCACACAGCTTATACATTTTTATGCCATACCTTGCCCTCTTACTGGGAAGGTACTGGCGGAATTTAACCCTTCCTTTAAAATGTATAAGGGACTCGTCTATGCAAATGAATTTATCTGGGATGTACATCTCTTCAAATTTGGCACTGAAATGATCAATGACCGGCCTGACTTTGAATAGCCGGTCAAAGGTGGGATCATCTCTGGGTGGGCACTGTGCATTATCGTTGTAATGCAAAAATTTAAGGATCGTCTCAAATCGAGCCCGGGGCATGGCCATACGGTAAAATGGGGTGCTGTACAGAACATCTGTACTCCAATATTGCCTAATTTCTGGCTTTTTTACTATGCCCATATGAAACACCAGACCCCAAAATGTCATCATCTCTACCGCATCTACAGGGGTCCACCTAGCAAATGATGACGTGGGGTTTTGAGCAATAAACTGCTGGGCATATAAATTAGTTTGGTCCACCATTAAATTTATAAAATCATCAGAGAAAAATAATTTGAAAAAGTCAATTTCTCTGAGACCTGTGGAATCAAATTGGATTCCTGGCATGGCCAAAAACTCAGGAACCTGGGGCTCAAAATTGTCTGGTGGTGGGGTCCATACGAGATCAATTATTGGGGGGGGGGTCTCAGCTGCTCTACGGGGGCGTCTTTGAGGGGGTCCCTCATCACTAGAGGAGGAAGAGGAGCTTAAGACGAAGCCTTCAAATTCCCCGCTTGCATCACTGGCTGTGTCAGAGTCAGAGGCAAGCATGGCATATGCCTCCTCCGCTGAATACATTCTTCTGGATGACTGGGATGACATTTGGGATGACATTTGGGATGCCATTTTTATTTTTGTGTTACTGGTAGTGAAATGTTTCAACACGTGTATAGTGTAGGGGGGGGTACAAACTTTATTTCAACCCGGGGGGTATGTAGTGTGTAGTGTGTATGTAGTGCAGAAAAAAAAAAAATACTTTATACAAAAAAAAAAATTGAAGGGGTTAAAAAAAAAAAAATTGAAGGGGTTAAAAAAAAAAAATTGAAGGGGTTAAAAAAAAAAAAAAAAAGGTCCTGCGCCAAAAATTGAGCACAGATGTTGGTCAGTAACGTCCGTCACTGAACAGCGCTCAAAGGCAACAGGAATTTGATCAAAAAAAAAAAAAAAGATCAACCCTGTGCCGAAAAAGCTGATCAGTGATGTACGTCACTGATCAGCGCACAGTGGCCACAGGACACCCACAAAATCACAGTGTGTGTAAAAAAAAAATTAAAAAAAGACCCACAGCAGCCTCAAAAAAAAAAGGTGATCAGTGATGCGACACTGATTACCAGTGAGGGGCAGCAGGTGCACAACCTTTGGTGCAACTGACAGTGCAACTGGCAGGTATATATATAAAAAAAAAACCTCTGCACCCCCAAAAAGTTGCTGATCACCTCAGATATAGTGATCAGCACAAAAGGCGGGGGCAGCAGACACAAAATTTAGCACTCTCTATCACTATCTCTCTCTATCTCTCTATCTCTCACTATCTATCACTCTATGACACTGCAGCAGCAGCACTGACAGTTATATATATGAAAAATAACCCCTGCACCCCCAAAAAGTTGCTGGGGGTGCACAAAATGGGGGCAGCAGACACAAAATATAGCAGTCTCTATCACTCTCTGTCACTATCTCTCTCTATCTCTCTATCTCTCACTATCTATCACTCTATAACACTGCAGCAGCAGCACTGACAGGTATATATATATATATAAAAAAAACCCTGCGCCCCCAAAAAGTTGCTGATTTATACTGATCAGCACAAAAGGGGGGGCAGCAGTCAGTTATATAAAAAATATATAGCACAATCTGTCACTATCTCTCTATCTCTCTCTCTCTATCTCTCTATCTCTCTATCTATAACTATATCACACTGCAGCAGCACAAAATATAGCACTCTCTGACACTATCTCTCTCTATCTCTCTCTATCTATCTCTCTCTATCTAACGCTATTACACTGCAGCAGCACAAGTTCACAACACAGGAAGTCACAAGTAGTAACAGGATCCAGGAAGCATCCAGCACACTACAAGCAGTAATGAAGCAGTGATCAGGTAAGTATTTTGCTCGGTTCAGGTCAGTATACTGCGGCAGCTAGGCACGGTGACCGCACTGCATGCAATTCCAGACCGGAATGGCGTCTGCAGTGCAGTCACCGTTAGTTTAAATCTCCCTCCTTGGCTGTGATTGGTCCGTCGGTCCGACGAACCAATCACGGCCTTTGGGGGCGGGCGGGGTGAGGTGGGGTGACACCAGTGTCACCCTTACACCCCGCGGTGATTGGTGCTTTACTTTACAGCACCAATCACCTCCGATCGCGTGTCACCGGCGAACGTTATTCGCCGGTGACACAGAAAACGCTGTAATTGGCTGTTCACACTGAACAGCCAATCACAGCGATCGCCGACGGGGGGGCGGCATCGCAGCCCCCCCTGGGCATGCAGGGACATGTCTGCTGTCAGGGACAGCAGACATGTTGAAACTGTCACCGCGTCTATAGACGCGGTGACAGTTACAAGCCATGACGTACATTTACGCCATGTGTCGGGAAGTACTTCCCGACCATGACGTAAATGTACGTCAAATGTCGGGAAGGGGTTAAATTGATCATGGGGTATGTAGATAACTTAATACTGGTCAGGATGTTGGCAGTCAATATCCTAGTGATGGGAAACCCGACTCACTCCCACAACAGCGATGCTGGAATACTGATATCAATCTTAATGCCAATGGCAGAATCCCGATGGCCGGCATCCTGATAGCAAGTATGTCGGGGTGGGTTAGAGATAGGCCACAAGGGCGGATAGGTTTAGTCACTAGGGGAGTGGGCTAAGCTGCAGAGAGGGAGAGCTACAGTAGGTTTAGGCTGTGGTCAGTGAGGGTTAGGTACAAAGAAGGGGGGGGGGGGTTAGGGTTAGCCTACAAGGGGGTTAAGCTGCAGAAAGGGAGGGTTAGGTGTAGGCACTAGGGTGGAAGGACAGAGTTATGGTCCATACACACTGGGTGACTTTGCCCAGCGTGTATGGACAGCGATGATCGGTATCATCGCTGGGGGGAAAGCCGCTCAGTGCATACACACTGAGCGACTGTCCCCCTACCAGCTGATGAACGGCTTTCCCGGCGATGATGCGGGAGCGCGCAGCAGCACTCACCGCTCATCGAAGGGGCATACACACTGGGCGGCTTTGAGCTGCTGAAAGCCGCTCAAACTTGCTTAGGATTAAGCTGTAACTTGGCAGTTAGAAGAGGACTGGCTGCTACTTTCTATTTCTCCTAGGCTTAGTATATTTGCGGGGTGCACAGGGAATATTGATTAGCAATGTCCTGTTCTGGAACGACAGCCAACTGTAGCCAACTGTAACCAACTGCATCACAAGTTATTCATTGCGATCCATAGAGGTGCACAGGAAAACTTGCAGGTAACATAATAAGCACATATGTGCGTAGATATTCCCAGGCGCATTATCCGTAACTACAAGATGTAAAGGTGCGTACACACATACAGATTTTTCTGTCTGATCTATCTGGTGCGAACAAAAACCTGGAAATGTATGGGAGCATATGAAAATGTCCACCCAAATGCAGGAAAACAGAAAAAAATATATGCTTTGATAAATTTGTTATATCAGAACGATTAAACAATTTGTCTGACTGATCACTGTCTGTTTTCAAGTGTTTGGGAACAATTTTTTTATTGTCATTTGCTTCCATACATTTCCAGGTTTTTGTTCTTACCAGATAGATCAGACAGAAAATGTGTACGTGTGTACGCACCTTTAGGAAGATTTCATGACATCCTTACACAATTACTGTAAGTACAGTAGCAACATTGGCAGTGATGGGACAATGTACTGGTCGCATCTTATGACATCACCAATAAATAGTTACAAGGATTTTAAAGGCCAATAAATAACAAGACTAATGACGTTTCTTTCATTAGCAACAATGCCTTTTACTGTGGAATTGGATAACCTTCTTACATTATTCAGGTGGGTTAAGCCTATCCTATAACTTTGCAATATGGGGGTTAGAAAAGGTCCTGTACCTGCCAAGGTGCAGCTTGTGTGATGGCTGCAGGCATTCAGGCTAATCATAAATGCCTCATTTTGTCCTCTGGAGGAGATATCTGCTAAGAGCTTTGTTGCTGTAGAAAGCAGGGAGCAAGAGGGTAATAGGTGTGATGTCAATTGGCATTAAGCATGCAGCTTAAGCACTTTATTTCTGCGGGCTATGCAAGTACCAGACTTGAATTACTGGCCATTTCAGGCACACAATATAAAGCAATTCCATTAGCGTGGCAGTGTACCTAGTAACAACTTAGTGTGCGCGTCACTTCTGCTTGGAGAACATTTCTTGGGTTTCTTAAAATAGATCAAAAGTTTTTTTGCACCTTTACCGAATGTCTGAAACTCTTCTGCTTTTGTTCTCCTCGTGGCTTCAGACAAATAAAAGTGTCAGTAGTCAGGACAGGGCATTTCTATACCAAGTAGACAGAAAATTACAATATTTAAAAAGATTTCCTAAACTTCAGATTGCAGTTTTCTTGTAAGATAATGTGCAGTTTGCAAACCAATCAAACCCCATATGAAGCTGCATGCTTTAAATCAGCAAGCCTCATTCTGCAAATATAGGGGGTGATTCAGGCCTAGTGTATTCACAGCCTAGTGAGCAGTTAAATGCCACCGACCGGCCCCGCCAAACGTTCCTCACCCCCACCCCCCCCGCATACGCCCAAATCCACTCCCTAGCATGTAAGTGGACGTGTCTGCATACACATCCGCCCGAACAGAAGAGAAATGATTCGATGGTACTGTAGCTCAACATCGAATGTTTGCAAACATAAGTCAGCCTACAATGACTTTTCCAGCATACGCTACCTGACAATCTTGTGATGGGCACTGATGTCATGTGACATCAACCACCCACCCCAAGCAGACATGGGCACGCTCCCATAAAACGCTTTATGTTCAGAGCTTCCGCCCCATGGCTGCATCCTGCCCGCCAATCCTGGAGAAAATGCCTTGGTGAGTGTGCAACTCGACAAAGGCATTTGCTCCGGGGGTTTGCGCATGCGCAACCCCCTCCCATAGGCCCGGGGGGACACAGAATTCGGCCCGCTATGAGTGAATCTGAATCACCCCCATAATGTACCAAGAATAGATATCCCCTATCTCCCCAAATAAAGTCAAATATATTAATCCTGGTTGGCAAATTCTCCCCGCAGTAAAGGTGGACATACACTAGTGCGATTTTGGCCCTTTTTACCCAATGCACCGGGCTGAAAAATCAGGTAAAGAAGTGTCAAATCGTATGTCATTAACCTCCGATCACAGTTTAAGTTCCAACAAGGGGGGGGGGGGGGGGGGGGGGCGATGTACCTTTGGGGGGAGTGGCAGGACCAAGTGTTTTGTGGGAGTGTCCCAGAAAATAAAGGGGTGTCCGGGTCAATCATTGGGAGTGCCGCAGTGGCTGCGTGATGTCACGAGCAGCTGCTGAAACTTTAAACATGGCCGGCCTGCGACTGGTTTCCCAGCTAAGCTGGGCAGCCAGGGGGCTGTGGGTCATGTGCGCGTGCTTCACTGTGATAATTACTGACCAAGCAAAATAGTTGAACTCACCTGTGCATTATTAAGGAAATACTGAAAACATGACCTGTACTTGAGGACTGGAATTGAGACTTACTGGCCTAGTAGGTCAAAAAATATACTTTAATACAAAAAGAATGATGCCATGTCCAAACCTTTTAATAAACAGTATTTTTAAGATTACACTAGATATGTCAGGAGATATAAAATAGTTCAGATAAATAGAGAAATGTATTAACTCTAGTTTCATATTATCCATTATTTATCCCATTTCTTAAGCATTCATTCTATAATTTGTGAGCAGCAAATGGTTTAATATTTCAGAGTGAGGCATTTAGTGCCCCCACTCATTCAAATTTAATATAAACGTATACACTGAAGACATGCAACTAATTTTTCCTATGTGATAAATGGGCCAACGCTGTTGCTGTCTGTAGGTTTTCACATTGCTATGTCTTGGCAGCTTGACTTGATTAATCAGTTTAATTTATCAAGTCTATACCATAAAGCATACATGTGAGTGATCATCATATCATGGTTGAGCAAAGCTTTCAGAATATCCCCACAGTCACAGTGCCATATTACCCAATACAGTAGGCAGAGTAGGCACCAGCTTATATGCCACGCACATTTTAGGGACCCCTCAACAACAGAGCAAAATAATATTAATTTGATCTTAAAGGAAAAATACAATCAATCTTTCTTAAATTGCTTCCAAAAATAAATCAACAAAAACTTTATATTAAAGACTATAGAGAAAATACTGTTAATATAATGGATCTATTAACAACTTAACCTACATAAACCATAGACATTAGCACTGGTGGATCTTACCAATGGGCTGCAGCAGTGTAGCTCCTTAGTAAAGTTTCCCACCACCTCACTTGGCTTAACTGTGACTGGAAATGATTTTGTACTGGAAGTCCTACTTGCCAGTCACCCACAGTAAGGCAGTCCCATTGGGAGTGGTTTCCTCCCTCTGGGACTGACAGTCCGGGTTGTGATAGGCAGAGAGCTGGCTTCCTGTAAAAAGCCACTCCCTGCTTTACTGTTCAGCCCCTTGCCAGCTTCTGTGTATTGCAGCCGGTGCAGCCCATAGAAGCCAGGCTTTTGCACATGCAAAGAATTGAATAGGCAGGTCCTGGCTCCGGTCAGCTACATTGTACAGGTGCCAAGACCCAGGCCAATGAGGGGACTTGGGGGCCGGCAGCAACCCCCCTTATTATGATCACGTAGGAGCCGCCGCAGGACATTAAATACACATTACAGTTTCGGTTTGTAAAACAAAAAAATGTATTAGGAGATAATTTACGATAATTTGGGAGGGGGGCCTAAAACTTTGACAGCCTAGGCTTGGACAAGGTAAATTCGGGACTGCTTAGTTCACATTAAGACATATAATTGTATATATAAATTTTTTATGCATAACGTGTACCCAGTCCTACCCCAGTGCAAAGACTGCTTGCCAACCCTCCTGCATTCTGTGAGAGGCTCCAGTTTACAGGCCGGTGCCATGCAAAGCCCTCCCAATCTACCACAATCCACCATCCTTGTAACTATGAAAATCTGAACTACACACGATTCCGGCCGGAATGGAGGCAGCGCTTGGCATGAGCATGTCAAGTGCTGCAGGACTGTGGTCAGCGTTAGAGACGCCCAGCAGAGCCTGCGAATTTTATAGCACAGCTCCCTCCCCAGAAACTGTGGTAGCAGTGGCAGACCTTTCCCATCCCCTCCACGCTTGCATGTTGTGAGACATCCAGGAGAAGGACTGATGCTGAGCTAGTGCTAGTGCAAACAGCTTTGGTCTGCTGGGGGGATTGACAGTCTGGGCAGCTGGGAGTTCGGAGGAGAGGCTGAAGGATGAAGAGTGCTCGGTCCCCTGGTTAGTATACGTGTTTCTACTGAGCAGCTCCATGGGCTGGCACTGTATTTAGGCTGCTACTGTCCTGTGTGATGTGCTGTGGTGTGTTTGTTGACTGGCACTAATCCATGTGTGTGTGTAGGGGATGGAGGGGAGCAATTTATCATGGTCCAACAGTTCTTGAAGAGAGACACCTCTCTGCAGCAGTAATTAAATTTGAGTGTGGTCGTTATCAACAGCATCTAACCAAAAAGTCATAGAGTCAGCCACATACAGTATGATTGGCATGATTGACATGCATTAGGTCTATAGTGACAAAAGGAGGACAGATACTGTACATAAGGTTCTCAGGGTCAAAATGTCAACACAACTATGGCCAACAAAGTCTTTTTTTTTTTTTACCTTTTTTGGGTGTCATTTGTATGTTTTATATTATATAGGCACAATTAGTGAAAACATGTACCTTTCTGAGCTCATTTCCCTTTCCACTCTTTGGGTAAGGTGGTTTACTAAGCTCTCCAAAGGTTACTATTCCCAGTTACAAGTCCATGTGGATAGTAAATCAAGTGAAGTTGGAAAAACATGCAATAAAACCAATAACCTGATTCGACCATTGTTATGGCAAACTTTTGAACCAGTCCACCTTTCTTATCTACCTTTTACCTGACAGACATTTGTCCCCGTGTCTACCACATGGGTTTGACCTAGACACTTCCAACTATCATCCAGATATCAATAACTAAATGAAACACGCCACAACAATGCACTAGTTAATGGTCAGAAACATAAAAGTTTCCTATTCAATATTATTACTCATAATGCTCTGGACATTACGTCGCATAGTAAGGGTTTCCAGTACACATTATGCAACCTAAATTCCTAATGGACATTACGCATAGTATCCCCAGTTCATATTACACCAACTTATTGTGCCACAGTTCATATTCTACCACAATGAGCAGGTCCAAGGGAATAATTATATATATATATATATATATATATATATATATATATATATATATATATTGTAGGTCCCCGGGCAACCAATGTACTGTATCTACCAAAGGGAAAAGAAATGTATTTAGCATACAGTATGTAAATTTGAAAGGGAAGGTAGGCACCTCTAAGCTCTGTGCCCCATAGCAGCAACCTACAGATGGAGCAGCTCCCATTGGAGCAGCTCCTGGCGATAGAATTACCATCTGCCATCCACCGCCAGCTGTCAGAAGGGGACGCATGTGCACAAGACACTTGCGCACCCCGTTCTGTTGGAGCCCTCTGCTGCCAGCCGACAGAAGGGGGTGCGTGTGCATGAGACGCTTGTGCACCCCGTTCTGTTGGAGCCCTCCTCCGCCAGTCCCCTGCATTTCCCCGTAGCCCCCGCCAGTTCCCCCCCCCCTCCCTGCCCATCTCCCATAGCTACCGTATATTCTCGAGTATAAGTCGACCCGATTATAAGCCGAGGCACCAAATTTTACAACAAAAAAACTGGGAAAACTTATTGACTCAAGTGGGACCCTCACTCGAGTATAAGCCGAGGGGGGCTTTTGCAGCATAAAAAATGTTCTGAAAAAGTAGGCTTATACTCGAGTATATATGGTATTCCATCAAAGAATCTATTCAGACACACTATTAACTAAAGCTACTGGCCCTGAAAAGAAAATTCAGAGCAGATACATCTACAGCTACATCTACAGCATAACTAAAATTTGGCCTGGTCAGGAATATACTACAGAGCATTTTTTAGGGATGTGCATCTCCCAATTAGATTCAAATCAAATTGATGACATATAGTGATTGTGATATTTAATTATGGATGTTAAAATGTATATAGGAAGCCTGCAAGAGATGAAGTCAAATTGAAAATTCAGACCTGTTCTGTACGGTGAACATTAAAGAGCTATTATCATTATAGCCGTCAAGTCAATTTGATTTTATTCTGAAGTGTGTTTATCAGACAATAGCTTCGGTTGTAACTTAAAATTCATAGTGTTCGTAATGCACATCGACAGAGAATATCATTCTCAATATAGCAGCTATTAATAGTCATTTAGTCTGTTTCATCACCAGATATTCAATCAAAATATGTGGTTTTATAAACTGAAATGGACAGTACGCTACAAGCAGAAATTACCCAGTGAGTGAAAGGGTACTAAAAGAGATTAATGTATAACGAGCATTTTAATAAAATCTGTAATGTCACTGGCAGGAAAAGGAACTATGCTGATTTTATGCAGCAAAATAAAAAGCTTTAAACTATGTTTTTGCCTTTACAAATAAATAGCCACCTAAATATGTAATTTAGCAATCCAGCAGAATCAGGTTTCTGTTATTACTACAGAAGTACTGTAACTATGCAAGTCTCCGAAGGCCCCTGCACAGAAGCCCTGCACATGTGAATATGCGCATTCGCAGGCCTGCACCATCGCTCCCCGCTGCAAATTTGCCGGGGACCGAATGAATCAGAATGAGGGCCCTAACATCCATTGTCTCCTGCTCCTCGCTGATCCACCCCCACAGCTGGCCTTTCTTAATATTTTCAGTTAGATGGAGGAGCTGTGACACAGCAGCTCCTCAGTTCTACATAGAGACTAAGACCCACCAGCTGGATGACACTAGGGGGGGATCTGCAGCACGCAGCTACTTCCAGACAATTCTAATAGAGCCTTCTGAGATATGGCTGGCTGAAGCCCTATCTTGTGGGGGTGGTAGGCACAGGAGACACTTGAATAATGCTGAGCTGTGTGTGTGGCAAATATGGGGGTTGGTATGTGCTGGGGATGTATTTAATAAATGTTAGGTAATGTGTGTGTTTAATTGAAATAAGATTGTGTGTGTTTTTAAGTAAAAGAAGCATGCGTGTGTATGTGTGTGCGGACATGTTCCCCGCCTGCAGTGGGTACCGGATGACTACCTGACAGTGTGGATTCCAATGGGCACTATACCGACATCGGAACCCAGACTCCTAAATGCCTGACAGTAGGGATCCCGAGTCCCGACTCACAGGGGCTATTCTCCCTCGTGGGGCCCAAGACTAGCACCTGTGGCAAGCGCAGCAAGCCACCGATCCCGCAGCATGAGGAGCACTACCGGTAGACGGGATTCCGATGTCGAAATACTGACCGTCGGAATCCAAACTTTCGGGCCGACATACAACTCATCCTGCAGTGCAGCATGGTTTTGTCCATCTGCAAAAATTGCAGCATTGCTAACATGTCTGAATCAGGCCCAAATGTTCCTTTCGTGTATGTATATTAACATAGAAGTAAATTTATTTTGTGCTGGTTTATTGAGGCCTTGCCTCCATTTTATTTTACGTGTGGTTTCTTTGATTTAGAGGCTTGTGCTTGGGAAAACATCTCCTTGTCTGCTGATGCTGAAATGTTGTATTTCTTCATATACAGTATGTCTGCCAATCTGCACTTTCAGTAACTACAGGAATTACAGTGTAATCGCACTGTTATGGTGTGCTCAGAAATTGCCATAAATAACGGCTTTTTACAGCCAACCACAAGCAGCGCAAATCACTAAAATGGACAATAGTACACAGTATGAAGACAATTGTTTTGCATTTGTCAGGCAGGTATATAACTTTCGGAGTCAGTGAAGTGTTGTAAATGCAGACCTGTTCGTCTGCACATGGGCTGATTGAGGCCCCCCAACTGTTTTCAGTACATCCCTGATTCTCTTTGTTCGCACCAGTCCCTACTGGGGGAAGGCATGACCATACAATAGCCTACACAAATCAGCATGCTGTATTGTTCACAAGCTTTTCATCTAGATAACATGCATCCAAACCACCTGCAAACTGATGAACTGTGCCAGGGTATTAATGAGTATAAAAGGAATATTAACAGTATGTCTGAGGGATACTGTGCAGCAAGATTCGTATAAATACAATTACTAATAGAACAGTTTATTTCATGTATTTTCATTGCTAGTTCTTGAAAAATACCTGCAAAAAAATACCTGAGAATACTACTTGGACTTCTGGGTGTCAGGAAAAACGCAGGTGTACCCAGGCGTTTCAGGGTGGCCTATGACATCAGCTCCAGTCTAGATCAAACTATCTCTGTCGCAGACTTGCGAACGGTTCGGAGTCATGCACACTTGCACAGACTGGGGAAATCATATGATGTTGAGTAAGTTGTGAATTGATTTGCAAGAGAGCAATTCATAGACTTGCACAGGCAGGATATCACTCTGTTTGGGCGGTGGCTGTCTGTTTGCAACACTCTGCAAATTTGTAAAGCAGCGATCAGGGCTGAATCAGGCCGCTAGTTAATAGTGTACTAGAGGCCTGTCAAATCTGTAAGCAAATGCATTATAAAGTGAGATTTTCTAAGCTACAGAAAAGCTAATGCTCCCAAGCAAATCTGCCACCCTGAGATGGAAGGAGACGCCTATTGGAGCCATCGCAAAATCATTCGAAGCTGAATACACATTAACGTAAAAACGAGGAACATCAGGTCTAAGGGTTGCAATTTGGCACGAAAACTGGCTGCAACAGTGGTGACGCTGGTAACCTGTTTCTCTATGTACATAATTATATGACACTCCTGCATTTTCCTACCACTCCCCGATAACTCCAACAAACGGTAACTTCTGGACAATCACTCTGCGACTAAATCCTCACTGAAAATGTAAATAGAAAGGTCTCTTGGCACATGCTCACTACAATTGAAGTACATGCGCAGTCATTGCATCAACATTGGTCACTGTGAACAAACATGAATTAAAGTTGGCCATAGATCAGGACGTCTAGCATCCAATCCGGATCGGATTTCCCCTGAACTCCCGACATCTTCCCAGACACGATAGATCTTATGTGTGTAATTTCACATAAGATCTATCGTAAGATCTGCAACTTCTATTATGCTGGTCCTTAGTAGCATCTTCAGAACATGTGTGCAATAAATAAGATTAAAAAAAATCCATCTCACGACCTGCGGGCCCGCACATTGGTTCGTAATTGTACCAAAACACTTCATGTGCACATAAAAAACCACACAATGCACCGTATTAAACCATCAAAATTGTGCATTTGGGCCTGAAATCATATGGCCAGCTTAAGCCCTAGGTACATAACTTTAGGTTTTTGAATTGATATAAAGTTGCAGATGAAGCATGACAATGTATGGATAGATGGTCAACCATTTTCTACTTGCCTTTTGCTTGATTGGTAATTTATTTTAATAACACAGATTAAAAAAACAACACCATCAAAATCATTCAAATTTCACTATTCAAACAAGTAATAGGGTGTGAGAATCATAAATTGAGAGAATTTGGGAGAGTCTTTCCCGTTTTTTAAAGTGGCAATCAATTACATGGCAAAATCAACCTGTTTTTTTTTTTTATATAAATGATTGCCGCTTTAAAAAAAAAGTGGGAAAACTTTCCCAACATCTCTCACTTTATGATTCTCACACCCTATTACATTTCACCAACAGACTGATGTTCTAGAGCAGGAATTACCAACTTTCAGATGATTTTGAATTTAAAGTCCATAGTGACTGGTACAGTAGGAGGAAAAATATGGAAGTTGTGCATCAAGTGTTCTAGACCAGCGGTTCTTGAACTGTGGGTCCTGACCCCAAAGTGGGTCCTGACCTTCTCAGCATGGGTTCGCGAGTCCATGTTGCTGACTGATGACTTTTCTAATCTCAGTCAGTGATTCAAGCAGTCTAATAGATCTGTTGAGTTGTCTGTTATTTTAGACTCCACACATCATGGTGTGCCTCCACAATGCTGCCATGTACTGTATGTGCTGTCTGCTGACCACACATGTGATGTGATAGCCTTCTGCAGTAATTTGATGGGGTCCCGTAATTATTTTTATTGTCTGATGGGGTCCCAGAGAAAAACAGTTTGAGGACCCATGTTCTAGACCAGGGGTGTCAAACTCAAATTCATCGGGGGCCGCATCAGCAGTTTGGTCACCCTCAAAGGGCCGGTTGTATCTGTAGGACTATGTGTCCACTCTTTATTATCATAAATTATTGTCACTGCATTCAATTATTGTATACTCAGCAGTAGCATTTCCCTCCTGCTATTGCTGTGAACTGCAGTGCATTAGGGCACACGCTGCCTGCACAGGGGGGCAGCACTCAGTCTTAGGGCATATGTCCTGCTTATTATCATGGGACACAGCAATTAATGATGGGCTGCAATGTGCCAGTGCACATACACACACACACACACATAGGCAGAGAGTTTGACACTTACCCGCTCTGATGCGTCCACTCCAGTCTGAGCTGCTCCACCACCAAGGACACAGCTGCGCTCTCACACAGGCGCATTTCCCCCTCCCTCCTGTGAGTAGCGCTCCTCGCACTATCTATCCAGGAGTGGGGGGCAGCGTGCTCCCGGTCACTGTGCAGTGCACACTCAGCAGTAAGTGACCTGGAGCGCACAGCAGCAGCAGCAGCACCATTCACCACGACGGACCTGCACTTTTCTCTCTCTGGCTCCTATACAGCAGGTGGGAGCGGAGGAGGGGTTGACAACCGGCGGCACTGCGCTAGAGGGCAGACGTTCTCTGGCTTGTAGGCTGCCGCGCATGCGCTGAAGAGGCGACTTTCTTGTTTAAAACAAAAAAAATCGAGAATAAAAGGTGAAGGCTGGTGGCGGCTGCGCGGGCCACATGAAGAGGTCTGGCGGGCCGGTTTTTGGCCCGCGGGCCTTGTGTTTGACACCCCTGTTCTAGACTATCTGGGTGAAATTTAGTAGGATGAGAGATTCGAAAAGTGAGAGATCTGGTAAGAAATCTCCAGTTTTTTTAAAGTGGCAATCATTTACACTGCAAAAAAAACTGGAAATTTCTTACCAAATCTCTCACATTCTGAATCTCTCATCCTACTAAATTTCACCCTCTATTTCTGTTTTACCAGCTTATCTAGAGTGACCATGTGTTTTACTAATTACTGCACAAATTGGAAAGCAAATATAACTTTTTATATGTAATAATGATTCACTGAAAGTGCAGAACTTCCGCAATGAACTACTTCTGTTTTTAGAATAATATTACTCAGAAACTTTTGTAAAAGCACTAAATGAAGACTAGATTGCCAGCTCAGTAATTGAAGTTCTCTTGAGGGTGCACAAACAGCTCTTCTGTGATAAGGTTTTTAAGAGAAGTTGAATAGCTGCATTTGTTAAAAATCTGACAATTACCGTTCAGTTCTTAGTTAAAATGAGCATCACTATGTCTCTGTTTTTTTCTATATGAAAAATAAAATAGTTCTTGAACTCAACGGCTTCCACAAGTCCCTCAAAGAACGAATACACCTCCCACTCCCAAGGACATTTGTAAACCTCTCCAAACTACCTCTCCAAACTAATCATAGTCCACAGTCTATAGCAGAGTATGTTCCTCCCTTTAACAAATCCACCACCCATAGCAGTCGTAGCATTATCACCAAAGGATATTTTACATAATGAATACATGGTTTTGCCATAGAAAAAATAAAAAAAATACTCTATCCAATAAGACCATCTTAATCACTTTACACTTGTCACCTATGGAAAGTTTGCAAACCAGGATTTAATGTAACATCTCAAATAAAAACAGAATTTAATGACATTTATTTTGGCTGCTTGTAAAAAGTGACTAATAGAACACTTTTGTACAAACAGTGGCAGTACCAGGGTCAGTGACAGCTGGTGCAGCTAAGAAAACCCCTTTGTGCGCTTTAACTTTGCGAATTCAAAAAGTGGACCTGTGGGAGCCGCCAGCCCAGGAAGTTGTGCAGAGTGAAGTACACAAAAGGAGGCCAGCAGGTCCTGCGAGGGGACGTGGAAAACTAAGCAAATAGCTTAGTGGGCGCCCAACTAACATAAGTACCGGCCAGTACTCTGGGAAGGAGGCAAGAGAGAAGTGGGGAGTTGGGGGTGGTACAAAGAAATAAGGACTTGGGGGGAGAGAGCAGAATAAGGACTGGGGGAGAGGTCGAAAGACAGAAATTAGGTAGAAGTGCTAAAGACTGAGGGATGGGAGGAGGATGGAGTGCAGCCACTGAATCCTGCTGCTGCCTGGCAGTGCCACCAGGTCAATCCTTGAAATTAGCGTTTCTAGAACCCGGGATTGAAAAAAAGACAGCCAGGGATTGGCAGCCTTAGTTGACATAAACAGACAGTATTCATGGACTATGTTGTTAACCTCAATATAAATCATAGCGAAGATAAATGTGAACTTCCAAAATGTTCGATTAAAGTACAGCCTTTATTAGCTATTTCTACATACATTTACTTTCAAAATATTTAATAATGGTTCGTCTAATTGTTTTTAAGAAATTAAAAATAGATTAAAAAAAGGTTAAGATGTCAGCTCAATCATATATTATTATGAAGAGAGTTTGATCACAAATAACAGTCATTTAGAGTCATTTAATCAAGTGCAAACATGTGGACCTGTAGTGTACATGCTGTTTTATGAAGCATATTTCTGCATGAATGCAGATGTTATTCCTGGGAAGTGTTAGGATTTAAAGAGCATGTTGGCTGCAGGTGTGAGCTGCAAAATGTAGCCGTTTAAATATCTTACAATTATTATGATGTAGGCAGGGCAGGGGCAAGAATGTTGGCAGGTATTCAACATTCCAATATGTATTTGTCATGCTGTAAAATCAATGGAAAAGGTAGGTTTAAGCTCCCTTTTAAGACACTTTTTGGGTTTTGTGCTTTGGTTTTGGACCTCCTTTCGTGTTTTGGATCCTGATTGGCTTTGCCAAAACCACCCTTTCGGGTTTTATTTTTAGATCTGTCTTTTTTTTTTTTTTCAAATCAAACAGCTAAAATTGCAGAATTTATGTTTCTATTTTTTTGTTCCTACAGTATTATTAACCTCAATAACATTCATTTTCACTCTATTAATTTTCAGTCTATTCTGAACACCTCACAGCTCACAGTATTATTTATAGGCCAAAAGGTTTAAACTTTGGACACTATACTTTCTTATGCAACTTTAATCAAGCATGACAAGTGTATTTTGATCATTGTAATTTTTATTTATATTAAATACACTATTTGACATATAAAACCAATAAAATGAAACTGACAACCAACAATTATTAAAACCATTAAGTTTCTGGAATTTATTTTGTAGTATTATGTAGGGGTTTTTATATCTATAGTTTCTTATATACTGTAGCCAGCATATTCTGTTGTGCTTTACAATTGGAAACAACAGTGATAATAACAGTCTGACAGAGGTAGGAGGACCCTGCTCGCAAGCTTAAAATCTATAGGGATAATAGGAGGGATACACAAGGGGATTGGGATGAAATCACCGTGGTCGGAATCCCGAAGTTCAAAATCCCGACCACCGAAATCCCGACAAGGGATTCTGACGGGCCCGATGCGCTCGCCATGCAGCAGGCCCGGTGCCTCACTACACTCGGCACACTAATTTATTCTCCCTCTATGGGTGTCGTGGACACCCACGGAGGGAGAAAGTGTCGGGATTTTGGTGGTTGGGATTCCGGCGTCGGGATTTTGAACGCTGAGGTTCCAACCACCGGGATTTGAACTGCATCCCTACACAAGGATAGGAATCTATAGCATGGCAGTCCCATCCCTGATGGAATGCAATTGGATATGAATGCTACTGGAGCTTATGTGGGGGATCTGGAATATGATAAGCTTGCCTGAAGAGGTGAGTTTTCAGGGAATGTTTGAAAGTTTGAAGGCTAACGGAGAGGCTAATCGTGCATGGAAGGGCATTTAATAGAGTGGGTGCTGCCTGAATGAAGTCCTGCAATAGTGAACAGGATCTAGTAATGATCTAGTGTGGATGAGAAGCAGAGCTTGTGCAGAGCGTAAAGGTCGCATTGGGGATATATTTTAAGATAAGCAAAGAGATGTATGTCAGTGTAACTCACAATATTATTTATAGGCCAAAAGGTTGCACCGAGGTAGCTGGATGACTAAGCTTAGCATCACAAGTAGGCGGCACAAACACATGGCCCATCTAAGAGCGGCACTGCAGTGGCAGACAAGATCAGCATTATAAATTATGTAAAAAAATGCTTAAAAAGGCACATAATGCAAAGAAAAGTGGTGAAGATTGATTTATCCTTGGGACTCCCACCCACCCATACGTTGTATAAACAGGACATGCACGCTTTAACAAACCAATCATTTCAGTGACAGGGTCTGCCACACTTGTGGCTGAAAGGATCGGTTTGTTTGGGGCCCCCAGAAAACAAGCTGCCAATGATCTCTCACTGCACAGACTGCCTCTACATAGGCAAGATTCCTCACCCCATC
The DNA here is from genome assembly GCF_055691185.1 of Crinia signifera. Taxonomy (NCBI): domain Eukaryota; kingdom Metazoa; phylum Chordata; class Amphibia; order Anura; family Myobatrachidae; genus Crinia; species Crinia signifera. The sequence goes on along the minus strand of NC_139225.1, from coordinate 95,961,608 downwards.
AATGTGTGGAATTCTACGGCACACTTGACAGCATCCCCATAATTATACGGCACAATTAGCAGCACCCCATGAATTATACAGCACACTTGGCAGTACCAGATGAATTATATGGCACACTTGGCAGCACCCCTTCAGTAAAAAAAATAAAAAAGCAGCCCCTCATGAGCCTCTTGTCAGCAACCTCTTGTTACACAGCCCCTTGTCATGCTGTTTAAAATCCACAGCTGGAGTGAAGATGGTGTTGATCACCGGGATGCTGATGCTCGTCCTTAGGTAAGTTCAGGGGTGGTGCGCTCATCTCTACTGTAATGTTAACTTCTTTGTAGCCTATATTGTTCTCATATGTACTATATGAACGGTGCTGCCAACCACTTGTTGTGCCTTATAAATAAAACATAATAATAATATTAGTGTTGATTTCCTTGTAAAAAAAAAATATATAGAACTAATTTGTGTTGTATAAAGGGGCTCTTGGGTCACAATTATTTATAAGGTGGACAATTACACCTTGCATTACTCACTACGGTATATACTGTAAGAGGTTTTTATTCACAGTATGTTCTGTGCCGATATAATGACTAGACGAGTACATATTATAGATTTTCCAACAAAGGTGTGCGGTGACCCGTAAACTTTAAGTGCCAGGCTCACAAGGTTTATGAGGTTGTCACACGTGAAGAGGTGACTACTGTACATGGCACCAGCATTGTCAACACCAGCAATTTTAGTGTGATCGTACATATAACTTGACCTTCACTGGAGAAAGAAAATGGTCAATCAACAGTGACCAGAAGAATACTGACATCCTGAGAGGATTCGTGTCAGCAGAGAATTGTGGTGAGAATGTCTTCTTGAAACACATAGATGTAAAAAAGCTGAGGAGGGTTTGAATATATTACTGTAAAGTATGCTGGTGGCGAGAACCACATTATGCTGTGTGAAGACGTGCTCACAATTGCCTACTTCCCAAAAAATCTATATACTACTGTATTCTTGACATATTTTCTTCATGCCCTTAGTAAGTGTGAGTTTTTACAGGAGAATATCTAACACCTAATGATTTGACAGTGCACAGAACTGGCAACAGTGAAGACGTACGCAAAAAAAAAAGGTCAAATAAAACTTTGTGGTACTTTTAAATATTACTAGATCGTTGCGCCTTTCATATATTTTTAGTGTACCTGTTTGGAGCACAGCACTTTTAAAGGAAGCAGGGTTTACTTTTTACATGTCCTGAAGCTCTCGATGCTTCAAAAATGTCAAAGGTTTAAACTTTGGACGCTATACTTTCTTATGCAACTTTAATCAAGCATGACAAGTGTATTTTGTTCATTGTAATTTTTTTTTTATATTACACACACTATTTGACATATAAAACCAATAAAATGAAACTGACAACCAACCATTATTAAAACCATTAAGTTTCTGAAATTTATTTTGTAGTATTATATAGGGGTGTATTTATATATTTACAGTTTCTTATATACTGTAGCCAGCATATTCTGTTGCGCTTTACAATTGGAAACAACAGCGATAAAACAAACTGGGTAATAACAGTCTGACAGAGGTAGGAGGGCCCTGCTCGCAAGCTTAAAATCTATAGGGATAATAGGAGGGATACACAAGGATAGGATTCTATAGCATGGCAGTCCCATCCCTGATGGGATGCAATTGGATATGAATGCTACTGGAGCTTATGTGGGGGTTCTGGAATATGATAAGCTTGCCTGAAGAGGTGAGTTTTCAGGGAATGCTTGAAATTTTGAAGGCTAATGGAGAGGCTAATTGTGCATGGAAGGGCATTACATAGAGTGGTTGCTGAATGTATGAAGTCCTGCAATAGTGAACAGGATCTAGTAATGATCTAGTGTGGATGAGAAGCAGAGTTTGTGCAGAGCGTAGAGGTCGCATGGGGATATATTTTAAGATAAGCAAAGAGATGTATGTCGGTGTAGTAAGTGGACCAGCACACCAGATGTTAATACAAAATTCACGGCTTTTGCACTTGTGGCCTATGATAATAACCAAGACATACAGTAGGAGACTGGGGCTAACAGGCAGACATGACAGGCAGGGATTGCTGCAGCGTCAGGTGACTTCTAGAGAGACTGTGGAGAAGCTGTGCTGTGGACTGCATGCAAACAGCATTGAAGATATTCAGACCTGTAGCACAGTGTCAGTCTGGAGAGACACATTAGATATAAGAATAGATGTCTGGTTACCTGGATTATACTTCTAGATCGCTTTGCTGCCTTTTACACTGTTGACCACTCTCTTCTCATACAAACACTACAATACATACTGTAGGTCTTCAGAACACAGCCCTTTCTTGGTTCTCATTCTACCTATCTAATTGCTCTTTATTGTTCGCTTCTCTGATTCTACCACCTCTTCACTACCTCTATCAGCTGGAGTACAACAAAGCTCAGTCTTGGGTACTCTACTTTTCTCAAACAATGCCTCCTATCTTGGCAAACTAATCTCTTTCAATTTTAGTATCCTATGTAAGCAGATTATACTCAAACCATCCTCCCCTGATTTGTCATCAGTATTGCTCTGTGTTTCTGAATGCCATTTTTGCCATTTCTTAGAGAACATCTTGCCACCTCAAACTCAACATTTCAAAAACAGGATTCATTATATTCCCACCAGTCAAGACTGTAACCAACCTCATATCTCCATAACTGTTGACAACCCTCCAGTCTTCCTTACCTCACAAGCTCGCTACCTAGGTGTCATCCTGGACTCTTTACTGTCCTTTATTTTACACATTCAATCTGTCTCTAAATCATGCTACATGCACCTAAAACACATATCAAAAATGTTACCTTTTCTAACACTGAAAACTCTAATCCATGCACTCATTATCTCATGCATTCATTATTGCAATAGTCTCCTTACCGATCTTCCTAAGAAAAGACTCTCACCACTACAATCCATTTTCAATGCATCTGCGAGGCTGATCTTCCTGGCTAGACTTTAAACATCTACTGATCGGCTCTGTCAGTCCCTCCATTGGTTGCCTATATTCTACCATATTATAAATAACATACTTCTACTCACATAAAAAAGCCATTAACCTGACTGTCATGTCTGCCTGTTAGCCCCAGTCTCCTACTGTATGTCTTGGTTATTATCATAGGCCACAAGTGCAAAAGCCGTGAATTTTGTATTAACATCTGGGGCGAAATGTGCGATTTTTTAGACTAAAAAAAAATCGCACCAAATCGCACCTTTAAAAATCGCGTTTTTTGCCGCGAATTCGCATATGTAATGAGATGCGAATTAGCGGCAAAAAAATGCGATTTGCCGCGATTTTTAGTCATGAAAATGTGCGCATTTTCAGTCATGAAAATGTGCGCATTTTTATAAATGCGCTTTTGTGCAAAAAAAAAAAAAGTAAAAAAAAAACGGCGTGGGGTCCCCCCTCCTAAGCATAACCAGCCCCGGGCTCATTGAGCCGGACCTGGTTCCAAAAATACGGGGGAACAAAAAGCATAGGGGTCCCCCGTATTTCTGAAACCAGCCCCGGACTCTTGGACCGGTCCTGGTTCCAAAAATACGGGGGACAAAAAATCTGGGGGTCCCCCGTATTTTGAAACCAGCACCGGGCTCCAACAGCCCGCGGTGTCATGCCACAGCCGGGGGACACTTTTTATACAAGGTCCCCCGGCCAAAACATGAGCACCGTGGCTGGTCAGCCTTGGACGGGGTACCTGGAGGAGTGGGGACCCCCCCAATAAAGGGGTCCCCCCCCCCAGGCTTCACCCGTCCAGGGCTGAAGCCCGGGGCTGTCACCGGCGTCCGTGGCCAGTGGACGCCGGCCTGATAGGGTTAAATTCATCATACATATCATTACATTGCTTTTTACCGGCGAACTACAAGTGCCAGCAGACCTCCCCCGCATGCTGGGACTTGGAGAACCACAAGTCCCAGCATGCGGGGCATTAATGGGCCCGCTGGGACTTGTAGTCCACCTGTAAAAAGAATGTTTATAAAAAACACACACACAGAGAAGTACAAGTTTATTACACACACACACCTCAATTTTACACAGCGTTACTTACCATTCCTGGATCCAGCGCTGGTCTGGCTGCTTTACAGCCGGCTCCCCCCGAACTGACAGGCAGCGGGGAGAAGCGGCTGTCTCCGTCGCTTCTAACAGCCTCTGTAGCGCTGTCCGAGTGCTACAGAGGCTGAGAGCGTGATTGGCTGAGCTACAGTATGCGTCTCCATGGAGACGCATAGCTCAGCCAATCAGGACTGAGCTATGCGTCTCCATGGAGACGCATACTGTAGCTCAGCCAATCACGCTCTCAGCCTCTGTAGCACTCGGACAGCGCTACAGAGGCTGTTAGAAGCGACGGAGACAGCCGCTTCTCCCCGCTGCCTGTCAGTTCGGGGGGAGCCGGCTGTAAAGCAGCCAGACCAGCGCTGGATCCAGGAATGGTAAGTAACGCTGTGTAAAATTGAGGTGTGTGTGTGTGTAATAAACTTGTACTTCTCTGTGTGTGTGTTTTTTATAAACATTCTTTTTACAGGTGGACTACAAGTCCCAGCGGGCCCATTAATGCCCCGCATGCTGGGACTTGTGGTTCTCCAAGTCCCAGCATGCGGGGGAGGTCTGCTGGCACTTGTAGTTCGCCGGTAAAAAGCAATGTAATGATATGTATGATGAATTTAACCCTATCAGGCCGGCGTCCACTGGCCACGGACGCCGGTGACAGCCCCGGGCTTCAGCCCTGGACGGGTGAAGCCTGGGGGGGGGGGACCCCTTTATTGGGGGGGTCCCCACTCCTCCAGGTACCCCGTCCAAGGCTGACCAGCCACGGTGCTCATGTTTTGGCCGGGGGACCTTGTATAAAAAGTGTCCCCCGGCTGTGGCATGACACCGCGGGCTGTTGGAGCCCGGTGCTGGTTTCAAAATACGGGGGACCCCCAGATTTTTTGTCCCCCGTATTTTTGGAACCAGGACCGGTCCAAGAGTCCGGGGCTGGTTTCAGAAATACGGGGGACCCCTATGCTTTTTGTCCCCCCGTATTTTTGGAACCAGGTCCGGCTCAATGAGCCCGGGGCTGGTTATGCTTAGGAGGGGGGACCCCACGCCATTTTTTTTTTATAAAAACACTTTTACACATTTTTATTAACAGAACCATGCACAGATCTCAATGATCTGTGCATGGTTCTGTCAAAATCGCCTGTCAGAACCTGGTCTATTTTTTTTGCGATTTTTGGTAACATTGACCAAAAATCGCACCCTATTACATTTGCGAGTTGTATACTTTATAATGGGAAAACATCTGGATGCGAATTGAAATGTGACTAAAAATCGCACTTAGAAAAGTGCGATTTCGCGGTAAAAAGTGCGATTTTTTACCGCGATTTTCAACCTATTAAATGTGCGATTTTCGGAAAATGTGCGATTTCGGCCGTTTTTGACCAAAAATCGCACATGTCTAACAAATCACACCCTATTACATTTCGCCCCAGGTGTGCTGGTCCACTTACTCAGTGACTTGCTGTTTACAGCTGGGATATTTTCCAAGGATTCTATATTTTATTATTGACCGGCACCCTGCAGTATTGCTTTTTTTCAATGAGTGCGATTTCTTCAAGATTTTCTCTCTCTCTCTCATATAGATAATATATAAATATATATATAAATAAATAAATCTCGTGCGCGCACATCCCCTTACGGCGGCTGGTGGGGGATGGTGGATGGCGAATCTTCCGCCATCCCCTGCAAGAGCGATACCCGCTCCATCTATATACATACATACATACATACACACACACTATATATATATATATATAGATATATATCTATATATCTATATATAGATATATATATATATATAGATATATATCTATATATCTATATATATATATATAGATATATAGATATATATCTATATATCTATATATATATATATAGTACAGAGGAAGACCGCACTCGCACACAACTAGTGCAACTTGGGGTGCCTTATAAAGAGTGTATATTTTTAGGTATACACCCAAATATAGTCCAGGGTTCCCACACACTTGTGTAGGATATAGGGCACTCGCCGAAATTAAGAGTGTTAAACTCAATAATTTATCATCAAAGGCATTGATTTATTCCACAGAAAAGGTGCTTCATATGCTCCAACGTTTCGGTCCGTGCCTTGGACCTTTGTCAAGGAGCCTAAAATACATGCATACAATAATTCAGTATATATACCAAAACATGGTCCAACTAGGGACCCAACAAAACACATTACAAAAATGGCATTCAAAAAAGCACAAAAAGTCTGTTACATTACTTGTTATGAAGAAAAGAGCCAGCGTGGTTAAAGGTGGAAGGAACCTCCAGGATGGGGAGTCAGCACCTACTATGAGGCTGCCCGGGCCCGACATTTATACCCGCTTCAATTACTACACTGATTACAGCCGGCGTTCATGCCGCGCTGTGCGCCCGGATACCGGAAGTACGGGCGCCCGGAAGTGACGGCGCTGGACCGCATCGTGGTCCGCATGACGCGCCTAACGTCACTAGAAACTATTCTGTGCTATGGACGTGTGGACCGCAAGGTGGCACGCATAACGTGCACATCTCGCGGTGTTTGTAATCAGCTGTGTGCACTATTCAGTGGAGATGGAGAGGGCTAGTCGGGGACCGTAATGTAGTGGTTGATAATAGCTGTGTATATTAAAGATATACACCCTATTAATTATGCCAAATCAGCAATGCTATATGGAATAAAGTTAATAATCATTATAATAAACATGATGAATGAGATAAGTGCGCTCACAATATTATGACATTATAACCACTACTGTATATGGGGTTTTTTTTGCTTGAACAATATTTAACGGGATATGATGCCTAGTTAATGTCTGATCCGCCTATATCAGACATCTAGTGTCCACAGGATAGTAGCATCATCTATTTAGAACTAAATGCTATTGGTTATTTGAGAGAGGAAAGGATTTATACAATAGTAAAGCTTTTATTTTTATTATTATTATTTTATTTTATTATTTATAATTTTTTTTAAAAAAAATTTTTACTTTTTATTAAATGATTTTTGGTATATCTAATTTTTATTTTTATTTTTATTTTATGATTATTATGATTATTAATAATCTATTAACTATCGGCTTTTTGGTCACAGAATGTGAAATGAAGCATACATATGGGTCATTGTAGATATTGCTACTATTATTGTTACAAAAAAAGGCAAAGGTGATGATCATAGCGGGGGGATTACTATGGACCTTTACAGCATGTCCAATGGAGGAGTATCGTATATATACCGAAGGACGATGAGATGTCATACATATAGTAAAGGAGACATGTATGGAAGACATATATAGAAAAAGGGTCCAATATAGCCTTTATACACCAGGAAAGTGGGATGGAGAGTAAGAGAGCAACCAAGTGCAAAAAATTAGGTGGAAAGAAGGAAAAATGAGATAAACAAAATACAAATACAAGAGGGTGGCCAGTGGTAGAGAATCCATTAAAGCAAAGGAACAAGTTTGTATGGAAAATGTCTAATGACAACAGCGTGTGAACAAGATGGATACACAGACATTCGCTGCGACCATCCTATCATCTCATTTTTTTAAAAAAATAGACAGAGGATTGTTCTCATTAAGCCCCCTGGGGGCCAATGTTCCAAGCTGGTGGATCCATCTGCTTTCTCTCTTCTTTAAGAGAAGTCCACGATCACCCCCTCTGGGTGGCGGAGGTATCCAGTCGATCAGACGACATCTTAAGCTGGATATTTGGTGACCTGCGGTTAGAAAATGGCGTGGGATAGGGAGTTCGGCTTTACCAGTCTCTGTGGCACTGCGTATTGAATTTCGGTGGTTAGCCATCCGTTCTCTAAACTTCCTTGACGTCATCCCAACGTATGCTAAGCCACAGGGACAATTAAGTAAATAAATAACGTGGTCCATTTGACAATGTAGACGAAACTTAATCTTGATTGCCTTGCCCGAGTGCGGATGGGGAAAGGTAGTGCCTGGTGTCATACTATTACAGGTCGTACAACCAGAACATCGAAAGCAACCTGGACGCTGGGTGTGTAACCAGGTTGTTTTAGGTTCAATAGTTGGGCTTGCAGTCGGTCTCATCAAAAGTTGTTTCAAATTGGGGCCTTTTTTGTAGGCCATCATTGGGGGGCCATGCTTTTGCAGCTTCAGAGTGTTGTCTGACTTTAATATAGGCCAATGGTGTTTTAGGCTCTTCTGGATCTTGGAGGATGCATGATCAAAGGTGTTAATAAAAATCATCCGTGGCGGATCTTTTTTGACGGTATTGGGTCCCTCGTGTCTAGCCATATTCACACGTGCCTTGTGTAGGCATCTGGACAGTGTGTTGGCTTGGTAGCCTCTCTGGATGAATCTGCTGGTCATTTCACATAATTGGAGTTCCATGATGGAGGCATTGGTGTTATTTCTAATTACACGCATGTATTGCGATATTGGTAAGTGCTCCTTTAATTTTGGTGGATGTTGGCTCTCTGTGGATAGCAAGGTGTTTCGATCCGTGGGCTTGCGGAATAAACTGGTCTGTAGTGCGCCTCCCTGTATTTGCACATTAATGTCAAGAAAGTCGATAGAATCATTTTCAATGCGATGTGTGAATTTTATTGGGTTATTGAGTCCATTTAATTCGGTTACCATCGTCTGGAACTCGTTTTCTGATCCTGTCCACAGTAGAAAGACATCATCGATGAACCTTTTGTAAAAGCGAATGTGATGACCATATTTTGGCAGTATGAAAGTGTTCTCATACTCCAACATAAATAGTCCGGCGTAAGCAGGGGCCAAATTCGAGCCCATTGCAGTGCCAGATGTTTGTACATAATACTTATCATGATACAAAAAATGGTTATAGGTCAAGATGAGTGATGCCAACTCTACCAGGAATTCGGTTGGAGGTTTATTGACTGGGCGTTCGTCTAGTTTCTTCTGCAGTACCTTGAGGCCTTCGTTATGGGGGATTACCGTGTACAGTGAACTGACGTCCATAGTTGCTAGTAGTATCCCTTCCTCGAGATCAATCTCACGTAGCTTGGTGATAAAATCAGCTGTGTCTCTGATATATGTATTGCTTTCTATTACAAGAGGTTGCAAGTGGTGGTCTACGAAGATAGCTAGTGGTTGCAGTAGAGACTGGCGGGCAGAAATTATGGGTCTTCCTGGGGGTTGTTTGAGCGATTTGTGGATTTTTGGGAGTGTATATAATATCGGGCACACAGGAAACTGGACAGAGAGAAAGTCAAAGTTATCTTTGGACAACCATTTAGAGGTGAGACCTTTTTGTAACAGGATGTCAACTTTCCGTTTAAACTCAGGAATTGGATTCTGTGCCACTTGGATATAGGTCTTGTCGTCAGATAACTGTCGCATAACTTCTTCGTGATATTGGGACCAGTCCTGGACCACCACCGCTCCCCCTTTGTCAGCTGGGCGGATGACTAAATTGTTGTTTTGTTTTAGTGCTCTTAGAGCCTCTCTTTCGTCTTGAGTCAAGTTGTTATATTTAGGTTTAATATTGACCTGTTGGATGTCTTGTTCCATGAGTCTAGTAAAAGTTTTGATACTGGGATTAGAAGAAGTTGGATCATAGAGAGATGTGGGCCGAAACGCAGATCTCTGTTCTTTAGCCTCAGAGTTCCCGAATTGTTCATGAAGCCTTAATTTTCGGCTAAATTTATAGAGCTCAATGGTGGTGTCAAATGGGTCATGAGTGATAGTGGGGACGAACGATAAACCTTTGGATAGTACCGAGGTCATGGCGGGTGATAGTGGAGTCTGTGATAGGTTGAAAACTAATTCAGGACAGGTTTCCTGTTTCTTTTTCCCAACACCTCCACGGCGGGGGTGTGGTCTATTCCCCTTCCTCTTGGGGGTCTTCCAGGCTTGTTTGCTCTGCCAGAGCCTTCTTCTAAAAAATCGGACTGTTGTCCTGTGAATTCAGTGTCGGAGGCGGATGTTGAAGATCCTGTGTTGGTTTGGTATTGGTTTCTCTGTTGGCGTCTTTGTCTATAAGGGCATTGAGTGCGTCTGGGATTGGTATCCCCTGCTAACCACCTATACACTGTATGGTTTTGATAATCTGAAGTCACTGTGGACAACTTGTTGCGTTTGAAGGATATTAAGTCCTTTTTGAAGCTTTTAACTTGAACTCGAATTTTTTCTATTAGATTGCAGGACTTGTCACTTTTTATTGTGGCGAGATGTGCAATCCCAAACTCGTCTATATTTTGTTTAACCTTCTTTAGCTCGATGCCGACTTCCTCTACTACGAGAAGCATTAAATCGAATGAACATTTATTGAGCACACCGCACCATCGGCTGCAGAACGTGGGATTGTTCCTACCGATGGTGGGTATGTTGGGCACCCTGAATCCACGTGGTATGAATTTCTTTCTGTGGTATTCGGATAAGAAGTGACCATGGAGGGTCAGATCTATCTCACGTTTTTTGAGCCTTAGCAATCTTTGATATAAGTCGAGCGGAGACTCAGTGGAAAGGGTGTCAAAGTCCAGCTGGTCAAAGAGTACTTTATCTGCGTCGTCGTCGGTAAGAGAGATGATACCGTGTTCAGCTTGAGTGAGCAGATTATCGTAGAGGAATCCCAATCCTCCTGTCGCCATACTGTGTAGGTGGGTACGTAGAGGAGTGACGGTAGAGTTGTAATATTTTCTATTTAGAGATGGTTATCCAGATATATGTATCCATATATAACAAAAAATAGTAATATGCACACAACGCTTCTTTTAAGTATAAACAGGCAAAACCATGTGCGTAATTATGTCTGCTTGAGTTCAAAAAAGTGTCCAAAAAGAATTTTTGGGGTTCAGAGCAAAAAAAAACTGAAGAGCAGCCCCACATGCAGGGTGATTCACTATCCTGATGTGAGATCCTTCCTAATGTGGGTGTCCGGTCAGAAGGAACCAAGGGGTTAGTCCCAGGTCCTCAAATACAGTACAGAGGAAGACCGCACTCGCACACAACTAGTGCAACTTGGGGTGCCTTATAAAGAGTGTATATTTTTAGGTATACACCCAAATATAGTCCAGGGTTCCCACACACTTGTGTAGGATATAGGGCACTTGCCGAAATTAAGAGTGTTAAACTCAATAATTTATCATCAAAGGCATTGATTTATTCCACAGAAAAGGTGCTTCATATGCTCCAACGTTTCGGTCCGTGCCTTGGACCTTTGTCAAGGAGCCTAAAATACATGCATACAATAATTCAGTATATATACCAAAACATGGTCCAACTAGGGACCCAACAAAACACATTACAAAAATGGCATTCAAAAAAGCACAAAAAGTCTGTTACATTACTTGTTATGAAGAAAAGAGCCAGCGTGGTTAAAGGTGGAAGGAACCTCCAGGATGGGGAGTCAGCACCTACTATGAGGCTGCCCGGGCCCGACATTTATACCCGCTTCAATTACTACACTGATTACAGCCGGCGTTCATGCCGCGCTGTGCGCCCGGATACCGGAAGTACGGGCGCCCGGAAGTGACGGCGCTGGACCGCATCGTGGTCCGCATGACGCGCCTAACGTCACTAGAAACTATTCTGTGCTATGGACGTGTGGACCGCAAGGTGGCACGCATAACGTGCACATCTCGCGGTGTTTGTAATCAGCTGTGTGCACTATTCAGTGGAGATGGAGAGGGCTAGTCGGGGACCGTAATGTAGTGGTTGATAATAGCTGTGTATATTAAAGATATACACCCTATTAATTATGCCAAATCAGCAATGCTATATGGAATAAAGTTAATAATCATTATAATAAACATGATGAATGAGATAAGTGCGCTCACAATATTATGACATTATAACCACTATATGGGTTTTTTTTTGCTTGAACAATATTTAACGGGATATGATGCCTAGTTAATGTCTGATCCGCCTATATCAGACATCTAGTGTCCACAGGATAGTAGCATCATCTATTTAGAACTAAATGCTATTGGTTATTTGAGAGAGGAAAGGATTTATACAATAGTAAAGCTTTTATTTTTATTATTATTATTTTATTTTATTATTTATAATTTTTTTAAAAAAAATTTTTTACTTTTTATTAAATGATTTTTGGTATATCTAATTTTTATTTTTATTTTTATTTTATGATTATTATGATTATTAATAATCTATTAACTATCGGCTTTTTGGTCACAGAATGTGAAATGAAGCATACATATGGGTCATTGTAGATATTGCTACTATTATTGTTACAAAAAAAGGCAAAGGTGATGATCATAGCGGGGGGATTACTATGGACCTTTACAGCATGTCCAATGGAGGAGTATCGTATATATACCGAAGGACGATGAGATGTCATACATATAGTAAAGGAGACATGTATGGAAGACATATATAGAAAAAGGGTCCAATATAGCCTTTATACACCAGGAAAGTGGGATGGAGAGTAAGAGAGCAACCAAGTGCAAAAAATTAGGTGGAAAGAAGGAAAAATGAGATAAACAAAATACAAATACAAGAGGGTGGCCAGTGGTAGAGAATCCATTAAAGCAAAGGAACAAGTTTGTATGGAAAATGTCTAATGACAACAGCGTGTGAACAAGATGGATACACAGACATTCGCTGCGACCATCCTATCATCTCATTTTTTTTAAAAAATAGACAGAGGATTGTTCTCATTAAGCCCCCTGGGGGCCAATGTTCCAAGCTGGTGGATCCATCTGCTTTCTCTCTTCTTTAAGAGAAGTCCACGATCACCCCCTCTGGGTGGCGGAGGTATCCAGTCGATCAGATGACATCTTAAGCTGGATATTTGGTGACCTGCGGTTAGAAAATGGCGTGGGATAGGGAGTTCGGCTTTACCAGTCTCTGTGGCACTGCGTATTGAATTTCGGTGGTTAGCCATCCGTTCTCTAAACTTCCTTGACGTCATCCCAACGTATGCTAAGCCACAGGGACAATTAAGTAAATAAATAACGTGGTCCATTTGACAATGTAGACGAAACTTAATCTTGATTGCCTTGCCCGAGTGCGGATGGGGAAAGGTAGTGCCTGGTGTCATACTATTACAGGTCGTACAACCAGAACATCGAAAGCAACCTGGACGCTGGGTGTGTAACCAGGTTGTTTTAGGTTCAATAGTTGGGCTTGCAGTCGGTCTCATCAAAAGTTGTTTCAAATTGGGGCCTTTTTTGTAGGCCATCATTGGGGGGCCATGCTTTTGCAGCTTCAGAGTGTTGTCTGACTTTAATATAGGCCAATGGTGTTTTAGGCTCTTCTGGATCTTGGAGGATGCATGATCAAAGGTGTTAATAAAAATCATCCGTGGCGGATCTTTTTTGACGGTATTGGGTCCCTCGTGTCTAGCCATATTCACACGTGCCTTGTGTAGGCATCTGGACAGTGTGTTGGCTTGGTAGCCTCTCTGGATGAATCTGCTGGTCATTTCACATAATTGGAGTTCCATGATGGAGGCATTGGTGTTATTTCTAATTACACGCATGTATTGCGATATTGGTAAGTGCTCCTTTAATTTTGGTGGATGTTGGCTCTCTGTGGATAGCAAGGTGTTTCGATCCGTGGGCTTGCGGAATAAACTGGTCTGTAGTGCGCCTCCCTGTATTTGCACATTAATGTCAAGAAAGTCGATAGAATCATTTTCAATGCGATGTGTGAATTTTATTGGGTTATTGAGTCCATTTAATTCGGTTACCATCGTCTGGAACTCGTTTTCTGATCCTGTCCACAGTAGAAAGACATCATCGATGAACCTTTTGTAAAAGCGAATGTGATGACCATATTTTGGCAGTATGAAAGTGTTCTCATACTCCAACATAAATAGTCCGGCGTAAGCAGGGGCCAAATTCGAGCCCATTGCAGTGCCAGATGTTTGTACATAATACTTATCATGATACAAAAAATGGTTATAGGTCAAGATGAGTGATGCCAACTCTACCAGGAATTCGGTTGGAGGTTTATTGACTGGGCGTTCGTCTAGTTTCTTCTGCAGTACCTTGAGGCCTTCGTTATGGGGGATTACCGTGTACAGTGAACTGACGTCCATAGTTGCTAGTAGTATCCCTTCCTCGAGATCAATCTTACGTAGCTTGGTGATAAAATCAGCTGTGTCTCTGATATATGTATTGCTTTCTATTACAAGAGGTTGCAAGTGGTGGTCTACGAAGATAGCTAGTGGTTGCAGTAGAGACTGGCGGGCAGAAATTATGGGTCTTCCTGGGGGTTGTTCGAGCGATTTGTGGATTTTTGGGAGTGTATATAATATCGGGCACACAGGAAACTGGACAGAGAGAAAGTCAAAGTTATCTTTGGACAACCATTTAGAGGTGAGACCTTTTTGTAACAGGATGTCAACTTTCCGTTTAAACTCAGGAATTGGATTCTGTGCCACTTGGATATAGGTCTTGTCGTCAGATAACTGTCGCATAACTTCTTCGTGATATTGGGACCAGTCCTGGACCACCACCGCTCCCCCTTTGTCAGCTGGGCGGATGACTAAATTGTTGTTTTGTTTTAGTGCTCTTAGAGCCTCTCTTTCGTCTTGAGTCAAGTTGTTATTTTAGGCTCCTTGACAAAGGTCCAAGGCACGGACCGAAACGTTGGAGCATATGAAGCACCTTTTCTGTGGAATAAATCAATGCCTTTGATGATAAATTATTGAGTTTAACACTCTTAATTTCGGCGAGTGCCCTATATCCTACACAAGTGTGTGGGAACCCTGGACTATATTTGGGTGTATACCTAAAAATATACACTCTTTATAAGGCACCCCAAGTTGCACTAGTTGTGTGCGAGTGCGGTCTTCCTCTGTACTGTATTTGAGGACCTGGGACTAACCCCTTGGTTCCTTCTGACCGGACACCCACATTAGGAAGGATCTCACATCAGGATAGTGAATCACCCTGCATGTGGGGCTGCTTTTCAGTTTTTTTTTTGCTCTGAACCCCAAAAATTCTTTTTGGACACTTTTTTGAACTCAAGCAGACATAATTACGCACATGGTTTTGCCTGTTTATACTTAAAAGAAGCGTTGTGTGCATATTACTATTTTTTGTTATATATGGATACATATATCTGGATAACCATCTCTAAATAGAAAATATTACAACTCTACCGTCACTCCTCTACGTACCCACCTACACAGTATGGCGACAGGAGGATTGGGATTCCTCGACGATAATCTGCTCACTCAAGCTGAACACGGTATCATCTCTCTTACCGACGACGACGCAGATAAAGTACTCTTTGACCAGCTGGACTTTGACACCCTTCCCACTGAGTCTCCGCTCGACTTATATCAAAGATTGCTAAGGCTCAAAAAACATGAGATAGATCTGACCCTCCATGGTCACTTCTTATCCGAATACCACAGAAAGAAATTCATACCACGTGGATTCAGGGTGCCCAACATACCCACCATCGGTAGGAACAATCCCACGTTCTGCAGCCGATGGTGCGGTGTGCTCAATAAATGTTCATTCGATTTAATGCTTCTCGTAGTAGAGGAAGTCGGCATCGAGCTAAAGAAGGTTAAACAAAATATAGACGAGTTTGGGATTGCACATCTCGCCACAATAAAAAGTGACAAGTCCTGCAATCTAATAGAAAAAATTCGAGTTCAAGTTGAAACCTACAAAAAGGACTTAATATCCTTCAAACGCAACAAGTTGTCCACAGTGACTTCAGATTATCAAAACCATACAGTGTATAGGTGGTTAGCAGGGGATACCAATCCCAGACGCACTCAATGCCCTTATAGACAAAGACGCCAACAGAGAAACCAATACCAAACCAACACAGGATCTTCAACATCCGCCTCCGACACTGAATTCACAGGACAACAGTCCGATTTTTTAGAAGAAGGCTCTGGCAGAGCAAACAAGCCTGGAAGACCCCCAAGAGGAAGGGGAATAGACCACACCCCCGCCGTGGAGGTGTTGGGAAAAAGAAACAGGAAACCTGTCCTGAATTAGTTTTCAACCTATCACAGACTCCACTATCACCCGCCATGACCCCGGTACTATCCAAAGGTTTATCGTTCGTCCCCACTATCACTCATGACCCATTTGACACCACCATTGAGCTCTATAAATTTAGCCGAAAATTAAGGCTTCATGAACAATTCGGGAACTCTGAGGCTAAAGAACAGAGATCTGCGTTTCGGCCCACATCTCTCTATGATCCAACTTCTTCTAATCCCAGTATCAAAACTTTTACTAGACTCATGGAACAAGACATCCAACAGGTCAATATTAAACCTAAATATAACAACTTGACTCAAGACGAAAGAGAGGCTCTAAGAGCACTAAAACAAAACAACAATTTAGTCATCCGCCCAGCTGACAAAGGGGGAGCGGTGGTGGTCCAGGACTGGTCCCAATATCACGAAGAAGTTATGCGACAGTTATCTGACGACAAGACCTATATCCAAGTGGCACAGAATCCAATTCCTGAGTTTAAACGGAAAGTTGACATCCTGTTACAAAAAGGTCTCACCTCTAAATGGTTGTCCAAAGATAACTTTGACTTTCTCTCTGTCCAGTTTCCTGTGTGCCCGATATTATATACACTCCCAAAAATCCACAAATCGCTCGAACAACCCCCAGGAAGACCCATAATTTCTGCCCGCCAGTCTCTACTGCAACCACTAGCTATCTTCGTAGACCACCACTTGCAACCTCTTGTAATAGAAAGCAATACATATATCAGAGACACAGCTGATTTTATCACCAAGCTACGTGAGATTGATCTCGAGGAAGGGATACTACTAGCAACTATGGACGTCAGTTCACTGTACACGGTAATCCCCCATAACGAAGGCCTCAAGGTACTGCAGAAGAAACTAGACGAACGCCCAGTCAATAAACCTCCAACCGAATTCCTGGTAGAGTTGGCATCACTCATCTTGACCTATAACCATTTTTTGTATCATGATAAGTATTATGTACAAACATCTGGCACTGCAATGGGCTCGAATTTGGCCCCTGCTTACGCCGGACTATTTATGTTGGAGTATGAGAACACTTTCATACTGCCAAAATATGGTCATCACATTCGCTTTTACAAAAGGTTCATCGATGATGTCTTTCTACTGTGGACAGGATCAGAAAACGAGTTCCAGACGATGGTAACCGAATTAAATGGACTCAATAACCCAATAAAATTCACACATCGCATTGAAAATGATTCTATCGACTTTCTTGACATTAATGTGCAAATACAGGGAGGCGCACTACAGACCAGTTTATTCCGCAAGCCCACGGATCGAAACACCTTGCTATCCACAGAGAGCCAACATCCACCAAAATTAAAGGAGCACTTACCAATATCGCAATACATGCGTGTAATTAGAAATAACACCAATGCCTCCATCATGGAACTCCAATTATGTGAAATGACCAGCAGATTCATCCAGAGAGGCTACCAAGCCAACACACTGTCCAGATGCCTACACAAGGCACGTGTGAATATGGCTAGACACGAGGGACCCAATACCGTCAAAAAAGATCCGCCACGGATGATTTTTATTAACACCTTTGATCATGCATCCTCCAAGATCCAGAAGAGCCTAAAACACCATTGGCCTATATTAAAGTCAGACAACACTCTGAAGCTGCAAAAGCATGGCCCCCCAATGATGGCCTACAAAAAAGGCCCCAATTTGAAACAACTTTTGATGAGACCGACTGCAAGCCCAACTATTGAACCTAAAACAACCTGGTTACACACCCAGCGTCCAGGTTGCTTTCGATGTTCTGGTTGTACGACCTGTAATAGTATGACACCAGGCACTACCTTTCCCCATCCGCACTCGGGCAAGGCAATCAAGATTAAGTTTCGTCTACATTGTCAAATGGACCACGTTATTTATTTACTTAATTGTCCCTGTGGCTTAGCATACGTTGGGATGACGTCAAGGAAGTTTAGAGAACGGATGGCTAACCACCGAAATTCAATACGCAGTGCCACAGAGACTGGTAAAGCCGAACTCCCTATCCCACGCCATTTTCTAACCGCAGGTCACCAAATATCCAGCTTAAGATGTCGTCTGATCGACTGGATACCTCCGCCACCCAGAGGGGGTGATCGTGGACTTCTCTTAAAGAAGAGAGAAAGCAGATGGATCCACCAGCTTGGAACATTGGCCCCCAGGGGGCTTAATGAGAACAATCCTCTGTCTATTTTTTTAAAAAAATGAGATGATAGGATGGTCGCAGCGAATGTCTGTGTATCCATCTTGTTCACACGCTGTTGTCATTAGAGACATTTTCCATACAAACTTGTTCCTTTGCTTTAATGGATTCTCTACCACTGGCCACCCTCTTGTATTTGTATTTTGTTTATCTCATTTTTCCTTCTTTCCACCTAATTTTTTGCACTTGGTTGCTCTCTTACTCTCCATCCCACTTTCCTGGTGTATAAAGGCTATATTGGACCCTTTTTCTATATATGTCTTCCATACATGTCTCCTTTACTATATGTATGACATCTCATCGTCCTTCGGTATATATACGATACTCCTCCATTGGACATGCTGTAAAGGTCCATAGTAATCCCCCCGCTATGATCATCACCTTTGCCTTTTTTTGTAACAATAATAGTAGCAATATCTACAATGACCCATATGTATGTTTCATTTCACATTCTGTGACCAAAAAGCCGATAGTTAATAGATTATTAATAATCATAATAATCATAAAATAAAAATAAAAATTAGATATACCAAAAATCATTTAATAAAAAGTAAAAAAATTTTTTAAAAAAAATTATAAATAATAAAATAAAATAATAATAATAAAAATAAAAGCTTTACTATTGTATAAATCCTTTCCTCTCTCAAATAACCAATAGCATTTAGTTCTAAATAGATGATGCTACTATCCTGTGGACACTAGATGTCTGATATAGGCGGATCAGACATTAACTAGGCATCATATCCCGTTAAATATTGTTCAAGCAAAAAAACCCCCATATAGTGGTTATAATGTCATAATATTGTGAGCGCACTTATCTCATTCATCATGTTTATTATAATGATTATTAACTTTATTCCATATAGCATTGCTGATTTGGCATAATTAATAGGGTGTATATCTTTAATATACACAGCTATTATCAACCACTACATTACGGTCCCCGACTAGCCCTCTCCATCTCCACTGAATAGTGCACACAGCTGATTACAAACACCGCGAGATGTGCACGTTATGCGTGCCACCTTGCGGTCCACACGTCCATAGCACAGAATAGTTTCTAGTGACGTTAGGCGCGTCATGCGGACCACGATGCGGTCCAGCGCCGTCACTTCCGGGCGCCCGTACTTCCGGTATCGGGGCACACAGCGCGGCATGAACGCCGGCTGTAATCAGTGTAGTAATTGAAGCGGGTATAAATGTCGGGCCCGGGCAGCCTCATAGTAGGTGCTGACTCCCCATCCTGGAGGTTCCTTCCACCTTTAACCACGCTGGCTCTTTTCTTCATAACAAGTAATGTAACAGACTTTTTGTGCTTTTTTGAATGCCATTTTTGTAATGTGTTTTGTTGGGTCCCTAGTTGGACCATGTTTTGGTATATATACTGAATTATTGTATGCATGTATTTTAGGCTCCTTGACAAAGGTCCAAGGCACGGACCGAAACGTTGGAGCATATGAAGCACCTTTTCTGTGGAATAAATCAATGCCTTTGATGATAAATTATTGAGTTTAACACTCTTAATTTCGGCGAGTGCCCTATATCCTACACAAGTGTGTGGGAACCCTGGACTATATATATATATATATATATATATATATATATATATTTATATTAGCACATTTTGATTTTAATGGAGCTTGTTCCCATTTAAAGAAGGCTGCAGAATAAATATTACAGTTAGTATTGCTGTGAAATAGATTTTTTAAAATAAAGCCTGGCACATACGGTATTAAAAAATAATATCACTTCATCTGTCCTACTATTAGCCTACTAATGATTAAAAGGAAGAGGATTCTGAGCAGAACGGAAGCGCAGCAGATCTGAAACTCTGTCAAGAATTTGTCTGATCAAATATTAAACGTTTTACACTCTGATTAAAATCAACATAATGAAATGTTTAAAAATATTCACTGGCAGTCAAAAAAATAGTAGTGTTGAAAGACATGCAAAGCCAGAATTCCTTCCTGCCTTCAAACATGGCTCCAGTTGTCTCTTTTATCATTATGAGAGAGTACTTTTAGGATTTGTACAGTTACCATAACAATTCTGCATCTAATCACTGAAATTATGTTGCCAGTGTTCTGTAATAGAACAATTACTTATCATTGTAAATCTATTATTTAAGAAACTGAAATTTGTAAAGTATAATCTGATTAGCAATATCTAAATGGAAAACTTATTACCTCGAGTATAAGTCGACCCGAATATAAGCCGAGGCACCTAATTTTACAACAAAAAAACGGAAAACTTATTGACTCAAGTGGGACCCTCACTCGAGTATAAGCCGAGGGGGGCTTTTTCAGCATAAAAATTGTTCTGAAAAAGTAGGCTTATACTTGAGTATATATGGTATGTGTATAGTGGATGTACAGTTTATCTGATTTCTAACAAAAAGTCATGCTTCTTTAGCAGGAAGTGACTTAATTTTAAAGAAAATAGAATAATAAAATAGGAATCAAAATTCGTTAATATTTATATAATTCTACTATGTTCTCCTAGATTAGGCTAATTAACATTAATTAACAAAAAGTATAGACAGAGAACCTTAATGCTAATCAGTCTGCTTGGTATGGAGCTGGTTCATATGTGCCTACTTTAAAAACTAGTTTCAGGGAGATTATAGTTGGTAGTAAAATTTAGCGCAGCGCCCTATTGAGGGGGCATGTCATGCTCCACCCAAAGGGCATGTCTAGTTCCATACATGGAGAGACCTAGACGCATGGGTGTGCACTGCTATATCTAATAGGAATATTTTAAAATGACTTATTTACAAATGTAGACGAGACCCAAAGCAGTTAGTAAGAGCTACTATACTTGGTAATGAAAAGTCACAGATACGTGTCAGGTATTGTTCATCTATGTGTCTTACACATGATTCAATATAAATGTCCACAACAAATGCATACAGATCATTGTGTTTTATCACCAATGCTGGGAAATGGCGCTGATGATTCAATGTAAATGTATCTATCTCTCATTCCTTTTCTTTCCAAAAACTTTAACAGCTACATAATGTGGGCTAGGTGAAATGAGGGAGATTGCTACACTAATGAGGGAGAGAGGGAGATTGCTGCAATTTCAGGGAGTCTTCTGCAGAATGCAGGAGTGTAGGCGAGTACAGATGAAGCCAGGGGCTGGCTGGCAACTTTCAGCCTGGGGGGCACCCACGAGCAAGTGGCCCCTCTTCTTTTGCCAGAACATGCATTATGAATATGGGCATCACAATTCTGGAGGCATGGTTTGCTTAATGTGGTTAAGGAGTAACAGGGTGGGAGGGGAGAGGGCTAAAGCAGGGAGGGAGGATTCAGGCCTGATATTTTCACTTATTGCATAGGGAAATGCCCCCATGCTTCAGCCACCTCAGCAATATGAGTGCTATTTCTAAGCAATCTGACTATATCGATTAGAAATGAAGCACGGGTTCTCACCAGAGAACACTGGCCGTGACAGATCGCACAGCACACATCGAGGGTGCATCGCTATGTGCTGAGCGATCTGTGCTTAACTAGATTGCTCAGCAAAAAGGCACAGTCGCCCTGGGACGTGTGTATGGGGCATTAGTGTAAAGAAAGGGGTGAAACTATCAAAGCAGAATTCCTGGTGCATATATGTCAGTATGAACAAAGCTAAAAGATCATCATCCTGCAGACAAATAATCAGTGATCACTGAAACAGCTGTGGACTTTTTTTTGCACGATGATGGGCTTTTTGCATTGACCACACTGACGTATATGCTAATTATTTCTCATTGATATCTCCGGTCTATGTACAGATGTATCGACACTCTGCTTTGCCGCTGAGCGCCCTAGTAGTGGCTTATATAGACAATCAATGTAGACTCCATACTACATTGGGCTAAGGAAGGCATGTCCAAACTGTGGCCCTCCAGCTGTTGTGAAACTACACATCCCAGCATGCCTTGCCATAGTTTTAGCATTCCCTATTAGCAAAACTGTAGCAAGGCATGATGGGACTTGTAGTTTCACAACAGCTGGAGGGCCATAGTTTGGACATGCCTGGGCTAAGGCTAGACACAGCTGTGTATTACCATGTGTGCCCGGGTTATGTGGCTACATCTGTGGATGCTGGATTATGCAGTACATGCACTTTAGGTATTGCTGCCAAACTTTGTATGTTTTTGCTAAAGTTTTTTTTTTTTTTGCATGAATACTTTAGATATGCTGGTTCTTTTGGATCTATATATATAACAAATCTATGGTCTCTACCTTAAAAAAAAAAGGAGCAGTCTATTCACACACTGATACACTTAGCCCCCCAACCCCCATACACACATGTGTCACACACATATTTTCCATACACTCACAAACAGTCCCTAATCACAAATATAATTGACAAAAAAAACAGCCCCCACATACTGTACACACCACACAAATAAACACTCAAATTAGTTCTATACCCACACTGGAACATATAATGATTCCCTCCTATGCACATTGCAAGGCACTTGCCTGTATCGTAAAAGGGTGGAGCTAGGTGGCTGTTGCTGGGCTGGCCAGGATGAGACGAGTGCTGTGCTCTCAAGGGGCCAGATTCTCT
Source organism: Crinia signifera (assembly GCF_055691185.1). Taxonomy (NCBI): domain Eukaryota; kingdom Metazoa; phylum Chordata; class Amphibia; order Anura; family Myobatrachidae; genus Crinia; species Crinia signifera. The sequence continues at coordinate 95,938,836 of NC_139225.1, read as the reverse complement.
AAGCTTCAAAAGTGATAAAATGGAGAGTGATAAACAGCAAGCCAATCAGCTCCTGTCTGACATTTGTCTGTGACATGGCAGGTAGGAGATGATTGGCTGGATGTTTATCACTCTCCATTTTATCACTTTTGAAGCTTAGAGAATCTGGCCCTAGAAGAGAGAAGGTTAGGAGACAGGAGAGGAGGGACCAGGCTGTAGATGAGCTCATATAATTGGTGGCTAGTCCCAGGGGAGGGGCTGGCTCTGTTAACGACGGACAGCAGCAGCAGCTGTGTAGAGATGAATGAGATCAGGAACTGTGACCCTGATCTGGCTGCTCCAGCCCTGAACCTCTGCATCTCATGACACGCTGGGCAGATGGTGAGAGGTTCAGAGCGGCTGGGAGAGCTTTCTGTAATGCATGCCTCCCGGCCACAAGTTATGAACAAGTGCCGCGTTCCTGCGGCCCCAAACAGCTGCACTGTACTGGCCTAGGGGGCAGATGGCACCCTGCCCCCCTGCCCAGCCCGCCACTGGATGAAGCGCCTCTTGTTCAGGGCTGGGATCGCCAGAATGTTCCCACTGGTGATCCCTGGTGGAGAGGTGCTCCATCTGACTGGGATGCGTGAGCGTCTCACACACACGCGCATCCCAGTTTTTCGGCGGGGGAGGATGGGAACCCTGCCTGTGTCCGCTTCAGGGAGATGGGCAGGGTTTAGGGGGGGGGGGGGGGATGTGTGTGGGGAGGTCACAAGGACATTTGGGGAATGGTGAGGAGGCGGAGGGGACCAATGAGCAGCTCCATCGGAAGGGGACGCTCAAGCGTCTCGTGCGTGTGTGTGTCCTCTTCCAGCGGCTCGCAGGTACTGGCGGTTGGCGATCCAGACCGCTGCTGAATGAGAGACGTTCCATCTATATGAGATGGTTACTTTAGTGAGCCATGCAAAGAGGTGTAAAGTAGAGACTTTTTCTTATAATTTGAGTCTTATTCACACTGCAGACACAGATAACCACTCAGTATGAGACACCAAACTGCGACTTTGCCCACACAAGAATAAAGCTCCAAACACACTAGAGGATATTGTGAACAATATTTTTCAGAAATGGGGGTACTTGTGTATTTTGGCGGCGCCCATCGCATCTCATACCATAACGCATACGATGGTATGCGATGCGACGCGATATCGTACGATAGTGCAAGATGGCATACAATTTTCAAATTGTATGCCATTGTACATGGCATACAATGCCATACGATGCGATGCGATTAAACATTGTATAAGCACCCTAATGGGTGCTTATACAATGTTAAGCACCCTAATGGGTGCTTACAATGTTAAATGCACCCCCACGCCACCCCCCCACTATAAACGTGAACCCGAAGCGTGGCGAGCGCAGCGAGCCCGCGTGGGGCGGCGGTACGCGTCCTACGACCTTTTCATACCCCCACTATCCACGTCGGCGTGGAGTTGAGAATAGAACAGTGTGGCGAGCGCAGCGAGCCACCGAGCCCGAAGCGTGGCGAGCGCAGCGAGCCCCGCGAGGGGACGCGGATACCTGTGAAGCCCGCGTTTACCTGTGAAGGTATCCGCGTCCGCTCGCCACGCTTCGGGCTCGGTGGCTCGCTGCGCTCGCCACACTATTCTATTCTCAACTCCACGCCGACGTGGATAGTGGGGGTATGAAAAGGTCGTAGGATGCGTACCGCCGCCCCTCGCGGGCTCGCTGCGCTCGCCACGCTTCGGGTTCACGTTTATAGTGGGGGGGGGGGTGACGTGGGGGTGCATTTAACATTGTTAGCACCCATTAGGGTGCTTATACGATTTTTTATCGTATAGGGGGTCAAAATCGCGTTGCATCGCATCGCATGCCACCGGGTACATGGCATGCGATGCGATACGTTCATCGTACGATGGACATCGGGGGCGCCGCCAAAATACACAAGTACCGAAATGGGCTTCTGAACGATATCGTCTAGTTGCACACTTAATAATGTTAAAGATGTGCGCTCCCGCAAGTCGTTAGTGATGTTTCATGTCTTCTGAACATGCAGGACAATTTGGCTATATTGTCAAACAGCCTGCCGGTTCAGCAGGTCCCAGTGACATCTCTGAACTATACTGGTGGCCGATATCTTTCTTCACATAATATTGTTGTTTACTGTGTATGTGGCTTTCGTTTTAAATAAGGGCACAGCTGAAACTCAGTGGATTTTAGTGTGAAAAAAAAATCAGTTTACACACAGATGACCAAGTGTCACATAACAAATGAATCAGTTAAAAGGGCATTTTGTACTTATAATATGCATGGGGACTGAGCACTAAGCTACAGTACTACAGGATGCTGGAATTAAACTGTTACACTTGTAGAGGCATAGCCAAAACTCTGCAGGCCCATAGCAACATTTTCAAACAGCCCCTGTCCCAATGCTTCTACAGAGCAGCAGTTGTTCATTTTAGCTTGAAGAAGCAAACACTGCGAAACACGTGTCCTAACTGTCAGTGTAGTGCCAGTTAGGGGGCTGGGGAAATAGGCAGAATAATAATGTATTATCTAAAAATATGCTTTATCTATCCTACTGAGTAGTCAATCAGTCCAATAGCAGGAGTGTATTTATATGTGTATAGATTTCCACTGTGCAGACTGAGCGGTACCGATCTATAGTGCAAGTTCATTAGTTTGAACCTGGGAAATTTTCCCCTGATAATAGCACTAGACATACCACTAGGTGTCAGTAGAACACTAGTGAGGAATCATTGCTTACAGCTCAGTATTACATTCTGCAACAGTGTAACTATCACACCTCTGGGCAGTACGCCAGATCATTTGGCAATATAGAAAGTGTATCCAATCTCTCAATAGTAATTGTATGAGGGAGCTCTGAATACAGCTAAGACCAACTAGCTGTCAAGTGTATTTACAACACACTATCCAACTCGGCAATATTGTATACACCTCTGTAAACACCTGTTATATGTACCCACAACATAAAACCACATACAACCAGTCAATCAATTGACCAATCTAAATGGCAAACTGTGTAATAAAACACTAAATAAGCCTACATATACCCACACTCTGGACACAGGATCATAAAGTTCCTTAAATATACATCTGTATGTCCAAATCAACCTATATGGCGAAATGTGTATTATTATAAAACACTAAATAAGCCATTATAGGACTTTCTCATTTTTTGACTGTAAATTTCGACCAACAAGGCCTAATGTGTACACAACACTGAATAAGCCTAAGACGAACTACAAATGAATTGTATAAGCACAATGGAGTACATAGGCTATTAAAAAAGCCAATATAACAAAAGGTGTAAGGGGTGTACATAAGCCCATATAAAAGTGCAGAGCTACAGAAAAGGTTAACCACCTTTCCATCACTGTACCTATAATTTATATCTAATACAGGTGGCATATGCTAGTTCTCGTGAAATTGGAGAAGTGCGTATGTACCAAAGTGAACCATTCCCTCATCACCATTTGAGAATTAAGGATATTATCATCTCCCAATATATTGCCCGAGAAGGCAAACTGGGAATAAGAGTGTACCAATGTATAACAAAATTATATGAACCCATAAATATAGAGGGTCATATAAGTTTACACTAACCCCAAGAGACACACCCTGCCAATATATATCAAAAATAGCCAATACAGGCATAATTATATTGATATATCTATAGAACAACCCTAGAGACTGAGGACACAATCCCAGTGTCTCATTGATACTACTCAGCCCAGCCCCCCCTGCCTACAATTTTTTTAATTTATTTCACATCATACTTTCTAATCTTTTTCACCTTAATGTATAAATGTATGTTGTAAGTCCGTATATATTTTAACCTCTTGTATTTCGCATTTATTGGTGGTGTATCCCATATCCGGATATTAATAAAGATTATAGGGGATACTCCACTTTTTGAGAATCCACTCCCATAAACCACCCCTCACAATTGGTGGTTTATATTAACTATTTTTTGGTGTGCATCCAAGGAACTAGCTTTCCCGTCTCTTTTCTTCTTGTTCATTTTAGGCCCCATAATAGTGTCTTACTGTAGTTAATTTTCGAAGCCATGATATTGCCCTAGTTAATTTTTTGCCCCGTAATAGTGCCATTTTTTGCATGATGTCACAAATACGTAGCAGTAGGGCTGCCAATACACATTATGCAACAACGTACCCCCAATTCACATTCCGACATACAGTGTCCCCAGTTCATATTATTGAATATTGAACATTACAGTGCCTCAGTTCACATTATGTAACATTACAATGTCCTCCAGTTCATTTTAACCACATTACAATGAGCAGGTCCAGGGGCATAACTAGATATATTGTAGGTCCCAAGTCAAATGTCTGGCATACTTCTGGTTGCTGTTTATATGGGAATTTTATTGCAATCCTACTGTGATTCCCTACACAAAGTTTATGGACCTTGCAGTGTTATTAGACTATTATAGATTGAATGTAAGGCTGGGAGCCGTAGATTATTTTACACTGTATTCAGGATCATCGGTTTAATGATAGCAGTAGCAATTCCAGTGATGTCACTGCATAAGGATATAGAAGTGTGTTCATTTTTAGTAGGGTGCTACTGACACTGGGGGATGTTGGATGTTTCACTTCTTGTCTTGATAATGGATGATTGATTTACAAGCATGGATTAACTCTTAAAAGCAAGTAACAAGTCTGGAGAGTGACGAGAATATTGTGTGTTGTGCGACGTCTCTATTTTTTTCCTAAGCCTGGAGACTACTTTGTTACTGTTCAGAAAAAAATATCAAATAAATGCATCCTCTGTTATCTTATGGGTAATCGCTTCCTACGAGCGCATATAAAAGACATACATAGGTGGGACTTCTGTAAAATTAGCATTAGTAGCACGGTCTCCAAAACCAATGACACTTGTATAAAGACAACTGGGTGGGACATCCTTTGCACTGCAGGGTGGGGTGGTATATAGGGTCATGACAATGTGTGTGTGATGACACAAAAAGGCGGAGAGGGGCATGTCCACGAAACCACATAATTGTGTCCCCGCCCCCACTGCACAATGCTGCCACTACTGGTATCCAATTATTGACCTCCTCCGACAGGGGGGTAGGTTGGGTTATATGCGGGAGGTGCCAACCATCTGCGAGACTTGACTCTTCTGGGTGGCTGGGAGTGTCACCCTCTTTTCTGGAGCCTCTAGGCTGATTTGGGAGATTAGGCAAGAATACAAACCACATTTTTTTATTCAATTTTATAAGTGAAATTACAAAGCTTTTAAACATAATATATATATATATATATATATATATATATATATATATATATATATATATATATATATATATATGGCAAACAGTTCAAAAACAGACGCACTCACCGGTCTTCTTTTTCTCTGCACTTTTAATCACAACGTGAATAATTCATCAAAACATGACAGTGGGTATGGTCAACGTTTCGGTCCCTCCAAGACCTTTGTCAAGACCCCTTCTCCTGTCTCCATCAGCGTGCAACCATGTAATCAAAACCCCTGCCTTATATGCCAGCGAAAGGACACACCTCCTGCTCAATCAGGAAGTAATCCAAAATACACTTTATCATCAAGCACCATCATGGTAAAGTGTATTTTGGATTACTTCCTGATTGAGCAGGAGGTGTGTCCTTTCGCTGGCATATAAGGCAGGGGTTTTGATTACATGGTTGCACGCTGATGGAGACAGGAGAAGGGGTCTTGACAAAGGTCTTGGAGGGACCGAAACGTTGACCATACCCACTGTCATGTTTTGATGAATTATTCACGTTGTGATTAAAAGTGCAGAGAAAAAGAAGACCGGTGAGTGCGTCTGTTTTTGAACTGTTTGCCATATTATCTGAAGCACCTATTGGATTAGGACTTCTGGACTGACACCCCGGCTGGTGTGCTTAAAGGTGGAGAGTGCTATCCAAAATGGATGGATGTACAAAGAGGGATCGGTGAAGATTTCTCTGGATTGGCACCCCTGGAATAATTTTGAATTGTGAACAAGTTGTGGAGAATTAAGTGGCTATTTTTTCCATTTTTTGGTGTATAGTTATAATACATTCTCTTTAAACTTCATGAGTGTTTTCTGCAGCCATAAGAAAGGTTGTTGATTTTAATAGCATATACCAGGCGCTTATGTTATTGGCTACCCGGCACAGTGAGTGCTCTATAGAGGATGTCCCAATTAGAAGGCTTCTTGGATGATAATGCTTTATGTGAAGCAGAGAGTGCTTTTGTCAGTCTAACAGATGATGAGGCAGACAGAGTGTTGTTTGACCAGATTGAATTTGATAAATTGCCAGCTGAGACTGCTTTGGACCTACATCATAAACTCACTCGGTTGCGCAAACGTGAAGTGAATTTAATTCTCCACGGACAATTTTTGTCCGAGTATTATAGGAAGAAGCGCATACCGAGGGGGTTTAGGGTCACCAATGCTCCGACCATTGGTCGCAAAAATGCGGCCTTCTGCATAAAATGGTGCGGAATACTGAATAAATGTTCAGCAGATTTACTTATTCTGGTAATTGAAGAAGTCGGGGTTGAATTAAAGAAAGTAAGAACAGAACTGAAAGATTTTGAAAAAAAGTGTAAACCTGTCTTGACTAAGGATAAGTCTGAGGACTGGGTGACTAAGACTCAGGCTTTGGTGGATAAATACCGCTCTGATCTTCTTGTCTTTAAACGCAAGAAGTAGGAGACGGTGGAAGGTGACTACAAACATCATACTATATATAGGTGGTTGAGTGGAGAGGGACAGACCAATAAATATAGATCAAGGGGGCGTAATTTCCAAAGGGGACAGGGGTCACGGTACCAATATTCTAACTCCTCCCCCGACTCTGACACCTCAGGTAGCCTACCTCCCTCCGGACAGGACTCTGCCACAGGGTCTTTTTTAGGCCCGGACGTGAGACCAAAAATTGGGATAAGAAGAGGAAACAGAGACCGCACCCACGGAGGGGGAGGCTCAGGAGGAAGAGGAAGGGGGATAAGATAGAACAATTAATTTTTAACCTTTCCAAACGTAAATTGACACAGGCTGAGGAATCCCTATTGGAGAAGGGTTTAAAATTTATACCGACGTGTAAATTTGATAAAATGGAGTGGAATATCAACCAATACAAAATGGGGAGAAAATTACGCCTGAAAGAATTTTTTTCGGAAAAAGAGAGTGTGTACACAGCAGGTGGTTTGCCTAGCTTTAAAAAGCCCAGCACTTTTGACCCCCCTTCGTCTAGCGCTAGCCTGAAGACCTTCCTACGTAAGGTGGATCTGGACACCAAGTGTGATGTGAGAGATCACAGAGTGTTCGATAACCTTACAGTGGTGGAAAGGCGGGCTTTACAGGAGTTGAAAAATGACACTTCTGTTGTCATAAGGAGCGCAGACAAGGGGGGAGCAATTGTTCTGCAGGATTTTGTGGCTTATGACAAAGAGATTAGAAGGCAACTTGGTGACACTGGCACTTATGTAAAAATCGAGTTCAGTCCTATGCCCCGTATTAAGAAAGAAGTCGATCTCTGTCTGAAGACAGCATTAAGTAGGGGGTGGATTGACGAACAGATATGTGGATTTTTGTCAGTGGATCATCCTAGATGCCCCTTGTTGTATACACTCCCGAAGATCCATAAGACCCTTGTAGACCCCCCAGGGAGGCCCATTATCTCTGCATGTGGGTCCATATTGCAGCCTTTGGCTCAATATGTTGATTTTTACCTACAACCCTGTGTACAAACGGTGTCTAGTTACATCAGAGATACTGGGGACTTCCTGAGGGGTCTACGGGGAGTGGAGGGTCTTTCTGAGGACTGCATACTGGCTACGCTAGATGTATCCTCTCTTTATACGGTAATCCCCCACGTGAGTGGTATACAAGCTGTGCGTAAAGCACTGATACGGGGACCGTATAATGGCCCTCCAATTGAATTCATTTGTGATCTGATACATAAGGTATTGACTCTGAATCATTTTCAATATCAGGGTGAACACTTTATGCAAATCTCCGGGACAGCCATGGGCTCGAACCTGGCGCCGGGGTTTGCGAACCTTTTTATGGCGGAGTATGAGGAGACTCACATTTTGTGTAGGTACGCCAATAACATAGTACACTACAAGAGATTTATTGACGACTTGTTTGTCATATGGAGAGGTACCAAGGACTCTTTTTTGATGATGGTCCAGGAATTAAATGCATTAGAGAGCCCAATTAGGTTCACAGCACATGTGGATGAGTTTACTGTGGACTTTTTGGACGTCTCTGTTATTAAAAAGCACTCCCACCTGGAATATACATTATTCAGGAAGCCTACAGACAGGAATGCACTTTTATGGGCGACAAGCCACCATCCCGACAAGTTAAAATCCAATTTACCTGTCTCGCAATACTTACGCGTACTCAGAAACAATTCTGATAAACAACAGGCCGAGGTACAGATGAGAGAATGTACGGATAGATTCAGGGCCCGCGGATATAAAAATGCTGACATTGAGCGAAGTATGCAGAAAGCAAGAAAACTCTTCGCAGAACAAGCAGCTGCTGTGAGACAGGAGGAAACTGTTGAAAGGTTGACACTGGTGGTCAAATGTGACAGTGGGTTCAAAAAGGTCAATCAAGCCATTAGAAAGAATTGGCCGATTTTAAGAACAGACCCAGCCTTCAGAGCGATCTCCAACGCACCCCCATTGATAGGGGCGAAGAGAGGGAGGAATTTGAAGGATATACTATTCCGGCCCGACATGAGACCCACCTCAGACAAGGGAGGGTGGTTGAAGAAAAAGATGGGGTGCTTTAAGTGTCTAAAATGTACGACATGTAGAGCACTACTGACTGGAAGCTCGTTTTGTCACCCACATTCTGGGCGTAAGATTCCTATACAGCATCATCTGGTTTGTACAATGGACCATGTGGTCTACATCCTGAAATGCCCATGTGGCCTCACTTACGTGGGCAAAACTATTAGAACATTTCGTGAGAGGATGAACCAGCATAGGTCCTCTATAAGACTGGCATATGCAACTTCTGCCACTGATAAACCTGTTGCTGCGCATTTTCTAAAAATGAAACATCAAGTTGCCGCAATGACCTACATGATCATTGATTGGGTCCCCCCACTGGAGAGAGGGGGTGACCGGGGACTTTTATTGTTGCGGAAAGAAGCTAAGTGGATCCAAAAGTTGGACACTATTGCCCCGAGAGGGCTTAATGAGTATAACTCACTCAGTGTTTTTTTGTGAGTTGTTTTGATCAACTTTTTGATCATTACTGAATAGAGGGTAGTGTACTACAGCGCCTGGTTATGTCTGATTTACTATCAGATTTTAAGTATATAGTTTTTCAAAAAAATATAAAAAATAAGTAACTGTTTTTAATGTGTGTATATGTTTGTATTGTTGTTTTGTATGTAATATAAAATGCCTGCCCGCTATGCCAGTGAGGGACTATTCTGATTGGAAGTTTGGGCACCGATTAGTGCCCTTTAAATTAGAGGGGTGATCGCTTATGTGAAACGCATTTATGTGTTCCAATAATTAACTAATATTCACTTCCGCGTTATTGACATGGAATAGTTTAATGTAGTCCTGGCATTATGCACTCTAATAGTAGAAAAATATTAACATCCCTGATAAAAGCATAAGAAATGTGTGGCTCCTGTAAGGTTTGATGCCCAGCATGTGGGCGGAAGCTTAACGCTATTGTCATCCCAGACGTCAGTGACACGCATAGGGTATAATGGAACGCAGAGCTGTCTGTGTGGAGGAAGGCGGAAGTGTATAACTTCCGGCCTGTGAGACGCAGCGCGGCAAGTGGAACGCACGCCGCAGCTGCATAGCCCTGGGAAGACGCGGCGGTAGTGACGGGGTCCAATACTTCCGGTCATTGACCCGCACCTTGGTGACACGCACGCCAGCACTTATTGAGGAATTGAGGTAAGCATGTTGCGGGGGGCACAGGCGGTCACCCCCGATGTGTAGATACTAGCTGGGAGTTGTATATAAATGCATGAATAACGCCAATGATGGTGCTTGATGATAAAGTGTATTTTGGATTACTTCCTGATTGAGCAGGAGGTGTGTCCTTTCGCTGGCATATAAGGCAGGGGTTTTGATTACATGGTTGCACGCTGATGGAGACAGGAGAAGGGGTCTTGACAAAGGTCTTGGAGGGACCGAAACGTTGACCATACCCACTGTCATGTTTTGATGAATTATTCACGTTGTGATTAAAAGTGCAGAGAAAAAGAAGACCGGTGAGTGCGTCTGTTTTTGAACTGTTTGCCATATTATCTGAAGCACCTATTGGATTAGGACTTCTGGACTGACACCCCGGCTGGTGTGCTTAAAGGTGGAGAGTGCTATCCAAAATGGATGGATATATATATATATATATATATATATATATATATATATACACATATATATATAGGAGCGCTATAGATTTTTATCCCTAACTATAAACAAAAAAGCTCAGGGAGAAAAATCTATAGCGCTCCTTTCAGTAAGACCAAATGTCCCATCTTTATCCTAGTTCCATTTGTCTGCCTCTTGCCTCAGATAACACCAGCTTAAAATGCATTATTTTATAAAGTGTATGTATCCAAATTATGGAAAAGGAAAGTCATTGTGTAAGCCACAGTATATTTCTTAGCATTCAAGTTTTAGCTTGCTGATATTACTTAAAAATAAATAGTAGTTTGGTTCAATAATAGTTTGTATTGGTGGGAGCAGATCAGACTGTTAAATACTTGCTACTTTAAATATGTATCAATTTGTTTTATATAAATACACAACTTCCTAGGACACAGTAGGGATTGGCTAACAACTAATAATCTTTCCCTCGGAGGCTGATGAAAAATAAGGCTTATCACAGCATTTCCAATTCCCCATTTAAGATGATTATCGCAGGACATACAAAATCCCTGGAGTGATCTGATTGCAATTAAACAAAAGCCTTTTTGTGAACAAAAATGTGTTTTCCATAGATTAAAACAAGAGGAGGGTCAGACAAGTAAATAGAGAATCCCAAAAGAGAAAAATGGGTTGAGTGTTTTAAAGGGAAATGCTCACTGCTGTGTATAGTCAGGTCTATCAAGTAACAAGTACTGTTTGTGATCCAGAGATGCCAATCGCTTGTGGGTGCTCAATGAGTGAAACACCACCAGATAGAGGGTGCATTCTGGGGTCCCGGGATGGTTGTTAGGGGACAGAGGGCCGCCGCCTACCTGTCTTTGCTGTCATGCTGTTGGTCCATCTCAGCTGTGTGTCTGTGGCCAATGGGCTGCTGGGGCTGGCTGGTGCGGCTTTGGCAGTCCCTCGATGCCTGCTGTGTCTGCGTAGGCAATTCTTCTGAGTGGGGGACGGGTTTGCAGAGCTGCATGGCATCATGGCGCGACACACGCCAGACCTGCAATGCACCTTTGGGAATGTGGCCTCCTTGTGTGAGGGCTAGGGACAGATTTTCTTGGGCCTATCCATGGGCCCCTGCTTATCATTTTCCAAGGGTGCTCAGGCCTGGGAGCACCCACAGAATCGGCGCCTATGATGTGATCTACAAACAGATCTAAGCCAGTCAGTTATAATATCTAGTGCTACAGATGTACCGGGCCTTATCCTTGCTGGCGATCCACCCCCACGCACGCGCGTCTCAGTATCCGAGCGGCGGGGCGGCGAGGCAGACGCAATACTGTCCGCCTCCCGCTCGACAGGGCTGGGGGGGACCTCTAGCCACTGTGGAGGGGTGCGGTCGCCCGGTGTGGGCACCGGGCGACCGAGGGCAGCACCGTCGGAATACAGATGGCAGCGGGGCAGGGGATGGCGATGGCGACGCCATCCCCTGCAAAGATGAATCCCGCTACATCTGTATATACAATATATAATGCCATTAGGTCAACACCATATGGTCAACACGCACAATTTCGACATAGACAAAGGTCGACACAAGCAAAAGTTGGGCATATTGCCATAAAAATACATAAAAGGCCGGCATGTGGACCTTTACCTTACCATACATGTGGACTGAATTGGAAATGATAAAGCATGACGAGAGCAGCTGCAGCAAAGCAGGCACTGTTCTATTTATAATGGGTTCAGTGTGTGCAGTGCACATGGGCCCCTGGGATCCAGGAGGGCCCACACCTCATGTCCTGCACCCATTTTTTTTTATTTTTTTTATGCTTTCGGGCTGGTGTCGACTGCAGTGATGCCGAAATGACCAGGAAAATGGCACAGCGGCCATTTTCCGATTGTTTCGCAAAATCTTAATAAGAGAATCACCGTGCCATTTTCTGGTAGAACTGTACTTGTGCAGTTGACTTTGGGACAGCGCTAGGTTCCCCTGGTAACCCTAGTGCCAATATTCTACAGTGCTGCCAGTTAGATAAGGAAGGACCCATACAGAGTCCGCACATGGGCCTCCTCCTCTCTAGAAGCGTATCTGGAAGTAAGGCACCTTGCTCGATTACAGCGGGAATATTGCATTATTTGGAGACTGTCCTGCTCTCCCTCCCACGGCTAGCAATATCCCGTGGGCAGTGGGTCAAGCCTCTGTAGAGCAGCCGCTGATCACTGAAGAGATGTGGTTCGGAAGTGCATGTCAGTATGTCGACATTTTGCTTATGCTGACCCTTTGTTTATGTCAACCTTGACTTGGGCATGTTGAACTTTTGGTGTCACCAGAGATACCGTTGACCCTTTATACCATAACCCTATATACAAACCTGTAATTAACTAAATAAGGATTTTCTTTTTTCCCTGCTTGTTTTCCAGGTTAGTGGCATTGCTGATTTTATAACTAAAACACTGAAAATAAACAGGAATATCACAATACTTTATAACAATAAATAAAATACAGTATGGATGTGATGCACATTAATGTTAAGTAAACTGCTCACATGGGGCACACACTCCCGAGTCACAACACGGCAACGGATATCACACAGATTTACTGCTGCTTTAAAACTTCCAATATCAAAAGGAAACATTTTGTAGAAACAGGTTTTCAGGAAGATTACCCCACAGGGATTGCGTATAATCAATTCCAATGCTCATCCCCAGGCTGCATGCACGGGTGTACAGCTGTCATACCCGAGAGAAGCAAGCTGTGCACACCGTGCAGTCACTTTGTAGGAGTCTATGCTCACTTACAATAAGTACTGGTTCAGCTTCACAATTACATCTTTATTCAAGAAAAGGTCAGATACTATCCCACACTATCGTAAATGGCCAGCTAGTGCTTCCTGTACCAGCATTGTGTGGGGCTCCACTGTGAATCTGGGCAGTGGAGCAACTATTACCCTAAAGAAAGGTGAAACACACCAGCTTTCTAGTCTTCATTCTAGCACCCGCCAACTTTGAAAACCCATGCAGTTCCTCTTCCCTGTCTGGGGTGTCGCTGTCTGCTGTGGTGTTTCTAGCACAAATCAGTGTTGATATACAGACCACCCTGTGCTAGAAGCACTACAGCAGACAGCGACACCCCAGGCAGGGAAGAGGAACTGCATGGGATTTCAAATTTGGCGGGTGCTAGAATGAAGACTACTTTCCATGTACAAATGTGCTTGGCAATTGGCACGATCCCATCACCATGCGTGTGCATCTAATCTGCTCCCGTGGCACATAGAAAAACATTGAGCAGTGATGTCACACCATGGCAGAGGTGCGATTTCGGTGTGCTGAACATGCACAAGCAGCTATATGCATTATTCCAATCAACCCTGTATCATGTCCAATGGCCACATCTTTTTTGATAAGTCTGGCTTGGTACTTACTCTCTGCTGGTTTACCTGTGTCATTGGCCAAAGTTCTTGTTACTCAATTGTTTGTAACCCTGATCACAGCATTTTAGAGCCAACTTCAGAATGATTGGGGGTACCTACAATATTACTGAAACATTCCATGCAGAGTGATGGATAATGGCTGCACAAATATTAGGATGTTCCATTACCCATTGTGGAAACCCCCATATGATAACGAACAGGAAAAAGGGGGTGAGCAGGGAATTAATAAACACAATGCAAGTCTTTCCCACAGAGCTGTTCCATGGGGACGGTAACCGTCACGACTTAAAGACTCTGGTGCTGGTGCGGAACTGTGACAGGTAGCTCAACGCGTTTCGGTGTATAAAGCAAACACCTTCCTCAAGAGCAGGATGAGACCAAAGATTGCCACAGTATTACAATAACAGATCCTACTAACAATTTGCACCGGTTAATTCTGCTTATGAAGGGACACATGTACAATCTGACATCCATGGGGGAAAGGTAAAGTGACAACCAAAGATATTTCTAATATGCATTAATGAGAACAGAAAATCAACTGCATATTTTCCATAGATCTGCAATAGAGGTCAAGTTCTGCAACAGTGAAGCTGAAGTAGTATACAGTTGCTGTCACTGTATATGAAGTGTCAGAATGCCGGACTTGCCAGCTCAAGGTCACATTTGCTGTAGCACACACTCAATTCCAACTTTAACAGCAAAGCAATACGCTAGAACGCACAATGGTTTTACGGAATATTAACCAAGCAAAGATACTTCTGATTGTTTATGTTCGGAATCACATAGCTTTCCTTATTTTAACATTTCCTTATTACTTTATCATAACTTAGTACAACTGAATGCTCTTCATAATCTAGTTCCAAGGTGTTAATCGGAATAGGCAAAATCTAGAAAACTATACAATGGGCCTGTTTCAGAGATGGATTCTAATGCCACACTGCTGCTGTGAATGTGTATGCAATGGCTTCCAAAAATACAGTATGTCAATTATTTGAAGTCTGAGTGACAATATGGTCACCGAAATGGAGATCCCAGAGTTATGCAGCCAAATGTCATAACCTCCGCGTTCGGTGACTGTGCAGGATGCTGGCCGAACTAGGAGGTTTTTAAAAGGGGCAAAGTGGACTTGACTTCTGTTTAATTGTCTCTGATCGCACCTTCCTGAGGTGCAAACGCATTTCCACTGTACAGTAAGTAGGGTTTTCTGCTCTTACCACAGCCACCATGACCATGCTACAGTAACTCCTACAGAAGCTCTGGCACTAAAGGTGCCCATACACTGTACAATAATTGTATGCAGTTTAGACTAGATCGCTTCACATATGTTTTGCAATGAGATGTGATGCAATCTAGTTCAAATTGCACACAATATTTGTACCGTGTATGGGCACCTTTAGGCACTGATTCAGATCCATTCAGTCCCCGTTCGCACGGGGGACCAATGGTTGTGCCCTGAGCATATGCATAATCAGTTAGACAAATGTGCAGGGCTACTGTATGAGCACCCTCGCATGGTGCTCGCGTCACAGGGCATTCCCATGCACACGCTGGATGTTCCCATGTGAATGCAGATTTGACGCGGTGTGTCGGGGGCTGGCAGTTGGCATCACATGATGTCAACCATCCACCCTGTCTTCGGTCCAGAGCCCACACATATAAGTCAGTCTCCACTGACTTATATTTGAAAGCCCTGGAGAAATCATTTGATGGTCTGAGACCATCGAATGATTTCTCCACAGCAGGCACATGCTAGGGGATACCGCAACGTCGGGCGGGGGTGGGGGGGAGATTCGCCTGGGCAGCACTACAACTGCTCGGTAAGGTAAAAGAATCGCAGTTTACCATGCAGATCACAATCAAGACTTAATCCGCTTACCATGCAAGCAAAAGCCTTGTAATTGAATTGCTCTGGGTAAAAATTCTATAAAGTTCAGAATATGCGCACACTGGGCATTCTGCACACAACAAGAAAATATACAGTGTGTGTGAAGAACTAATGAGTATATTAATTATCCATTGATATATAAGGACTCTTCAAAGTTTCTAGTACAGTAGAAGAGCTTCCCACACTGTATATTTTCTTGCTGTGAATAGCTCTGGGTGCTAAAGACTGGATCTACAAGCCCAGCAGCTAATTGAATCCGGCCGATAATGTGCTTGGCCTAGTTTTTCTCAACAGGCACTATGGGAGTGGTATAGCTTAAAGTAACAGTTTCTGCATAAACACTGTTTTTCCTGGGGCTAGGTCACATGGAGCCATTGAAGAGAACATTAATTATATACTTTTACACAATATGTTAAATAATAATAGTATCTAATGTAATACTTTTTTAAATTCAGGAATAAACACTCAATTAAACCTGTGTCACAGATTAAATATAATCAGAATTGCGTACCCTCCCGGAATGCCCGGGAGCAGGGATGCCAATCCCGGGGATTTTTTCAATCCCGGAATTCGGGATTGAAAAATGCTCAATCCCGGGATTCCCAGAATCTCGTGATTGGCTTTCCTAATAAAAAAATTGCCCTGCCGCCCCACATAATTATCTGCATAGCCGGGTGGGTGCAGCAGAGAGTTTGGTGGGGGTGCAGCGCTAAGCTTCGTGGGAACGCTGGGATCAGCCTGAAATACCGGCACTGAACTCTGACCCCTCTCTTCAGCATCCCCGCCCCCCTGCCTCAAGGAACTGGCTACCCTCTCTCCCGGAGAGAAGAGCCAGAAAGTAGGCAACCCTAAATATAATACATACAGTATTAAAATCAACATGTTTTGGTGAACAAAGAGGATACAAAATGCCCCATGTGCTCTTTTACCCAATTCACACACACACCTTATCTATGCCAAATATTATTTACTCAACTTCCAATAATGTGCCAGATTTTAGCTCCAAACTCTGATGCAACAAAGCTAAAGCTCCAGTCAAATAATAAATAAAAAACATCATTATATAAGACCTTAATGAGTAGAACATGAAGGTTACAGAAAAGGTTTCCTGTCAATTCTCCAAGAAAGTAATTGAGCATTAGGCGAAATTAATATAGGGGTATATTGTTGAACAGTAGCGGGAGGTAATTTGTCATGGTGCCTTGCAGTTAATGGGCAATACGGTATATTTATTGTTCCATGAGTCTAGTAAAGTACAGTATGTGTTTATCTACAATATTTACTGGCATTCCTTCTTTGTCCATTAACAATACTAACAGCATTTAGTCAAATATTGGAATTTAAAAATATACTCAGCTAATTTTCTAGAGGTTTATCAAGTTGTAGATCCTGAGGTACAGAATTAGTATTTTAATAATGCTCTATAATGATCTACATTTTATTAATTTTGCAGGTTTATTTCATTCTATAAAGTGCTACTGTCAGGATGCATTAAGAGAGTAGGGAACCAGTGTGCAGTATCTGGGCCAGATTCTCTAAGCTTCAAAAGTGATAAAATGGAGAGTGATAAACAACCAGCCAATCAGGTCCTGTCTGACATTTTTCAAACACAGTCTGTGACATGGCAGGTAGGAGCTGATTGGCTGGCTGGTTATCACTCTCCATTTTATCACTTTTGAAGCTTAGAGAATCTGGCCCTCTGTCTGGGCCCCCTCCTCTCCAGGAGGCAGCGAATTTCCCTACCGCGTATGTGGAAATACTGGGAAAATTACCACCCTGCCATTTTCCCATAGACCTGCATACCACCTAGTGCTCTGAGTCCCTGTTAGTTACACTGGACTCCGGACAGATATTTATGGCAAAATCGGGTGTGGGGTGTGCGGCGTCACCCACGCTGGACCCAGGTACCTTTTACTTGTGTCCATTTTTTCTCAATGTCTAACTAATGCATGTCAAACTTTTGGTGTCATCATATTCACTAGACATTGTCGGTCAGCCATCTGGATCCAGTCAGCAAGGGAACACTAACAGGTCTGTGGCTATATTGCCCCATACGCACCAAGCTGCAATGCACTGTTTTACGACACCTTTCTATCATAGCCAAAATTAACTATATTAGCAATTTGCAAGAGCTCTTTCGTGCAATCAAACCAAGAGTTATCTTAAAATTTCAGAAAAATTTGAACCCGTTCAGTGGTATGCCCGAAAATTTTCCAGGCTGAACTGCGATGCCGGCTCCCCAGAAGATTTTCGTGCATACCACTGACACGTAGGTGTGCGTCATTGTCTCTTCCCCATACTCACATCACTTGCCATATCAACTGCACTTCGTCTGTGTAGGTGACGAAACGCGTTGGGCGTGGCTACAACTCTGCTGACGTTTGACGTCCCATTGTTCCGGTGTGAGATATCCTGGTCCTGTGTCGGGGGCGGCCGGTGGATGAACCCCGTTGGGCTGATCACCTTGCGTGTGGCTACTACATCAGTACTACCCCGCTGTGCCGGTGATATGACCTACTGTGGCAAGCTTTTACTCTAACCCCAATGTATGTCAGTAAAACTTGGTTTTATGCATTTGCTGACTGTGCGCTCTATCTGTTCTTTTCTATATATATATATATATATATATATATATATATATATATATATATATATATATATATATAAAACTAGGTGATTCATCATGCCCTACGGGCGCTCTTCACACCGGCGTAAGGGTCTGCGCCCCCTCAATTTGTGATGTGCGTGCGTGTTGTTTAGGTGTGTGCGTGTGTGCAATAGTATAGTAGGGTGTTTTTAAGTCAGCGGCTCCCCACTGGCGAAGGTCACGACACAGGAAAACAGGAGGCTGAGTAGTGATAGGGGTGTGTGGGCATAAGGGGGACTAAAGAGGAGGGTGGGGGACACTGTGCAGCTTCTGCCAGTTGGTGAGGGTCCAGTGTGGCAGCACAGGAGTACAGGACAGTGGCCCTGAGTCAGTGTCTCCTCCTACTCGGTGGGAGTTAGGGTGCATGAGAGCAGGAGGCTGGGCTATGTGGCGTGATAGGGGTATGTGGGCAACACAGCGTCAGAGACTCCCCAAATGGTGGAAGTTGCGGTTCAGGAGAGCTGGAAGCTGGGTAGTGATAGGGGTGTGTGGGCGAGGGAGACTAAAGCTTTTGCACTGGTGCAGAGGAGGGTGGGGGACACTGTGCAGCTCCAGCCAGTGGGTGAGCATCCAGCATGCCAGCGCAGGAGTACAGGACGGTGCCCCTGAGTCAGTGTCTTTTCCTACTGGGTGGGAGTTAGGGTGCATGAGAGCAGCAGGCAGGGTGGTAAAGCATGATAGGGGAATGTGGGCAACACAGGGTGAGCAGATCCCCACTGGCGGAAGTTACAGGGCAGGAGAACAGGAGGAAGGGCAGTGATAGGGGTGTGTGGGCATGAGGGGTAGTAAAGGTTTTTAGCTGTTGCAGAGTAGGGATGGCCATTGATGGTTGGCATTGATCGCGATTTTGCACCCTGCCATCGATAGTAGTAAAATGTTACTTGGATAACCATCTATTGTTGTAGCTATCGATGGTCATCCATTATATCTGACTGAATAGGCCATGGGTCAATCAGAACTTGGTGGCGGGACTTCCAGGTGTGGGGGGGCAGAGCTACAGTATGCTCCGTGTCCCGGCACCTTAAAAATTTTTGAAACTAGATCAGTTCTCCTTTGTCATCGATGTAGGGAAACCATCTGGTCCTCCCACATCAATGGCAAAAGTCGGCCATAAACCATCGATGATTTGAAATCATTGATGGTCGATGGGCATCCCTAGAACAGGAGGGTGGGGGACAGTATGCAGCTCCCGGCAGTGGGTGAGCTTCTCCTCCCACTGGGAGGAAGTGAGGGTGCATGAGAGCAGGAGGCTGTATAATAGTGGTATGTGGGCAAGACATTGATAAAAGTTGTGGCGCTAATAGTTGTGGCGCGTGAGGACACTTCTAGCAGTGGGGGAACCTGCAGCGGTCCGTGAAATACGTGAGCGTGGTCACGGGGGTCTGCTGGGGGGGGGGTTTGAGGGAAGGGGGTCAGGGGGGTCCATGAATTGCGGGTGGGGGAGGGGGTGCAGGGGTGCCGTGAATCGCGGGAGGGGGCGCTGGGGTGCCGTGAATTGCGGGAGCGGGATGGAGGGGGCGCGGGGGTGCCGTGAATCAAGGGAGGGTGTGCGGCATGAATCGCGGGAAGGGGGGTCGCGGGGGTCCGTGAATTGAGGGAGGGGGGGTTGTGGGGTCCTTGAATTGTGGGAGGGAGGGTCGCGGGGGCTGCCGTGAATCGCGGGAGGGGGGCCCTGTGAATCGCGGGAGGGGGGTCCATGAAATGCAGGAGGGGTGGCACGGGGGGGGGGGGGCGCTCACCTACACCATGGTGAATGGTGGGCGTGTACTGTAGCCGTGGCTGGGCGGGGGGAGGTGATGTCAAGGGGGTGGTGGTGTGTATAACACTGGTCTTTTCCCTGGGGGGGGCGGGTTTGTGTATAACGCTTGGCGGGAACATTATACACACAGGGGATGAGTGACAGATCTGGCTAAATATATAAGATATATATATATATATATATATATATATATATATATATATATATATCAGCTAGTAGTTTAGCAACATATTTTCTTTAATTTGTGTTTAGGGAAATATAAAATTTCCATCAAGTCTTCCCTAAGTGGTAGTTTCATTTTGAAATCAATAAAACCATGCCGCTCCCAAGGAACAAAATAAGCAGTAGGCTTCACAGGATGACTCCGGGTTCTTAGGTAAGGAAGATATAAATAAACACACCGTCTATACTCATACATCTTTAACTGTTTTCATTTCATCAGAGACACCAGAATCTGCTCCTGTTACAAGTGAACGAACTCCTTGCAGCCTTTTATCAGCCACAAAAGGAGGTCAAATGGATGATTGGAAATCCAAGGTTCTGCTGACAAAAGGCAAAGCCACTATAAAGTCTCAGCGAAGCAAACAGTTCAATAGGAAACATGCCCTTGATTTCCATGAGAGTTAAGTGATACAGAACATTTTCTGTCACGGATACAATACAACGGCTTTGCTGGAATAATAGTAATGACAGACAAAATACTGGGTACAGAACTGCCAACTCATTATTATTATTATGGACATATACATTCAATATTTGAAAACAATGAAATGTTATGAAAAAGTACTTTCTAAGATGCAATATAAGTTCCCATGCATTGTCAGATATGCAGACTATTGTTTTGCATTCATCTGCAGTATGTGGTACACAGCGCAGTAAGCTACTGTTCTCTGTTATCATTATGAGTGATATTCAATGGTCGACCGGCAGTGAGGGGGTTTGTATGGTGAGGATGGCTTTTTTGGGTGAGGAACAGTTATGCTCATAAATGTACAAACCCTAGCAGAATTTGTGATTTTCTGGCCATTTGTCAGAGAATATGAATGATAACTCACAAACTTTTCTTTCACTCATGGTTAGTGATTTGGGTGAAGCCATTTATTGTCAAACAACTGTGCTCTTCTTAAAACATAATGACAACAGAAACTACCCAATTTTGGGGATACATTTGTATCCAGTGCACAGAGCTGACTTGAGCTGTACAAAAATAAATAGCTCTGGATTATGGACAAATAATGAGGAAACAATAAGGAAAAAACAGGTGTTTAGTAAGTATTCTAAAAGGGACCGGATGCTGGTCCAGTAGAATATATCCCAAGTTAGAAAGCCAAATGATATCTTATACAATAAGAGCGATCCCAGTTCTATAGCGTGGAAATAAACCACATCATTAAAAAAACAAATATCCAAAAGTTTATTTTAAAATCCATGTACTGTAAAAATAAGCAGGTATTTCACCATAAAACTTATGTCTAATGTCCGTTTCTGCTTTTGCCACTGGGGACCTACCTATGATTTCTCTTGAGTTGGTTATTATGTGTTTTATCTTCTAGTCTATGCCAAACGAAAATATTGGATAGCAGAAATATCTTTTTCTGAACAACTATTTTTAGCAGCATTTACACTGGTAAAACATACATTTTTGCTAGGGGAAATTTATTTTGGTTATGGTAAAAGAGATAGACAATGAGGGGTATTCAATCCCTTCCGCTATTTCTGAAGGGGGAAATAGTGGTGGGCGCCTATGCAATGCTGTTGTTCCCGACAGCACTTAAGAGGCAGGTCGGCAGAACGGACACGACTTTAAAGGCAGTCAGGCCCGTTTATGCCGAAAATGGCCGTGGTTTGTCGAAATCACGGCCGTTTTTTTAGACGGCTGCTTTCGTGGACACACCCCCTTTTTGCCGATCGGCAGGCAGGACATTGAATTCCACCTGCCGATAAAATGCCGATAAACTGCCGATAAACTGCCGAACGGCACGAAAACAGGCCAGGATCCCGACTGTTGAGAGGTACCCGGTACTGAATAACCCCCTATGTCTAGGTTGACAGACACTATGTTGACAACTAATGGTCAACCGTAGCTACGTCAACACCTGAAAATGGTTGACACACCATGGGTCGACATTGGCAGAAGGTCGACATAAGCTTAAGGTCGACATGGGCATGGTCGACACTCACAAGGTCTGCGTTTCTCATAAGTTTTTGGTGTCTATGTCGACATTCTTACTGTATAAGTGTGTGCATGCCATGCTTCAGGGCAGGTGCCTCGCTGCGCTTGTCATATTACTATATACTCACTCTATACCCACTTGGATAGGAAAGTACAAACCACGTCGTTCTACACCAAAAAAAATTATGTGAAAATGACATTCTCCAAAATACCAAGAATTTAGTGGGTCTTAAGTTATAGGGAAAGGCATTAAGACGTTTTCATATAACAACACTTTCTTAAACCAGTTAAAAAAAAAAAAAAAAACATGTGATGCACAGGACGTTGGTGATTTTCTGGAGATTCACCATACATGATTATTCTGATTAACAAAAGGACATATTCAGATCTGATTGCAGTACAAATTTGTTCTCAAAATGGACAAAACCATGTGCACTGCAGGTGGGGCAGATGTAACATGTATAGAGAGAGAGTTAGATTTGTGTGAGTTACTTTGTTGCTGTGCAGGGTAAATACTGGTTGCATTATTTTTACACTGCAATTTAGATTTCAGTTTCAACACACCCCACTCAAATGTAACTCTCTCTGCACATGTTACATCTGCCCCACCTGCAGTGCACATGGTTTTGCCCATTTTGAGCACAAATTTGTACTGCAATCAGATCTGAATAAGGGCCTAACTGTGGGTGAAAATCCTGCAAAGCTATATACCAATATACTTTAGTTCTCCACATTCTATAACAAAACACTTTTTTTTTAAAGATGTACATCTTTTCTTTCTATTTTTAGATAGTGGCTAATCTGCCATTTAACATCAGTCTACTTAATACAAAATCTATTGCAGATTTCAAAATAACAGCAGACAGATGCTTGGAAGTTGATTGAATTTCTCTGTAATTTAGTTGTTAGAACCAAATAATAGTAATGGTCATCAGTCACACTACAGTTACTGTTCCCTCCACATCACCAGCTTGGATCAATTACCTACGCTGGTAATGTCTCTTTAGTGTCATGAGTTAATTGGTGCTTAAACATTACCAATGAACTGTATTGTGCTAAAGCATAATCCTGCAGACAGTGCACATTACAGATGTGTTAAATAAGATCAAAATATGTAGGTGAATGAGAGCCTTAAGCCGTACCATCCAACTTTTGTAATGTTGGAATCAGGACCTGCCTTGCCAAAGGCGTGGCCACCCCAAAAAAGGGGGAACAGCCGATGGGTGGGCGTGGCCTTGTGTAGAGGCCGTGGCCTAGCTCCACGACCCTGTTTTTTAAATCATTTCCCAGTCCCAGTGGCTCCCTCCCTCCTTCCTGCACTGAAGATATGCAGTGTGCTTGCTGCTAGAGTTGCAGCTCAGCGTCTGGGAGTGATGTTTTGCTGCTGCCGTCACACCGGGCATCTTGCACCATATGGAATATTGAAGATAGGTGTATCAGGCCATATCTGTACTGAGTCAGCCCTCAGTACTGCCGCATTCCCTGTGTAAGAATAAAACTGAAATTGAATCTCTAAAAATGTCCAGAATTATAAGTAAGTTTTATTGGTACTTGTGTATTTTCACGGCGCCCATCGCATGCCACTACTTAAGGTATGCGATGGCATGTGATGGCATGTGATGGGACCCGATTTGAGCCTTTCCCCGAGCGTGAGCATAACTCTAGAAGCTCTTTCTTCAACACTGTGTTGAAAAAAGCAAGCCAGAGAAAGAGCAGGGGCTGCTAGGGTCTGTCTGGGACAGAGACAGGGAAGGTGTCTATGTACTTCGATACGAGCACAGCCATGACCGGAAGTAGAGCCGAAAACCGGAAGTCGCCGCGAGCGTGGAGAAAGGAGAGCCGCGAGTGTATCACAGCAGCAGAAACAGGACCGCTCACCACTACACCATCCTAACAAGTAATGGACAGTTAGTGTAACGCTCTTCCCCAGTGCTGCTGCACCCACTATGGACTATTGACTCTCGGAAAAATAACCATTGCTTCAACCCGGGCCAGGCCAACTCAAATTACTCTAAAAGCGTGTAAACATAATATTGCATATTTTTATTTATTTATTTTCATATTTTTTTTATAATTTTTTTATTTTTTCTATTTATTCTTAATTTTATTTTTATTTTATTCTTAATATTTTTATTTTTCTCTCTAACTCCATATCCCCTCTTCTCTCCCATTCCACTACGTTTGTCTTACCTACCCCCCTTCCTTACCATCAGCGCTTTGTATCCGTATTCCTAAAATCTATTTATTCAACAGAGCAGCTCCACAAGAACCCTAGGCGCAACGGGCAAATTTTTATGTGTAGCAAAACTTTGCTGTCTGGGACTCACTGGCGGTAGGCGTGGCTCCCCCATTTGAATTTTGGACAGTGCTACAGTTTTTTGGGGCTTTTTTTGCATACTGTAGATATACATAATGTTTATATTTTCTGTTGACACTTATCACACTTGTCCCTGAATGGATTTGTCTATAAAATCTTGTTTAACAGTTGAAGACTATAATGACATGAAAGATTTATATATTATTACATTATTTTTTTGTCCATTCTGTTTTTCAACCTGTGAATGAAAAGGAGATGTCTCTTTGTCAGCCACTTTGGCTGCAAAACGGCCCCAGTACACAACAATGGGGTGTGGTCATGACTCATTGAGGGAATTGTAACATTTCATGGAGGAATTCTGCAAGTCAGGGACCTGTGGCCTCGCAGCACCCCCTTTCTTTCTGCTGCTTGGCCATGCTTTCAGGTGGCCAGAACAACCCAATACAATTAAAACAAGCTAGACTGTTGTATTAGGGGTTATTTTTATATACAGATGTAGTGCCGCTCATTCAGTGCTGGGCCTCGCCAGACCACCCCCACTGGGGAGCCGGCACAGCATCTGACTGGGACGTGCATCCCAGTTTCCTGGCGGCGAGGGACGGGAACCCTACCTGCTTCAGGGAGATGGCCAGGGTTAGGGGGGGCAGCGGGGAGGTGAGGGACCGCGTTGGGGGCCGGCTGGGACCTCCATTGTAAGGGGACACCCGTGCGCCCCCTTCCGGCGGCTTATTGGGGCTGGCGAATCTACCGCCAGCCCGTGCAAGGAAGAGGGACGCTCCATCCGTACATGGTGACACTAAAAAGTAAATTGTCTCGAGAACCTTTTTTTGTCATTATTTACTATTATCTTGTTCCGCTAGGACATATTAAAACTGACAAATGATAATGGGGAAAGAGGGAAACTGGACATATGCACTTTCAATCACTGATCCTCATTTTGTGCATTTCTATTTGTAAGATATAGAAAAGTGACAATGTTAAAATAAAGCAATATCGAGCAGAACAAGGTGTAACCGCTGTGCTGGAAGAATAAACCTAGAGCACAGTTGATGGCATTCAGACCAATATCAGCAGGAATTAACTGCGAGAAGCAGTAAGTAAAGGAGAGCCAGAAAGAATAAACAAGGTCAGAACGGCTGGTGAGAGAGGTCTGAAAACGAAAGATGCATTAAAAAAAAAATGAAGGTGGATATGCAGCCAAAACCGAAGGTTCATGTCACAGACACCATTATTCCTTCACCTCGTTCTGTTATTTATGACCATCATTAAACTAGATACAGGGCAAATGCAGAATTATACATTCTATATGAACCGATCATAAACTGGGAAAACTTATTTGATGAATGATGGCCCCTCTGAAAAGATAAAAGAAGAAACGTGCAGGGAGGAAAAGGGTGGTGTACTCTATAAAACATCAGCAGGAAAACCGTGAGGAGAAATAATGGGTGAGATTTAATAGGATGAGAGATTCAGAAAGTGAGAGATTTGGCAAGAAATCTCCAGTTTCTTTAAAGCGGCAATCATTTACACTGCAAAACCAGTTTGATTTTGAAGTGTAAATGATTGCCGCTTTAAAAAAACTGGAGATTTCTTCCCAAATCTCTCACTTTCTGAATATCTCATCCTATTAAATCTCACCCCATGTGTTTATTACTGTGGGGAAACCGTGATGGCACTGTGACTGGCTGCTCCCCTCTTGGTGAATACACAGTTTTTATGGTCTGGTTATTGAATAAAGGATATTTGTTTTCTCTTTGGTTGTAAGATCATCTGGACGCATTTAGAGCAGGTGTACGGTCATCAGGTCGATGCTATTAAGATCGACATGCATTTGGTCGACACATGAAGGTTGACACCTGAAATAGGTCGACATGGGTAAGGTCAACAGGGTCTGAAGGTCAACACAAGCATCAGGTCGACAATGGAAAGGTCGACAGTCGAAAGATCGACATGAGTTTTTCATGTTTTATCTATTTTTTGAGCAGACATGTGCTGACAGGCGATATTTCATGCAACACCATCCGCTACGGCGCGGTGGGAGAATATAATAGGCAACAGTAAGCAAAGCGAGGGGTCACAGTACACTTACACAGTGTCCATGTCGACTGTGTCGATATTCTGGACAAAAAAAGTCAATATTTTCCCTGTCAACGTTACCCATGCAGACCTATTTCAAGTGTCGATCCTTAGGGGATAGGGGGATTTTTTATGGAAAGGTTTGTGGAATTTTCTATGAGGTTTATCTGTTCCCCCTTCCTCTTTATTTTCTTCTATTTTTCTGACTTTATTTAGATGGGAATTAGACAGTACTGTGGGGGTTATTCTGGTTAATTTGCAAGGCTGCTAATTTGCAGCTTAGCGGGTCCACCAAACCCTGCCTTGCGAATGGTGGCCCGCCTTACAAATGGTGGCCCCCCGATTCGAAGGTCGGTGACCATCGAATGATGGCTAAGGCGCACGCATATAAAAGTGACTCTCAAGTCACTTACATATGCGTGGACGCTCGGGAGGAAGTGAGTGGGCAGCTGACATCCGGTGATGTCAGATTTTCCCCCCTGCACCATCGGCCCATTAGCATGGGAATGCCCAGCGTTCTCATGGGAACGCCCATGAAATGCTGGGTGTTCCCATATGCAAATGAGTCACCCCATGCCAGTCTACGCCGCCCATACACTTGGGTGCGTACGCTGGCAAACACCCTGTTCATCGTGGACGCGCGCACCCGGCATATGCACACGCACAAAAATGACCCTGCGCATATACCCACCATCGATGCTCTTGCGAAGATTCTGGACCAGAATAAGGGCCTGTGTCTATCCTGTGTCTATCCTATCCCTTCAGTACACAGGGTACAATGATTTCACCCTATGGGAATCTGAGGCTCCAAAATGAAGTCTATATTTAGCTACAGTATTCATTTTATAATTGTAGCAGCCATGTACACTTTGCTAAGAAATTCATTGTCACCTTTGTATCCTTTTGAATATACCAGACATCCAGAGAATTATATTACGCAAGAAAACAAACATACCGTATGACAGTATGTAAAAGAGGTACTGTGCTCCCAGCATGCAAATCACTCGCTGAGCAACACTTCATCTATAAATACAATCACGCCCACGGTTCCACTATAGTTTCTTTGGTGCACTGTGTGAAATGGAATGTTCTTTGATATACTGAGAGAGCAAGCAGGGGACGACAAACGGAGCATTACCTAACTGAATGATTAATATAACATAATTTGAGTTTATTAGCATGTTAGGCAAGCTACTTAGCATATTAGTCACTTTCTCTTTACTAATGGTGGTAATGAGAAAACTGTTGTACAATAAAGTTCCAAAGCAATAGAATTAAAATAAGTCAGTGATGATAACAGGATACAAGTTATCTCATTGGTGAAATTTCTTTTAGGATTGCTCACAGCTATCTGCGGCTAAAAAACATGAAATAAACATTGAATATAAGATGAAGGCGCCTACTGAATTATAGCGATTGACCTTCACCACTAGCTGAACTCTATATTACCCCTAGAAATAATCACACAGACACATCTTATCACTAATAATAAAGACACGGACAACCACTGCATAAGTTAAAAGGTCACGGGTATTTATTAAATGGTATGACCCTATATGTAAAGGGATGGCTAGGAAGAGTGCTTGGAGACCAGCTCCGGTCAATGGGTGTTAATAATGGCAGCGACTAAAATGCCCCATCTTATAACACGGGCAATGAACGCCCCACCTATATAAAAAGGTATAGCCCAAGCTGTGATGATCTCATTACCGCTTCTATGGCATGGCGAGGACACTTCCAGGAAGTGGCCAACGTGTCCCCCCCCCCCCTCCCATGGAGGCAGCCGTCCTGTCAAAGGGGGGGGGGGGGCAATACTGCACAGCAACCGCCTGTACCTCAACATGACCTCTACTCGAGAGCACCTTCCCACCGATTTTAATTTAATATTTTGAAAAGCCAATTAGGTGATAGCCAAAAGGCCGGGTAGCAATTGAGAGAGCAAGGGAAAGGGCGGGTGGGATTCCAGGAATCAAAGAGGAAGCAGCATCATATGACTCTCCTTATATATCCCTGACAAAACTACCACCCCTTAGCTACCTAATTGGCTAATCCACCAAACAAACAACTACCAAAATGTACAAAACTTTATAAACCAATCACAAAATTCACAGGCTTTTAAATGCACTCATGCCTATGCAGCCCTTGCATAATCAAAATGTTTCCTACTGTATGAGCTCCGATGCATTAACACGTGCTAGCAGTACAATACTGTAGCTTACATTGACGACAGCACAATACGTGAAAATGACTGATAAAAAGTATAAAAAATACATCACTGAAGCACGCATTCGTCTTCAGGTGCTTTTACCCATTTTCCCAGAGCTACTGTGTGAATGAGCTCTCGGGGTCTCTTTCTGGTTTGTGAGATGAAATACAGTACTACACAGCTAACAATAAAATGTGCTGTTCATGGCATGTTCCTATCAGGCCAGATTAAAGAGGTGCTCAATAGAAGCGTAATAGAATCTGTAAATCTGGTGTATCAGGAGAACTGAGAATCTGACATTGAAGATACAGAGCTGTCACTGGAGATAACACAAGGCAGATAGATATGAACAAAATATTTTACAACCAAACAGAAATGAAAGTAATGCAGTGCCTACACTGAACTAGGGAAGCTAATTCCGGGGCATTTTTTCAAAACCGGGATTGGTACGCAAGCAGGCCAAAGCCTGCCAGGGGCATGTGACTGACATCAAATGACATCAGCGCCTACCCCCTCTTTGGCAGACTCAGACGGAAATAAAAGTCAGTTAAGACTTTTAAGAGAAATTATTCGATGTTCTGTGACCGGTACTGCTTACAGAGTACTGAATTAGGCCGATGAGGTGTAATAAATATCTTATTGTATTTTGGTTTTATTTATATTGTGTGACAGCGTATAAGAGCACTAGGAGGCAGTGGGAGCCGTGCCTCACGCTGACAATTGAAAACAGTCAGCAGCTGGGGGAGTTGCTAACCACCAGCACAAAAAGGACCTAGAAAGATGGATCAGTCTGTCACACACTGACAGCATTTATCCACTGTCACGGTTGATGGCAGCAGTGGGCACTGGCTGTAGCCAGGACAGTGTACATTGGTGGCAGTAGTGGGGATATTGTCCTATATGTGCACTGGAGGGGCTGTATCAGGCTTAAAAAATGACACACCAGCACCCAATGACCTCACTGCCTTACAAGCATCAAAAACATAGCACAGCGGTATTACAGCACAAAGAAAACAATCTGAAAAACAGTAAACATAACATGCAGAAATAGAGCTACACAAAAGTAAGCGAAGAGCATTCAAAAATGTATAACTGTTATATATCGGATTTCTGATGTTCCGTTTGATGCAATAAATCTCACTCTATCTGTATGCTCCAGAAAACTTACTATGGCCCTTATTCTGGTTGGTGCGGCCGGAGCCGCACACGGTGCTCCGGCCGCACAAACCAATCCCCGCCCACGAGACGGATCGCCACGGCCGTCCGTACACGGACGGCTGGCGATCCGCATAAAAATGGTGGAGGCGTACGCCTCCACCATGGTGGGAGCTGCCCCCTGCATTCGATGGTCGTCGACCATCGAAGGCAGGTCCGCACGCCCCAGCAGCTCCCGCAAGCTGAGACCACACGGACAATCGTCCGTGTGATAGCTTGTATGGGGGCTGAGAGCTGACATCCGGCGACGTCAGCTTTCCGCCCCCATGAGTTGCGTCATACCCTCATTACCATGCATACGCCCCGCGTTTGCATGGGAACGCCCATGAAACGCGGGGCGTACACATAGGGAAATGAGGGTATGAAGCCCCTCACGCCCCTATACGCCCCCTTTGCGGCGTATATTTTTTGTGTGCGGCAATTTCGCCTGCACATGCGCAGAGTGACCTCTGCGCATGTGCAGAGTGAAAACATCGGCGGTACGGCCGCACGCGGGCCGTACCGCCCAGATTAGAATAAGGGCCTATATTTGGCATAGTATATACATTTACTATGAGACATTTAAGAGGTGCTCCTTACAAAATATGAAGGCAACTTTGGGAACCACTTCCACCGTGAACAGGTGTCTCTGGCTGCGGCAGATCAAACATGTTCTAGGGACATAAAGCGGCTCATCAGTGCTTCTGCAGCTCTACAATCCTAATGCAGTGTGGATTTGCCCTCTTATCCAAATTCCATAGAAGACTAATGTTGAGAGGTACACTTACATTTCCTCAGCTCTGATCAATTCCAGAAAATGTACATACTGAATGCTTATAATAGGTTTAATGACCTTGAATAAAACATTTTTTTAGTGATTATCAAACAATAATATTACAGCGATTGCTTAAGCCAAAGAAGCTTAATGGACAAAATACTACAGTATATAGAATTAGTTTCATTCACAGGATTTCATTTTTAGCCATTGTCCAGTTTAATCACTTAAAATCAAATCACATCACTAAGGGCGGTATGTACTAAGCTAAAAATTTCTAATGTACCAATACCCGGCTGCCGCGTCCTCCCAGGGCAGGGTATCACCACCTTTGGGACATCCTATAGAAGCCTATAGGCTTCTATGGCCTCCTGCCGCAAACCCGCTGCCTCCACAGACACCCCTCTCTCCCTCCCCCTGGCTTACCTTCCTGCAGGTCCTCGTGGACCAGGAAGGTAAACCCCTCCTCCGCCTAGCAACGCAGCCCAACGGCCTTCCGACTGCAGGGGGAGAAGGAAACACCAGTGACAGCCTGCTTAGGCGTCCCAGCGTGAGGTGAGGAGGAGGTGCCCAAGGAGGTGACAGAGACCCCCTGCACACCACATCCCAGGTATCGCAGAGGACCTCTGTCACCGCAATGTGATACTAGCAGCATATCCTAATACATATGCGCTTGCGGCCAGGCGGGGAGGGACGGCGATGTATATTAATACATCCCGCCCTAAAGCATAAGACATTGTGATACCTTTCCCTGTTCATCTTTCAAACAAGATACAAAGTGATAAAATTGTTGCAAACACCTATTGATTCATTTGCTCTCCTCACAACAGTCAGTTTAAAATGACCACATCTCTATGTGTGAGCACCATTAGAGTTAAGCCCTCATTCATTACTGCCACGTCTCCCTTTGGCCTTGATATATTGCATGCGGTCCTTTTGTATGCGATATATCCAATGCAACCCCATTCACCTGCTTCCGGCAGGCTGGCTGGGTCTGACTATGATGCGTATGGGACCGACCGCATTTTGGACCAGATCAGATGTCAAACACATCCTATTTGGCCCCTTTTGACATGATTTCTTGGCCCGATCCATCAGAATGGGGTGAAAAATGTCCAGATTGGACTAGAGTATGGACAGCGTAACAGCCACAATTCGTGTATACTGTAACACTCTCGGCTAGTTTGCTGTAAGAGCTTCTTCACTGCATTCCCTCTGGACATTTCACATAATACTGTACTGCTTCATTTGTTATGACATGAACATTAAGATATGCATTTAATGTTAAATAATTAATGATTACATCTGTTCGTTGCCTAAAATTATATTTAAAAAGTACAAGTGAAAATTAAGTCTGCATTTGTAGAAAGTCTGACGTTTATAATGGTGCATTGTTACATTTATTTATTAACATGAAATTATACAGTGCCAGGGTAATAGGGAATGTGAATCAGTTGCATAAAGAGAAACGCTACATACAGGGCTGCCGACAGAAAGTGTGGGGCCTGGGACTGACAAAATAGACAGAGTGAAAAAGACTGTGGTGCAACCCCCCTATCATCACATGAGCAGTAGAACAGCTGGGGAGATGATGTGCGCCATTCATCCCCAGAGTCTCTCCAGCAACCATTTTGTGACCCCCTTCTGTCTTATTAGTGCCCTTTGTGTCTCTGTACTGTTCCTTTGTATGGCGCTGCGAAACAATTGTGGTGCCTTATAAATAAAATTATAATAATAATTATTATTATTATATTGCCCAGTGTGACTGTGTACACACCTTAAGATAGAGTGAAGGAGAGATAGGCAAGCTTGAGGACAGATAGGTGATGGGAAACAGCAAGACAGAGGAGAAGAAGCTAGAGAGTGGTACAAACAGGCAGTGTATCAGATAGAAAAAAAGCGGGAAATCTAAACTCACAAGAAGGGGATAAAAAAGGGGAAAGTGTCAGACAGAGAAATAGACAGATGGGAGGATCAATAGAAATAGAAAAACAAATCATGTAACACCAGTATCAACTGCTAGATAATCATAATCTGAGTATTAAATATTTATATTATTTAAAATAAAACATTACATGCTACACAAATTAGGCCCAGTACTATGCCCACACACCCAAATAATACCTCACAACTTCTGAAAGCAACAAACCAGGACAGGGGCATGATTATGTTATCATGGGCATTGCTACACCCCAATGGTAGCAATTATGCTTCCAAAGGGCATATTTATCTAAAACAGTATTTTCTTTCTGTATACATGTGCCTGGCATGGAATGGTGGGTCCTTTAGAACCCCTTTTTTTCCCAAAACACCTCTCAGACCTACCACTTTTACTGAAACTCCCCGCAGTTTCTCTTATTAAATAAAACCAGGAGTCATATCAGTTGGGTATAAAAAATAAGAGCTTGGCGTGATGAAGCATAAGCAGATAAGAGAATTGGCAAGTAATAAAGCACCAAGAAACTGGTGGCCACAGGCTAAGCCTTATTGTGTTCTCTGTGGCCCATCTGTACCCTGAGGTCTTCCTAAGTTTTTTAAGGTAAAATTGCACCTAAGTCATGTGGCATGCCAAATTACTACCAGTATCGCCAAAGCCTAAGCGGGAAATGCACTAAATGGAAAATGTGGTTAAAAACCCTGTTATCTGGGTTTTTACCACATTTCCCAATGCACTAAAACCGCAGTGTTTGGGGATCCATCACAGATCCCTCCCAACAAGTCCCAAGGCCCGGCGCCGTCACTCTACGTATGCGCAGCTGGACTCCCGGGTCTCAGATCTGGAAGTCCAGCACCGAAGCTGCATCGCAAAGGACAGATCTTATCGAAAGAGCTGTCATTTGTGTTAATAATCGCATAAGTTAGAGCACATGCGATTATTTACGATATGGTAGCCGGTGAATACTGGCGATGTGGGGAGGCAGATATTGGTGCATCCCCCCCTTTGGCACTTATGGGAAATGAAGAGGGATAGCAATGGTTTTCTTTCATCAATTGTCAGACTCAGCTTCCACTGTAGTATCTTCTAGTTTTAAACTAATAAATGTACATTCTTAAGAATTCTACTTCTAATACATTGACTCAACATGATAGCTATTTCATTTGCCATTCTTATAAGAACGTTTGATATAGTTGATGTAGGATTTTATGCTTTCATAATCCAGATTTAAACCCAATAAGCCATGACTCACTCTCATTGTGCAGTGACCTATTTCAAGCAAAAGTCTCATTATTTTACCTGAAGAATCATTCCTAATTACGGGGAAAATATATGTCACATCAAACCCATAAAAAGGCTTAAAATATTGTCATTTCCTATAACTATTATTTAATCCATTACTTAATTGTTCTCACAACTCAGTTCTCTGATACATTTTTCTCTTAAAACAATTTTCATTGTTACATACTTACAGCAGCCTAATGATAAATGTCCACTTTATAGCTAAACAGGGCCGGATTGAGGGGGGGGGGGGGGGGGGTCAGTACCCCTGGGCCCCACTGTGGCTGGCATGTATTTTAACTTTTTTTTTTTTAGCTAAAGGCTCTGTGCATAGGAGTGGGGTAGTGCTGCAGCTTCACCTATCTGCCAATATGACAATTATTAATGGTGCTGAGCATCGGGAACCAAAGTACACTGACTGCACAAGTGTGCAGTGCATTACTGGGAGTTGACTAAGTCCCTTGTGACTTTGCACAAGAGGTCAGAGGCTGAGAGGCTTGTGCTGAGCTCTGACTAATGGAGCTCATCACATGCTTCCCAGGCCTATGGAAGACAGCAGCAGCAGCAGCGGCCTCGTCATTGGGATGATTTTCTATCAGAGGCAGCACTGAGCCTGAGAGGGACAATCGCAGGGTTTTCATGTGGTGTGTGTACATATATATATATATATATATATATATATATATATATATATATATATATATATATATATGGACGGTAGTCCCCGGCACTCCGGATAAATGATGTACTCGCCTGGTGCCTTCCGGGAGGGCGCGCTGTGAATGCAGGGGCCCAATGGATATATGGTGATGGCGGCGGCACCCAAGGGGCTTAATGAGACCGCTGGGCTGCACTGTTTTATTTAAAGGTCTTTGGGTCGCCCCCTTTCCCTTTTCCTGAGTTGGGCGCGTCATCCCCTGTCATTCTCCTGCTTCTTGTTGTATATGCCATTGGCCTGTTATAAGTATACTCTTACTAGTGAGTTACTATTATTATGTGCTTATTTCAACATCTAGTCCATATAGAATTGCCTTGTGTATGTTTTTATTATTTAATGTGTGCTGCTAATTGTACTATTACACT
The DNA here is from genome assembly GCF_055691185.1 of Crinia signifera. Taxonomy (NCBI): domain Eukaryota; kingdom Metazoa; phylum Chordata; class Amphibia; order Anura; family Myobatrachidae; genus Crinia; species Crinia signifera. The sequence goes on along the minus strand of NC_139225.1, from coordinate 95,903,723 downwards.
TTTTTCTGTGGTTTTTTGATCTTTAGATGTTTGTCCTAGGTGCCGTCCGGTTGGCAAGGTGATCGTGGAACGCAAGCCGTCAGCTGTGCGGTCCAAGCCGGCTTAAAGGGATACGGAAGTGCGACGCATGACGTTGACGCCTGTACCTGGCCGGAAGTACGGACGGTTTGACTGGCTGAGCGTACGGGATTCCCGCCACACCGAGGGGCGTGTTTGGTATGTATTTATACACCTTGTTGTAACGGTTATTGTTATTGTGATGTCCTGATGAAGAGGCGCAATTAAAAGCCTCGAAACGTTGACTATGACAAGACGTCTGTGAGTTTTCATTTTACTTTGAGTGCCGCTGCTACGCTGTGTAAATCACGACCCCTATCCTGGGCTCGTTTTGGATGGCACCTACACGCTGATCGAAGAGTCAGGAGTGCTGCTTCTATCCTGTCTGCTATATATATATATATATATATATATATGGAATAAAGCATAAGAAAAATGGCGCCTCCTAGTGCATTACCCTTATAATAAGGTTTTATATTATTAAATATGCCGACTTGCTAATTACAACCACAAGATCAATTCATCAATGGGTGAAATTTGAATTTGCATTACCCCAACCCAAAAAGTTTCTATGCTGGGATATCTCCAAACTGTTTGGTCTAACCCATAAGCGCTCAAAGAGTGGTCGGAGAACCACCCTTAACGGTACTTTCACACCCATTAAGGTGTAGAGTGTTTTGGTGTCGGGTCAAAACCTTATTATAAGGGTAATGCACTAGGAGGCGCCATTTTTCTTATGCTTTATTCCAGATTCAACCCCTGAGGGACCTTAAGACGTTACCTCGTTTGAAGGAAAGGCAGCCACCCCAAATATAAAGGGGGAGTGTTAAAGACCAGGACATAAATTTTTGAATATCTTATTACCCATTATAGGGATTAGCACTATAACCACCATTTTTCTCCATATATATATATATATATATATATATATATATTTTTTTTTTAATTCCCAACTCTGCATTTTCCCATTGACCAAGTTTATACTGCCTTTACTCTATGTTTTGACAGTGTCATATTCTCCCATGCAGATTGCAGCCAGTAATGACAAATGGGAGGGGGGCCCCCTGTCTAAAGTGACCCAGGCCCCCGAAGGCTTAATCCACCCCTGTAGCTGGAATGTGATCATTTGTCAGACTGCATTTAGGTCTACAGTCATTAGGTCGACCCCACTAGGTCGACTGGCAGGAAGGTCGACCTGACTTAAGGTCGACATGGGCCAAGGTCGACATGACTTAAGGTCGAATTTGCATAAAGGTCGACATAAGGAAGGTCGACTGGTCATAAGGTCGACATGGGTTTTTCACTGTTTTTTGATCCAAATGTCGACACAGTCGACATGGACACAGTTGGCAATGAGAATCGGACCCTCGCATCGCTCGCTTCGCTCGCAATGCTTCGGGCACGGTGCCTCGCTGCGCTCGGCACACTATTTTATTCTCCCACCACGCCCTAGTGGATGGTAGGGCATGAAATACCGCCTGTCGGCACATGTCGGCTCAAAAAACAGTGAAAAACCCATGTCGACCTTATGACCAGTCGACCTTCCTCATGTCGACTTTTATGCAAATTCGACCTTAAGTCATGTCGACCTTGGCCCATGTCGACCTTAAGTCAGGTCGACCTTCCTGCCAGTCGACCTAGTGGGGTCGACCTAATGACTGTAGACCTAAATGCAGTCTGACGAATGACCCCCTGTAGCTAAGGTAGTAAGGTACAGTATGCTTTTTTAATAGTACGTGTATACAACAAATGGTTAAGAGACGGCTTAAACTGCTAACAAAATAAGGATATATTTGTAATGGATGAATAAATAGCTTTGGGCTTAGATGATAATTTTTTTTTTTGCAATTTCAGCAAAATGCTTCAAAATAACCAATGCCTTCTTGAAAGCACAGGGCAGAAACATTTTTAGTTCCTTAACAATTTTAGCCCCACCGCCACCCGTGATCATTCATCAATGAAGTACCTTACAGGTCTCTGGGCTAATCATGGTTCCCCTGAGGTCATTGTCATAGAAACAGTACTGCAATTCCATCGGTGTGCACGGATATATTTATAAACTTAATAAGAGAAAGAACTGTTTAAACTGTATGTTAGGAACAGCAGGAAACAGCCTTGTTTTTTGGACATACAGTATCAGATTGTCTGTGGTTGCTATTTTCACTAGCAGTTCTCTTATAATGGAGCATCCTTAAGTGCTTACAGTCACATGCCCTTTATACATCCTCTGTACATCTGTAGGCTGTACATACTGTGAACAAACCGGCGCCAGCTGTAGATTTTTAAAAAAAAATTTATTTAACTGAATGTTTTTATTAAAGACATTTTACATAACAGAATATGCAGGGCATTTGGAATCCATGTAAAATAAAAATACAAACCTATGAAATCTGCAATCAATACAAAAGAAAAAAAAGGAGGACAAAATAAAACAAAAAGGGAGAAAGAGATAAAGGATAAAGGGCTGCACCCTGCCCAGCCCAACTTTGCAGATTACAACCCTATGATCATAAAAACTGTAGGAACAAGACAATACACTTATTCAGATCTGATTGCAGTACAAAGTTGTTCTCAAAATGGGCAAAACCATGCAATGCCCATGGTTTTGCTCATTTTGAGAACAATTTGTACTGCGATCAGATCTGAAGAAGGGCCTATATGCAGCAACAGTTAAGATAATGATGTTTCACCATGCTTTTTAGCAATTATAAATTAATCATATAAATATTATTTTCAAAGGCAATTAATGTAAAAGAAAAATACATTTTGCACACACAGCACAGACTACATTGCTCAGTATATATAAAAATACATAACTGGTACTGGCTTCTCCAGAAATCAATGAAAAGCCTTAATTGCATGTGCCATTCCATTTTGTACTATACAGTAGCTCCCAAGGTATTAGGGAACCTGAACAGAGCAGAGATCACTAAAGCAAAGGCCTCAGCAGAGTGCAGCTGTACTTCTATTACCTCTTAGGAGTAGAGATTGATTTAAATAAGGGTTAGCTCAATACCTACAGTACTACAAGAACCAGTCCCGCCGAAGAACAGAACAAAATTACAGGAACACTTCCTCATATTCTATACAAGGATATGGTTAAAGCAGCACTTATGTGGCTAAGAAAATGAATGCATACATTTGATTGATTGCTATAGGTAAGTAACAATTTGTGTACATTGCTCCGGTTTATGGCAATTTTACAATTCTGCATAATAAAGCTTTCGCTTCATCGCACCAATAAAATATATTCCTTCATTGGGGGAAATGTATTAACAAAAGGGTTCTATTTCAGATGGGATGTTGCTATGGGCAACCAATCAGATTATATCTATTATCTTCTAGAAGCTGCTAAATAAAAAGAAGTGGATTCTGATTGGTTGCCCACAGAAATATCCCATGTGAAATAGAACTCCCATTTTAGGAAATTTACCCCATTGTTAGAATATATCGCACCTCGCCTTTTTTGGGACAGGGCAGATTTATTAAGCTTGGAGAAGAGATAAACTGGAGATAAAGCGGAGAAAAGGTAAAAGGAGATAAAGCACCAGTCAATCAGCTCCCAACTGTCTTTTTCAAACACAGCTGATTGGCTGGTGCTTTATCTCCTTTTACCTTTTCTCCGCTTTATCTCCAGTTTATCTCTTCTCCAAGCTTAATAAATCTGCCCCTAAGAACCTGCTAGATACTGTAGCCATGCTATTTCTTGTGTGTGGATATTTTTAATAGAAACAGACAAATGTAGATTGTAAAGAGTAGCAAACAGTTGGTGGGCAGTCACCATTATACCTCCATAAAAAATGCTGCAGATAAGATACAGATCTTGAAACCTAGAAGTGTAAATATTAGCACTGAATAAAAAGCATTAGGCAGCCTTTATTTGTATGCATTTCCTACAATAAGCAATCGGGAGCTGCAAGGTCTCCAGTGGCTCAGTACACAGCAAATAACCATGTAAAGACAATGGTATATCTATAATGGGTTCAGTGTGCACGGTGCACCCATTTTGGAAATTCTTATGTCCGGGAGTCCCCACACAGCGGCAGGAGCACTGCAGAAATCGACTGAAAAATGGCGCAGTGGACATTTTTCCAGCAATCTGCACATGCACAGTGGCACCTCCAGTGCTCAGACTCCACAGCGCAGCAGGGGTTCATGCATGCACAAAAAGGTCTGAGCACTAGAGTCATGCATGCACAGAAGGGTCTGAGCACTAGAGCACTCAGACCCTGCTTCTCCCGTTGCCGCTCCTGGCAGAGAGGAAGAGGCCCAGCCAAGATGGCTGCACACGAGCCACCTCCTCTATAAAGACGCTCATGAGTCATCATTGCTTATTTGTAGGGTGCCACAAAACACTTAAGGGCCAGATGTATCAAGCTTCAAAAAGTGATAAAATCGAGAGTGATAAACAGCCAGCCAATCAGCTCCTACCTGTCATTTTACTAATTTTGAAAAATAACAGGTAGGAGCTTATTGGCTGGTTGTTTATCACTCTCCATTTTATCACTTTTGAAGCTTGATACATCTGGCCCTATAGCCACAAACATATGGTATGAGACATACTATAAGTGCAGGTTCAATAAGCCATGAGCCATCAGGCAAACTCTGACCAAGAGTAACGAGCATGGAAGAATAGAAAGAATGCAGCTACTACTCTGCTTCCTGTAAGCACTTTGCCAGAGGGTTACTGGATGAAAGTTCTGTAGATGAGTCTTGAATAAAACCTTTATGGATTAAATGAGAAACTTTGAGTTTAGAGGAAACAAAACTCTGCACTGTACATTGATAAGTCAGCATTCTGGTCTCATCATGGTCGATGTCAGCATTAGGACCATGTCTGTATTTTACTGACAACACAATGACAGACTGTCACTATTCAGTTGACATTTTGGGGCTAACTCAGACCTTGAATTTGCACGGCCAGCATTCAGTTAAGGCACCGCCCCGCTACAGTGAATGTGATCGCTGCCATGCGAAAATGTCCTAAACCCACTGTAACAGGCTCACGATCAAATGATTTCGCCACTGGGCATCGTTGGCTCAGAGTAACCAGAGACTACTCTACTACTTGGTGGCTGCAATGAGAACTGCTATACCCGGCCTGTTGCTGATGTGACACCCTCGCCTAAAACGCTTAGTCATGCTTGGGTTTCTCTGACTTTCCCAGCTCACTAAAAGCCTGATTTCCGCCCCCAGATGCCTACTTCCTGTCCATCACCTTGTCAATGGCATATAAATAGAAATAGTAGCAGGAGTGCATCATAGTGCGACCTTGCGCATTCGTACTGCGAACCACACGCATGCGCAGTGTATCGATAATCGGCCGCGGTGCAAATTCGCCGCCATGCGATCAGGTCTGAATTGGGCCATTTGTGCAAGGACATTCCAAATGGCGACTTTTCATACCATACATTTGCATAAAGCATTCTGTGGTCTGTGCGCAGCTACACAATGGATATTATTATGGAGACAATCTTAGTCATTTGTTTCACACAGAAATATGTGTAAAATTATTATCCAAATAAGTGGGAATAAAACTGATTTGTTAACCCCTTCACGACAATTGACGTATATATACGTCATGGTCGGGAAGTACTTCCCGACCGTTGACGTATATATACGTCATGGCTTCAAACTGTCACTGCGTCTAGAGACGCAGTGACAGTTAGGTGATGTCTGCTGTCCCTGACAGCAGACATCCCCCCTCGCCGCCCGGGGGGGGCAGGGATGCCCCCACCGGACGGCGATCGCTGTGATTGGCTGTTCAAATCTGAACAGTCAATCACAGCGTTTCCTGTGTTACCGGCGGCTAAGCCGCTCGGTAACACAGAAAACGGTGGTGATCGGTGCAGCACCGATCACCACCGAGCGGCAGCACCCCCCTCCCACCCGCCGGGCACTCACCCGGCAGCAGCAGCAGCTCCCCCGGCTCCAACGCTACGTCCGGAGCGCACGCTGCGCTCCCCTCCTCCCCCCTCCCCCCCGCAGCAGCAGCAGCAGCAGCAGCAGCATCATGCTGCTGCTGAAAAAGTTAAAAATAAAATAAAATAAAAAAATAATGTGCAAATGTGTGTATATATATATATATATATACACACACACATATATATATATATATATATATATATATATATATATATATGTGTGTGTGTATATATATGTATATATATGTATATATATATATATATATATATATATACACATATATATATATATATATATATATATATGTGTGTGTGTGTGTGTGTGTGTGTGTGTGCGTATACCGCACCGATCACCAACGATCGCCAGCCCCCCCCCCCTCCCACCCGGCAGCCCCCCTCCCTCCCACCCACCCGGCTGCCGCAGCGCCAGCACCCCTCCCACCCCCCCGCCAGCCGCAGCGCCAGCCCCCCTCCCAAAGCTGGTGACCAAAATGGGGTCACTTGTGGGGGGGTTCCACTGTATTGGTGCTTCGGGGGTCTTGCTAATGCGACATAGCACCCGCCATTCATTCCACCACCAAAAATCACTCCTTCCCTTCTGAGTCCTGCCATGCACCCAACTGGTATTTTTTGGTCACATGTGAGGCATTGCCGTACCCGGGAGAAATTGGGGCACAGATTTTGGGGTGCTTTGTCTCCTTCATTCCTTGTGAAAATTAAAAATTTTGAGCCAGAACTGCATTTTTGTGTAAAAAATTAAATTTTTTTACACAAAAATGCAGATCTGGCTCAAAATTTTTCATTTTCACAAGGAATGAAGGAGACAAAGCACCCCAAAATCTGTGCCCCAATTTCTCCCGGGTACGGCAATGCCTCACATGTGACCAAAAAATACCAGTTGGGTGCATGGCAGGACTCAGAAGGGAAGGAGTGATTTTTGGATTTTGCAGCACAGATTCTGGTTGAATGACCCCCGAAACACCCATACAGTGGAACCCCCCCCACAAGTGACCCCATTTTGCAAACTACACCCCTCAGGGAATTCATCTAGGGGTATAGAGTACATTTCAAACCCCCCGGGGTTTCACCAATTTTGATACAACTGAGCTGTGAAAATGAAAAATTATTTTTTTTTCATTTTCACTGCCCAGTTGTACCACAATTGGTGAAACCCCTGGGGGTTTGAAATGTACACTATACCCCTAGATGAATTCCCTGAGGGGTGTAGTTTGCAAAATGGGGTCACTTGTGGGGGGGTTCCTAACTTTTAGCATCTTATGGTGCCTAGAAACCTACATGGTGCCTAAAAAATAATCTCATAAAAAGGAGGCTCCAAAATCAAGTAGGTGCTCCTTCTATTATGAAGCCTGTGGTTTGGTCACCGTGCACACTAGGGCCACATATAGGATATTTATGAAAACCAAAGAATTGGGGGAATCAATTTTTAGTCACATTTCTCTAGTAAAATGTACTGTGTTCCTTAGAAAAATGTATTAAAATTGCAAATCTGCAAAAAAAAAGAAATTTTGAAATTTCACCTACACTTTGTTTTAATTCCTGTGAAACACCTAAAGGGTTAACAAACTTCCAAAATGCTGTTTTGAATACTGTGAGGGGTGCAGTTTTTGAAATGGCATCATTTATGGGAGTGTCTCACATACAAGTCCCTCAAAGTCACATCAGAACTGAACTGGTCCCTAAAAAAATCAGTGTTTGAAATTTTCTTGAAAATTTGAGAATTTGCTAGTCATATTTGAAGCCTCCTAGTGTCCAAAAAAATGAAAAGGGGGTGGAAATAATGATTGCAACATAAAGTAGACATATGGTCTTTGTTAGTTATTAACTATTTTGAGTGGTATGATTATTTGTCTCACAAGCAGAAAATGTGACATTTTGCATATTGCAAAATTTTCCATTTTTTCACGATATTTTGGTATTTTTCACAAAAAAACACAGACTGTATCGACCCAAATTTACCACTAACTTGAAGTACAATGTGTCACGAGAAAACAATCTCAAAATCACTGGGATAAGTAAAAGCAAAAAAAAGTTATCCCCACTTAAGTGAGACATGTCAGATTTGAAAAAAAGGGCTCTGTCATGAAGGCACAAACTGGCTCTGTCATGAAGGGGTTAATATTTAATTGCATTCAACTGTAGTATCAAAAATGACAATATACTGACATTATTATTGTAAATGAACACATCTTTCTCTGCTGTCTGTGTTTATTAGGAGAACACAAAGCACAGGATCCAGTGCTGATTATTCAGTACTTCTGTTTAACGGCACTTTTCCATACAATAATCGCTTTCAGCTTAACTGCATTTCATCCAGCTGCTCTCAAACAACGTGAAAGCATCCTCCTAATAGGTTATTGATTATGAGACGTGTGTTGTAGTGGTGAGGTGGTATATGGCTCCAGTAACGTGCTCTCCTAGCCTCTAGTCTATAAGAATCCCAGCAATAGAACACTATTCTCCCTCCCGGCCTGAGCACTCAACTCCTCGCAAGGGCATTCTACTGGACATTGCTGGATAATAACCCCCGAGTCACAACTGCAGATGTCTACATTAACTGGATATTAGAAGGAGTAACAGATGGTTAGTAAGCTCTTACTGCGAAGCCCATAACGATTTCCAAAGGTAAAACAGCAAGTGGCTTTTATGTATAAACGATGGCCCCCGTATGGCAAGCATGATTGAATATTTGAGACCCAAATCTAATTATTACATACAGGTTAAAGTAAACCAAACCCAATTAAAATTTGCTGAGGCATTATCTAATAAATAATTCAGCTTTATATACTGTAACAAAAATAATTTTACTTTATAGTCTTCTTCCACTGCAGAAATGAAGTTACTTCTTCTGCTCAACTTTAATATAGATATAGAGCAGCACTTATCCCGGAGGAGTTCAGCAGATCTTATGCTAATTACCAGCTTGTAATGCAGCTTAGGAAATCTTGGGGGAAAAAACTACAACTGTATGGGGTGGCAGGAGATATAATTTAGGCATATTTCTGTACACGAAGGTCATTTGTGTTTTGCAGATATACATTAGTACAGCTGTAGTTTCTCATTGTTGCTGCAATGCGTATGCAGTGGCGTCAGGGGTGGAGGGGTGCCGTGTGCTGAGCTGGCGAGAGAGACAGCTGCAGCGGTAGCCTGTCCTCTCTCTCATTTCTTTTTTTACACCAACCCAGAGGCCCCGCCAGGTGGCCACGCCCCCTCCATTTTACTGGGGCCAGGCCAACCTGATGACGCCACTGTGCATATGCAAATTAGCATAGGTTCCAAATCAATTGCGAGGGTTGCAAAAATGTGTGGGATCACTCGAGATGATTGCTGTTTAGGTTTATAAAATTGGGTATCTTTGTCGGCCAACCAGTGTCTAACAATTCCATATTTACCCCTGCATGCCTGATTACTGCTAAGGTAGGTAGTATGTTGGATATTACACCTACATGGCTATTTTATTATTTTGATTTATCATTTAACCCTTAATTTAATTTACCTCACAAAATACAGACCGAGTTTACTCAATTCTTTAACTTTTTGCACTTGCAGTTATTCCACACACAGACAGATGTGTGAGGATAATAATGATGAGACGGAGGAGGTGGAGGAGAAGCGCTGTGGGCAGTGCTGCCATCAGAAATTGTGGGGCCCGGGACTGGCCCCACAACTCCCAGAATTATCCCAATATTGCTTCACGGGAAATGTGTACTTTGTTTATGACTAGCTATACTTTATAGACCACAGTTTGTGCATTTTGAGAACAAATTTGTCCCGCAATCAGGTCTGAATTAGGCCCTATGTACATGGCACGTCTAAAACCTTGTAACTGTTTACCTGGAGTATCACATTTTTAGATTTGCAGTCAGCCAAGGGTCACTACACCCAACTGCTGCGGCTTTCATCAGTGGTGAACCTAGTTGTTGAAATTTATACTACAAGGCATACAACATAACGTGGGTGCTACTCTGTTGTTGTCTTGTAATGCACAAGCTACTTGCTATTTGCCACAACTTGAGAATAGGTGTGTGTGTAATTTTGCAGAGACTGTCCTGTGGAACATGTACATTATCATTAATTAAAAACATTATACGTTGGGATGTATGTAAACATGTATACTTTACAGTAGGTTTGCACATAAGTTTGCTTGTATACAGGGCTATTTTTCAGCAGGCTCCAGCAGGAACTGAGGCCATTATCCTAGTTCACTCTTTCTGACAAAATATTTCTTAGATGGACAAAACCATGTGCACTGCAGGTGAGGCAGGTGTTACTTGTGCAGAGATAATTAGATTTGGGTTGGGTTTTACACCTGCAGTGCACATGGTTTTGTCCATCTAAGAAATATTTTGTCAGATAGAGTGAACTAGAATAAGGGCCTCAGTTCCTGCTGGAGCCTGCTGAAAAATAGCCCTGCTTGTATATCTGTTGATGTTGATCTATTTCAGATGGGATGCTGCTATTTCCAACCAATGATACTATCTTTTATCTTCTAGAAGCTAAATAAATAAGAATCAGTTTATGATTGTTGCCCATATTAACATCATATGTGAAATAAAACTCTTAGTAAATTTCCCTGCTACTCTCAATACCCCATTCACCACAAGATGCCTGGCATTAACGAACCAACAGTTGCCAGGCACTTGTGTCAGGTGTCTTTTTTTGATGCATCTTTTTCACAAGACTATATGGATAGGAGACACACGCAGCTTCTTCTGATTAAAATGATATGTGGCATGCCTTTATTCTGTGTATCACTGTATCTGCATATGAAATGTACAAATTACAGCATTACCCAGGAATGCACTGTAATGTAGAATTTCGTATAACAAGACTACAACAAGGACTTTGGCATGCTGGGATGTGTAGTTCAACAACAGCTGGAGGGACAAAGGTTCCCATCCCTGCCTTAGTACAAAAGCTCACCCTTGCCCTGAAACACATCATTATCCCTCACCTATAGAAGATTCCCCTCACCCTCCTGGTACATATCTCCCTTCCCCATCAGTCCTCAGTTCTCCTGCCCTGTCTCCTGGCCAGCTCCGGGCGTATGTCCCCTCTACAATAACATAATAATGTGGCAGACTGGCAGGTGGTATCTAGGATCCTGAGAGTGCAGTGTAGGGATGGCCATCGTTTCAATTGACATTGATGGTTGCCATCGATGGCAATTCTGCAACTGGCCATCGATAGTGCTAAACTATGCAATGGCTGACCATCAATATTTTTACATATCAATGGTTAGCCATTGTGTTTGATTGATTGGCCTGCGGGCCAATGAAAACACGGGGTGGGGCTTTGCGGGTGTCGGGGGCGGAGCTATGCTCAGTGTACCGGCACTTTGGAAAATAAAAATAAAAAGCAAAACATCGTTTTGCTGTTCCATCGATGGAGGGAAAACATCTGGTTCTCCCCCATCGATGGCAAAAGTATTCGACATCGGCCATGAACCATCAATGATTTTGAATCATCGATGGTCGATGGCCATCCTTAGTGCTGCGCTTACCATACACCCTGACACAGGCCGCTGGGGTATATTTATCTTCTGTGTTATTCACAGTCAGCCTGGTCACATGGTAATGAAGAGAAGGGGGAGAAGCTGTCAGACATGGGGGCATAGTTACAGGAGGAACTAGCCAGCCTAGTCCAAGACAGAGGTTCCCGAGGGTAAGGGGCACCCATCCCCGTCTGCATCTAATGGTCGCAGACTGGTATAGATTACACCTGGTACTGCTGCTGACCCAGCCCCAAGCTGCTTCACATTGTCACAGACAGACTGTGAGAAGAAGGCTGCAGCCACAATCAGCAGCACCACTCAGTGCACCCCTCTGTCAGTGGTACAGCTCATTTTACACTCCTGCGTCTGATACCGCTGCTCCTCGGCTGTACTCTGTGCTGGATTCATTTGCCTAATGCCCTCCTCCTTATCAGTCAGCCTAGCCAAACAGCATGGGTGGCTGATGACTGCCTGAGAACTCTGCTACTGTGCAGCCCCCTCAGCTCCGGCCTCCACGAGTCTGCAGACATGTGTCAGGGTGGGAGGGCCAGACATCAGGGTTTGCCTGTGCACACCAGGCACATCCTGTGCGCATGCCTATGAACCTATCCGCTACCATCCTAATCCAATCCCAACCCTCACCATGCATAATCCTATCCCAACCCTCACCATGTATTAATACATGCATTTAAAACAAAATTGGTAGGACTTAAGGTGTGTACACACGGGTGCGATTTCAGCACATATCGCTGGCAATATGATCGCTGAGCGACCATATTGCCAGTTAATCGATGTGCTGTGGGAGATAAATCGCTGGAAGCGTGCTCCCGCTGTCAGCCCTTCATGGTCGCTGGTCGCAGGAACATGCTCCTCCGAAAATGGCTAAAAATTGCTGGTCGCTGGTGCACAATGCACTGTGCACCAGCAATTTCTAGTCAAAATGAGCCAGAATGAGACAGAATAGTTTGCAATTTTCAGCCAAAATCACTGGTTGCTGATGAAAACAGTACACTGAGCAATATATTGCTGAGAGATATTGCAAGTACACTGAGCAATATATTGCTGAGAGATATTGCAAGTACACTGAGCAATATATTGCTGAGCGATTTTAAGCCAAAATCGCTCAGTGACCAAATCATCGCACCGTGTGTACACAGCTTTAAGCTTAAAATACATGCATTTAATACAGATAAATGCATGCATAAACATGAAATAAATATTATTTACAAATACAACAAAACATAAATCAGGCTATTCTAAGATAATAATGGGTTATCTTACAAAGAAGAAGTGGGAACTAGTCGCTTGATATGAGTTGTTTCAATTGCTGAGCAGCTGCTTTGGTGAGGTTTATAGTAAACCTCTGGAAATGCAAGAACGCAAAATGTATAATGAATTATACAGCAAGCAGCGCTAACACATTTAAACACTTTATATAATAGAATGGGATTGCCTTCAATAATGTAACAAATTTATTAAAATACAGATAAAATTGGAAACAATAAAACAAGTTGATACTGTTAGAGCATTTTTTAGTGTGAGCCTAATGGGAGGTTCCTGGTCTATGTTTGGCTGGGTAGTTGGAAATAACAGCTTTAAAGAGTCTCACCAAATGTGTATTGGGATTTTCCAGCTTGGGTCCTGTGTCCTCACTAGAATGCGGTTGTTCAATGGTGGTAAGGGGCCGCTGGAGGAAGGTCAAGGTTCTTATGGGGCTTCCCAGGTGGTGAATGGATGGTGTTTAACTGTAGATAAGATTTTGGAGTCCAAACTTGTATGGTTCTTGTAGCCTTGTAGAGGAAACAGTCATTTGTGCCAGTATACTTCAACTCTTGGGTATGCTCACTGTGACACCAACGCGTTTCACTGAACTCTGTCAGCTTTTTCAAGGTGATGTATTCTAAGATAACATTCTAGAGTAGCAGCAACCAATGATCAACAGAGCACAACAGATATTGTAATACATGGGTAAATGTATTATCCAGTGATATAGGGGAGAAGGGGTATCAGTGCACATTATGTGCACTGATACCCCTTCTCCACCATGTAAGAAGCAGCCGGCATTCAGTAATTGCAGATAGCAGGCCAATATGCAGGGAAAATGTATGAACGGTCAGCAGCACTGATGGTTCTACCCCCTGCCACTTCGACTTCGAAAGCTGCAGGTGGTGATGCCCTATCCCCACAGCAAGGACAGCGCTGTCCCTGCTGCTGGCTCCGGACTGCGCATGAGATCTCGTGTCAGTAGCAAGATCTTGTGCATGCTTAAGGTGGCCATACATCAGAAAGATATTGTACCCAATCATACAATCTCAATCGATTGTAAGATGGATTGTATGCAGATTGTGTGCACATCTTGTGTACACAATCATACAATCAATCATAAGATGGATTGTATGACTGATTGTATGATGGATTGTATGCAGATTGTGTGCACATCTTGTGTGCACAATCATGCAGCAGATGGATTGTATGACTGATTGTATGATGGATTGTGAGTAGATTGTGTGTCCAAAAACCACCAAGGACTGCCGGGGATTTCAAGGGAAATTGTACACAATCGTGAGCGCAATCGATCTTAAGATCGATCTTTCTGATGTATGGCCAGCTTTAGTGATCCAGTCAGGCAGGCAGAGACAACCCATCAGTCTGAAGTGATGTGCTGCTCCAGTATGGGACATCGCACAGAGAGGGGAGTTAGCGTTCCCCAGCTTCGGCAGACAAGATGTTAATACTTCTTGTCGATGTCCCTTCCTGTTACACCTCGTTAATGAGCTGAAGCAGGAAGTGTTATTGCGGCGCGATAAGCGCTGCTATAATACATTTACCCCACAGTGAGAAAAAGATGTTGGGTTCCTGATTTAAATCCATCGCTCTCATCTTATAAATGTTCTCAAAGGTGCTGCAACTTATCCGCTGCCCATGAGCCAGCAATAGCTTGTTTACTGAATTTTCCCCGTTCCTCCCGGTATTCAATGATAAGCTGAAAACAATCTTTCTTCACCAACTTATTATCACTGAAACCCCTTCTGTTTCAATGGCACTTCATGATAATCAGTTTCCTATTTCTTCCTCATGTGTAATGTAGGATAATAATGTATTCTTGTCCTGGAGTAATTTATTTATCTCCACATGAATGCAATAAAGACAGCCAAGCAGACCGTATTTCTGTCTGACTGACAGTTCTATGCATGATTATAAAATAACATTTATTATATTCATATTACAGCTCCCAGGATCCAGATATTGCATTGCTCGTTTGAAGCAGGGATGAAAAGGAGCTTATGCAGTTTAAAAAAAAAAAAAACAGAAAGATTCAAAATTAAATCATAACCATTGTTTCTATACACTTAAATATTACTGCTGCATAACAGTATGTGAGCCAATATTGAAGACACATCAATATATTGGGACATATTCGATGCGGCTGGCGAGGGGGTTAAACAAGGCAGCGATGGGGAAATGGTGTGTGCATGGGGGGGCAGTTGAATACTGACTCTGCGAGCTGTGACAGCGAGCAGTCAGCACTGCTCACTGTCACAGCTCGCAAAAAGCATTGAATACTGCCCATAGCGGCACTTCTCTAAAATGTGCTTTATTCTTATACATGTTCAGCTGGCACCATGGCTATTATATGTTTTCAGTGTAGGCTAAGCTATGCTGTCAGCATAGTGACTCCGCGGCAGCCCAACGGCTGCCCAGCATAGTTAGCATAGTGACAGCCCAACGGCTGCCTAGCATAGTTAGCGTACTGACTCCGTGGCAACCCGGCTCTGTTCCCGTCGTCCATGACTCTGTCCCCGGTGTCCATGGCAAACCTAGTGAGCACCTCTCACACAGCGCCGGTAACCGCCAGATCCCCTGCGCCGGATGCTGGCGGAGAGGGGATCATGCGAGCGCCGGCGGAGAGGCTCTCCATCTGTCTGAGGCGCAGGTCCGCCCCATGAGGGGATGCGTTACGCATACCCCTGACCTGTTCATAACCCCACTATCCACGTTGACGTAGAGTTGAATTTATAAAGCGTGGCGAGCGCAGCAAGCCCCGTGAGGGGACGCAGAATACATGTAAAGTAATCCGCATCCCCTCGCCTCGCCACACTTTATAAACCTCCATTCTCATCAAAATCCCTCTTCACATTTTTGTTTCTTCTTTGGAACTCAGGGGATGAGTCCCATCTAGTTGAGGCTGAGGCGGCCGGTAATCGAGAGAACGCCCAAAAAATATTTATGCCTAAACCCCCCCTCCCTTTTTTTTTTTTTACAGAGCTGACCATCCCATACATCTTTCTTGCCCCTCTCCCCTTATCTCCTTTGCTTCCCATGTCTCACTTTTCCCCTTCCCTGACTCTTCCTCCCATCTGTCTCTATCTCACCACCTACTGCCATATCTAACCCTGTCTCTCCCTTCTATCTCCCGCTTTTTTTTCTTTCTCTTCCCCCATATTAAAGGATTGATGGGTGCTGGGGGTAAGTAACAGTAACAGGGGTTTCTGGGTGGAGAGGGATTAGCATAGTGAAGGAGAGGGCAGCATAGTAGGGGTTGCAAGGTGGTGTAGAACAGCACAGCAACAAAATGCCCATCATTTCATTCAATTGGGATTTACCCCACTGGTTTCCTTAGGCCGAGTGAATCTGTGTGGTCGTCTTTAATAGAGCTACTGTATATAGCAGCTCTCTACCAAACTCCTAGCTCCAGGTAACAATATAAAGTGATCTACAGTACTGTGTTTCATAAATTGATGGGGACAAGTAAATAATAGGCTAGTATGCACTGCTCACAAGTTTGTCTAAACTAAATGATTGTATTAAGAAGATCGAAAATGTTACACAACATAGCATAAACAAACAACATCATTGTCAAATATGACACAGAAAATAACTCATGCACAATCACACTTACAAAAAAAGAAAAAAAAAGACAACTTTTAAATTAAAAAGTGTTCAATAACAAAGGTGGTGGTGGTGATTTCAAAGCAAACTTCAGATTAGAAAAGCCGAGGGGGGCTTTGTTACCTGCTGTCTGGCTATGTCCTCCTAGGAGAACAGTAATGCGGGGTACACACCAGGACGACCCGCTCACGATGCACATCGTGAGCGGGTCGTCAGTGTCTCGTCCGACCCGCTCACGATGACGCGGGAGGGCACGACCCGCTCACGATGTGCACCGTGAGCGGGTCCGATCCGATGGCGACCCGCACCCGGTTCTATGGTCGTCATTGAGATCCTACCTGCAGCAGGTAGGATCTCAATAACGACCGACCGACCCGCGGGACCGCGCATCGGATCGGAATCGCTCCACACCAGGTCAGAAAAGGGCCCAATCAGCACACAATCTACATCCGATTGATCGGAATTGGATCTAGATTGTGCTGATCGGGCCCTAGTCGTCCTGGTGTGTACCTAGCATAACAGTTATAGTGATGGAAACAGAATAATCAGAATGAAACCTTTAAGTACTGCTGTGTATATATGGATAGATGTTTTGATGTAAAGACCCATTTACACTTGCCGATGTCCCCAGCCGCAGACATCGGCGGCATCAGGAACTCGGCAAGAGGGCAGTCATTGGCAAGTGAAAATACCAACTCTTAAGTAAGCGACAGTAGGGGGCAGCGACGGCCATCCTGCCGCTGCAGCATGGCAATTATTAACAGGGACTTTTCCTTGCCGGAACATGCTGGAGGGGGTCGTTAACGATGCGTGGGAGTGTGCATCGTTAATGACAGGTCGTGGACACACTAGACGATTCTGTCCACAATATCGCTCAGAAATCCTGGAGACACCAGGCAGGCCAGAGAGGTGGCTGTTTGCCCCGTGAGAGGACTCAGATTACTTGACGTGTATTCCGCGTCTGCTCGCCACGCTTCAGGCTCGGTGGTTCGCTTCGCTAGCCAAACTTTATAAAATCAACTCCACGCCGACGTGGATAGTGGGGGTATGAACAGGTTGGGAGGACGCGTACCGCGTCCGCTCGCCACACTTCGGGCTGACGTGGATAGTGGGGGTGTTTCAGGAACACAATCACACCTGTCATGTCAGGCAGGTTAAAATGGTCAAAGGTTCCCACACAACTGCATAACGCTGAATGACTACGCTAAATACGTAAGCTCCAGCTAGCCGCATATGGGTGGGAACACGGCGCTGATACTGACAGGGACACTGACTACGCTGGCCACGCGAACACTACGCTAATTCTGACAGCGACTACGTAACTGCCGCCGTGAAACACCACAGGTACCAATGCTTTTTATTATTGTGTTCTTTTCATTGGTTTGTACTTGTTATATACAGTATGTGTTATACGTGTCATTTTATATTACCTGCTAGCCCCTGAAGACAGGGACACACCCCGAAACGGCATTGGTCTAATAAAGGACTAATGGTGCGTACACACAGTTCGATTCCGTTTTCAATTCGATTACTATTAGATATGAACTATTCGAACTGCTCTGAATTTTTTTCTACTCCTTTTCGATTTCAAATATTTTCTTTTCGATCTTTTATTCGATGTGCATTCAATGTGCATTTGATTTTCTATTAAATCAACACTGGCTTCAGGCAGGAGATGGACATCAAATCGAATGCTGCAGTGAACACCTAAAGGCCCCCTTACATTATGCGATTTGGGCACGATTTTGCCCGATTTGGATTAATCAGGGCGTGAAATCGTCCCAAATCGCATATGGAGTCATCCCCTCCGACCCGATGTGCGGCCCGTGCGCATCGGATCGGAGACGGGAGGTCGGACGGGCTGCCCAGAGCCATGCTCCCCCGCAACAGGGGACCTACCAGAGCAGAGGGATCAGGCGCAGGGAGCTGGGCAGCATCAGCGGGATCTGCAGAGTACCAGGGAGCCAGGCAGGAGAAGACGCTGCAGCAGCAGCACTCCTAAAAAAAAAATCCCATACAAACGCATAGGAAGCCATTCATTGGCTGAGACCTCTCTCAGCCAATCAGCGATTGGCTGAGACCTCTCTCAGCTAATCGCTGATTGGCTGAGAGAGGTCTCAGCCAAGCAATGGCTTCCTATGCATTTGTATGGGGTTTTTCTTTTTTTGGAAGTGCTCTGCTGCTCGTGCCACTCGTGCTGCTGCTGCAACGTCTTCTCCTGCCCGGCTCCCTGGTACTCTGCGCCGCCGCCCCCCTGCTCCCTGCCAGTGGCTTCTTGCCCGGCTCCCTGCGCCCCCTCCCCCCCCCCCCCCCCCCGCCCGCTCTCTGGTTGCGGGCATATCCCCGCTGCTGTCCCCCGCTCCCATTGTCCCATTTATCACATGCAAAACTTGGCACATGAAGTGCCAACACATGTGATCCCTCCCGGGGAGCTGCTGGGACAATCGGGTCCGACTTGTCCTTATGACAAGTCGGACAAATGTAAGGGGGCCTTTAGATTTGCACTACAGTATATACTATTAGATTTCCACTATATAGTCTTGGCTGCCAAGACTATTTATCTATTCGATTTACACTACATGGGAGCGCGCACTGGGATTGAATCTGCATCAAATGTAGAAAAACCATTCGATGCCCAATTCATTTTTCCATTCAATTTCGCTTCTATAAGTAACATCGAATAGAAAAATAGTGCATATCTCACCGTGTGTATGCTTTAAAAGCTTTATCCTGATTGAAAGTCTGTGGAGTACTGCTTCTTACCTATACAATTGTATTGGACCATTTCAAAGGGCCTAAGGAGGCACCACAGCAAGGTATTACCCTCACACTGATGTATACGAGTGTGGACTGTCTGCTGTATATATATATGTGTTTATTTAAATTTAAAATCATAATGACAACCGAAATAACCCTGATCGAAAGTTTACATACCCCAGTCATTTGTGGTAGTTGTGGATGAGGCTCTTTATTTTCTCAGATGGTAAAGCTGCCCATTCTTCTTGGCAAAAAGCCTCCAGTTCCTGTAAATTCTTGGGCTGTCTTGCATGAACTGCACGTTTGAGATCTCCCCAGAGTGGCTTAATTATATTGAGGTCAGGAGACTGAGATGGCCACTCCAGAACCTTCACTTTATTCTTCTGTAGCCAATGACAGGTTGACTTGGCCTTGTGTTTTGGAACATTGTCATGTTGGAACGTCCAATTACGTCCCATGCACAGCTTCTGGGCTGATGAGTGCAAATTTTCCTCCAGTATTTTCTGATAACATGCTGCATTCATCTTGCCATCAATTTTGACCAAGTTTCCAGTGCGTTTGTAACTCACACATCCCTATAACATCAGCGATCCACCTCCGTGTTTCACAGTAGGAATGGTCTACCTTTCATTATAGGCCTTGTTGACTCCTTTCCAAATGTGACGTTTATGGTTGTGGCCAAAAAGTTCAATTTTGGTCTCATCACTCCAAATGACTTTGTTTGAGGGTTGTCTGTGCTGTTTGGAGAATTGTAAGCGGGATACTTTGTGGCATTTGCGTAGTAATGGCTTTTTTTCACCATAAGGCGTATTAAAAATTATGCTACATAAGTGCTGCTTACCTACATGCTCATTGCCAAAGTTTACCATGCTCATTGCTAGGGGTTCCATGTTCATTGCCATGTGGGATTACATGCTCATTGCCAAGGCGAAATACATGCCCATGGTAACTGGGGGACAGGCAGAGGTGACAGCCATTGACAGCCGGCCAGAGAGCGTGGGGGCTGCTTGGTTGTATTCATAGTCCTGGCTATTTGAAATAATACCCCTTTCACACCAGAAAATGCAGGGACACCCAGGAATATGGTCCCAGAATCATGCAGGGACATTCCCGGGTTGGTCCCTTTTAGACCAGCCTAGTCCCTGCATTTTCTGGTGTGAGGGGGAGAGAAAACCACCCTCCCCCCCTTTAACCAGCTATCTCATTGAACCAGCTATATCTTCGGAACCATCTGACCCAGTATCTTATTGAAGAACTTTGAGTGGGTTTCAAATTATTTTAGTCCCGTGAAACTGGGCCATTTGGTTCCAGAGTAATCTGCCCTCAAAGAACATGAACAGCCATAAAATTACATTTCAGAAATAAATAAAAAAATCAGATTAACCTGCAATATCTCTGGAACTAATTAATATATATATATAATATATGGACCAGCCTAGTATCAGATTGAAGGCCCAGCGATTTGGGTTCGAATGAGATCAACCACAATCGTCTGCGATTCCGGGGGTAGGGGGGGACTGGCAGCTGTTGGAACTGTGTGGGGGTCTGAATTAGCGGGTCCCATGTTTTTCTATGGGGAAAAAGTTCCAGCTTTGCCAGGCAATATCTCCAGTTTCCGGGGGGCTAGCCATGCGGGGCCAGGCTTGTTGGAAATTGTCTGAAATGACAGGGGGGCACGTGCCCGGGTGCCCCCCCCCCCTCTCTGAACACGTTCCACGATCAAATTAGTTTTATTTTTTATTACCTACAGTATATTTGGCATTATTGTTCCACAAGGAACAATAATTTTTGTAAAAAAAAAATGAATATGTTATTTAAAATGAAATATAGAAATGTATAGGAAGGGGGGGGAAAGATGATCACTCTAGTTTTGTCCTTCAGGCTCTTGTGCCTTCCGCACCACTGAGCAATCACAGTTCCGATACAGTCTACAATGAAGTGAAATGTCACAAGTGCACACGCTGAGAGCAGCCAGCATGTGTGTGATGCTAGGTCAACCTGAACCCCCAAAAACAGGTCCTAAACACAGGTAAATTAACATAAGCAACCTTGTATGAAAATAAAGAAAATCCTATTGAATTTTATCCAGAACAAATGAGGTTACTGTAAAGCACTGCAATTCCGTTTTTTATTAATATTTTACTAGATTAAAAATTATATGCATTAACTATTGAAATATGGTGCTGTAACACCATGTCAGGTTACTAGAAACAGACAATTGTCATCTACACACAGCTGGTATAAAGTATACAGTATGTATACAGAAATTCAGTTCAGCCTAAGAACTAATGAAAATGGATGGGCAAAATGTACAATACCTGTACTTCTAAATACTTTTTATAAATGTTCCAATTTGCCCACTTGTCCTGTAGAATACAGGATCATTCCTGAATTTATCAAGGTATTCAGATTACCATTCACTGTATGAAGTGCAACTTTGCCTTCGGGTCCAGAGCGACAGATAGGCTTTAGTGGGAGAATGCTTATTGTAAAGTGCACACGTAGTCAAACCACATGCAGCCACGCAAAGGCCAAACATCACTTTCATACTGCCAGAACCCTGAGCTCCCCACATAAATCACTGGCAAGCCTGCCGTTAGAACCAAACCACTTATGTGGGTTGACAGCAGCTTAGGCACCATTTGGCTCTCTTCCTACTGACTGCGTTGCTGAGGGATACAGGTCCCAGTGGAGGCAACACGCAATGCAGTTTTTTAACTTATAGCCCTCTTACACCATACCTCCCAACTGTCACGATTCCGTCGGGACAGTCCCGATTTTCGGGTCCTGTCCCGACGTCCCACCCGCGGCAGGCATTGTCCCGCTGCGGGGGGTGGCAGTTGGGAGAACCCCCAATCTAGTAGAATAGACGCTGTGCGCATGCGCACAGCGTCTATTCTCGTATGAAAATGAGGTCGCGGCTAATTAGCATAAGCCGTGCCCTCATTTGCATACGCCCCGCCCCCTTTTCGGCCGCGCGAGTGTCCCTATTTCATCCGGAGAAAAGTTGGGAGGTATGTTACACCTCCACAAAAACCCGGGTGTAAAAGGCGTTAACCTGTGTGCCTTTATACCCTGTTCTCTCTGCTGCAAAAACCAGGTATTTGCCAGGGCAAGCAGTAATTTCCCGTGTCCTGTCTCAGTGTGAAAGGGTCTTTGTGAAATTCCCGGGTGTTATGCCCTGGGAATTTGACATGGGTGTTATGCCCTGGGAAGTAGACATGGGTTTTTTGCAGGGTTTTTCCTGGGTAATACATGGGTGTATGGCAGTGTGAACAGCACAGACCCAGGTTTTTCTCACAAAATGCAAAAAAGCAAGTTCATTGGGGGATGTAATCATGTGATATGTGACAGCCAGCCAATAAAAGCTAGTTTTTAAACAGCCAATCACAGCAATTTGTACAAATTTCCCAACACCCAATCAAATTCCACACACTTGTTGGAAGGCAGACCATGGAAAGCAGTGTGAATGGGACAGACACGGGAAATTCCCGGGTCTGAGGTGCAGTATGAAGGGGGTCTGTTGAGCTGAGAAGCTCTGTGCCCCGCCAAAAATCCGTCAAGAAAAATCCGGGATTTTGCAGGGGCGGCAATGAGAACGCAGCATTACATGGGACTTCTACCCAGGCCCTGATCTCCAAGTGACACCCCCGTTTACACTGCGGGTAGGCACTGCAGTGTAAACGGTGCAAATCCCGGATCTGACCTGGCTTGGATCCGTGTTCCAAATGCCGGGTCGGATCCGGGATTTGGGTGTAAAAGGGGTATTACATAGAACAGGACATGCCTCAAGATGTGACTCAGCAAGAAACTACTGTATATTTGTTCATTGCTGGCTGTTATTGAAAGTACACACTGACATTAGTCCAGCAGATTTAAAAATGATTAATATTTCACTGTGAAAATAGGATTTCAGGTAACGTATGTTGTTTTGCCAGTTAAATAACCAACAAACAACAGATCTATAAAAACAACATTGAGCCAGACAAATTACTTTTAACTTGTCATCTGTCCCAGCCCAAGACCTACAAGGGCATAATACTGTCCCAATCTGTTTAGATACAACACACAGCATTACCTTAATGCCATTTTTCAAAGTGCACTATCACAAACTTTGATTAAATGTCTTTGCCTATAATGCAGCCCAGCATCTTACGCAAAGGCAAATGAAGGATGTGATAGCAGCTTTGTGATAAGATACAAGGCAATATTCCGATGGCCAAGGTTAATAAGACCGCTCTAAAAGAAATGGAGACCAGGGAGTGGAGTTTTTTTTATTAACCGCTTTATGACAGCCAGCGGTACACAGTGGCTCTTGTACAACCTATGATGAAATGACTGGTGGCAGAAAATTTACTAGGCCTCGACAAAAAGATGCAAACCTATCAGAAAGTCGCTAAATTGATTCTGAGGTAGCAGTCGAGAGAGCAGGTAATGAATTTAGCTGAGAGGTGCACAAAAAAAAATAAAAATAAAGCAGACACGATTCATTAGATTTTCTTGAAGCGGTTTTGCTGCTGTATAAAACGTTCCTGGATAATTATCGGCACTGAAAGAAGAAACAATGACATTTGCTCTTGCATTTACAAATGTTCTTTTGGCACCAAGTAGAGTTTAAATTAAAATGTCAAAAAATTACTCTGAGTGATATTTAATATGAAGTAAAACATACATTTCTCACTTTTAAAAGACTCAACACTTAAGCAAATGAATGTTAAAACGTAGAGAACAAATTACAAAGCCAGGAGCATTTACAAAACATTACTAGCTGTAACTGTAAGTTACACAAGTTATGGAGGCTGAGACAAAGTTGAACATTCACCTAATGACAGTGCAGTTATTTTCATTGCGTAAATAGCAGGACAAAGCAAAAACCAGCATGCACATTGGGCCCAATTCATGTTTGTACGCAGTGGGCGGTTATCACGCAACAGGGCGATTGTTATCAGACTGTGCATGTGTTGTGATCACAATGTACATTCGTGAAGGGGGTCGCTGTGATCTTACTCACAATGTGGATTTCATAGAAAAGTGATTGACCGGAAAGGAACATTTGGAGATGTTAACAAGCAGTGTATGGGGTTATGCACAGCCATATCATGGTGGACACAATAAAAACATTCATACAAATTAAATTGAGATGTTGACACTATTTTAAGACATAACTGTTCTATACGTTTAGTCCAAAGTCATATAAACATAAACATAATATTGTCTTTTGTCAGTCTCAAATTCTAAAATGCCAACACTACTGATCTCCATATGTTTTCATAGGTAAAACTAGATACATATGATAAAATTATATTTCCAATCTAACTGGTTGGATTGAAAATCTGGTAATTTCTGGGAGCAAATAACTAATGACTGTTTGCTTCCAATCATGTAAAACAGACACAAATGGTAATTCAGACAAATTTAAATGTAATCAATTTATACAAATATTTTTGTCCATTTTCCAGCTTTTAGGAGCAAATGGTTGATTTTAAATTGTTCCAAGACATTACCAAATTTAATTCCAACCAGTCAGATTGGAAAGATAATCCTACAGTGCAGTGGTTCCCAAACTGTGTGCCGTGGCTCCCTGGGGTGCCACGAGTTGGTGGTCTGGGACCAATTAAAATTATTTATGATCAATTATTTATGGACAAAACCAGTTCTGGTGGCTGCCAATCATATCCTGCGCTTTAACACAGAAGCAAATCCTGCCCTTTAACACATAACTGACCCTAAGCAGCACATATAAACACAATCTATATATATATTTTTGGGGGGGCCTAACGGTGCCGTGGATAAATTCTGATACTTTAGGTTTCCGGGATTCGAAAAAGATTGGGAACCCCTGCTATAGTGCGTATCCAGATTAAGTTAAAATATACACAATAACTTGATATAATGCATTATTATTATTATTATTATTATTATTATAACAGAGATTAATATTCTTATTTCTCTCATGGTATATTTTGTAAATGTAGAAATATTGGTACTTGTGTAGTTTCATGGCGCCACTTCCCTGCAAATCGTATTTAAATCATATGCAAAAAGCGATTTGCATCCGTTTTGATCTGCGATGCGATTTAGCACACCCCCACTATCCACGTCAGCCCGAAGCGTGGCAAGCCCAGCGAGCCCCGCGAGGGGATGCGATAACTGTCATTCCGACCTGTTCATACTCCCACTATCCACGTCGGTGCGGAGTTGACATTATAAAGTGTTTGCGAGCGCAGTGAGTCACCGTGCCTGAAGCGTGGCGAGCGCAGCGAACCCCACGAGGGGACACGGAAAACGAGCCGGAAGCGTGGCGAGCAAACATGGATTACTTGACGTGTATTCCGCTGCTCTCGCCACATTTCGGGCTCGTTTTAAGCGGACACACGCCACACTTTGTAAAATACACTCCACGCCGACGTGGATAGTGGAGGTATGAACAGGTTGGGAGGATGCATACCGCATCCCCTCGCAGGGCTCACTGCGCTCGCCACGCTTTGGCCTGACGTGGATAGTGGGGGTGTGCTAAATCGCATCGCAGATCGAATCATATGCAAATTGTATGCAGATCGATTTACATATGATCTGCTTGGAAGTGCCGCCGTGAATCTACACAAGTACCGAAATATTTTCTACATACAGTATGCTCCATAGTTCTAGGTTTAGGGAATAATGTTGTACAATGTATAGCACTTAGGACTGTTCATTGTTTTAGGTGAGATATGTAGGAGCTAGGATAAGCAGCCTTTCTAGTTGCGCTATGCCATGGTGTGACTCAGTAGCTTCAGGCTTTTTTTTTGCTTGAGTTTTTCCTTTAAAATGCATCACTATGTACATAAGGGACATTGGGCCAGATTCTCTAAGCTTCAAAAGTAATAAAATGGAGAGTGATAAACAGCCAGCCAATCAGCTCCTGTCTGACAGTTTTCAAACACAGTCTGTGACATGGTAGGTAGGAGCTGATTGGCTGGCTGTTTATCACTCTCCATTTTATCACTTTTGAAGCTTAGAGAATCTGGCCCACAGTCACTAGGTCTACAAGCATTAGGTCGACCACTGAAGGTCGACATGCATGCATGTCGACATGCCTGAATGTCGACATGGGCTATATGGATAGAGTCATTAGGTTGACACAAGCATTAGGTCAACATGGGGAAGGTTGACAGTCAAAATGTCGACATGGGGTTTTTCACTTCTTTTTTTTAGCCAACGTGCTGACAGGAGATATTTCATACTCTACCATCCACTAGGGCATGGTGGGAGAATAAAATAGTGCGCCGAGCGTTGCAAGGCACCGTGTTTGAAGCATGTTGAGTGCAGTGAGCCATGCGAGGGGAGTATTTAGTATTATTAGTATTTTTTAGTAAAAACAGCCGCCTGACGTTA
This sequence comes from Crinia signifera, assembly GCF_055691185.1. NCBI lineage: Eukaryota > Metazoa > Chordata > Amphibia > Anura > Myobatrachidae > Crinia > Crinia signifera. The sequence continues at coordinate 95,877,209 of NC_139225.1, read as the reverse complement.
GCGGAGTGGAACGGGAACATAGCATATGGAGGGTAGATGTTAGAGGACACATCTGTATTTGCAAAATCCGTTTTCATCCAAAAAACTTTCACATTATTTGTAGTTATCTTAAAGTTTAGATTTTAAATGCACAGAAGCACTAACTCATATTAAAGAACAGTGCAGTAAAGTATATTTAACCTAAAGCCCTGACCTTACATGAAATAAGTGAAATGCAACACATCATCAGAAAAATGTATATTATAAGCTATAGAAAAATGAGACCATAACTCATGTGTCCTTGGGGACCATTTCCGGCAGCAATTCGATCCTAGCCGTTACCTGCTTGCAAACCTTGAAACACAATATACCACCATCCAAAATGCTTCTTCCAGCAATGAATCTGCAAGAGAATTGGGAATCACTGCTCACAGTTCATAGAGCAAAAGGGACACTCTCCTTCTCACCGTGCAATTGATTTTATAATGGTGTATACTCAAGAGCCTATTAGTTAAGGTGAATGAGGGATTTTACATTCAGCACTAAATGTATGAGATTCAAAAGCATAACCATAAAAGCCTCTCTATATTCTTGATGGAACATTTGTCACACACCTATGCACCTTGTATTGGCTGAGTTATAAGACATTATGTAGGCTGGGGCCACATTTATATTGCACTGTGATAATAACACATACAACCTTGCAGTCTATAAACTCCTATAGGTTTGGCTGTATTTACTTCTGACAATTGAACTGTATGGGTCAGATTCATACACAGCTCTGTATGTTAAGGCTGTATACATGTGTCCACATACATCTAGCATCCTTTCGCATCACTCGTCGTTAGTGCCAGGAGTCATTAAAATGCATCTCATTCACAAAATGAAGGAATGTGATGGATATGCAGCTTCTGCTGATGAAAATGATATGCAACATAACTATATATGACCACAGCTGTCTCTGCGTATGAATTGCTACAGTACATTACAGTGTTTTCCTGGTAAACACTGTAACCAGTGGCGGTTTTTACCTATGGGCTGCAGCCCCCCAGATAAAAATCTGTCACTGTTCTCTGCCTAAGTGAAGCCAGATGCAGTCTGTGAGACTGCTATGGCTTCACTGTGACTGGCAGGGACTTCCTATTGGAAGTCTGACCTGCCAGTCACCCAAGGCAGTCCCACTGGGAGATGTTCCCTCCCTCCGGGACGCCTCTACATGGGATGTTGAGCAGCAGCCCATAAAACCCGGGTTCCGCGCATGCGCAGTATGAGGATGCTACTGCGCATGTCCTGGACCTGGGACCCTGAACCTGCCTCTGGGCACTGCTGCAAAAGCAGCCCATATAGAGGCTGGGGCCAGCGCATGCACACTACCAAGGAAGCTACTGTGCATGCGCCTGCCCAGTGGGGGGGACTGGAGGGGGGGACCGGTGGCTGGAAAGGGATTGGTTGCGGCAGCAGCGGGGGACCACAAGCACAGAAGCAGCAGTGGGGGGCCGCATCGCTGCAGCCCCCCTCCTCTGCAAAGGTAAGAGCCGCCGCTGACTATAACGTTCCATTTCTTAAGCAGATACAACCGCAGCCCAGCACCCCCATAGTGGTGCTATATCTGTGTGTATGTTTGTCACTGGTTGGAGGCATCTCTCCAGAAGCAAATTTGTACCCCAATTTTTTTTTTTTACAAAACCAACCAATTTCTTTTGGAAACTTTTTGAGACATGATTTTGAGTTCTATGCTTTTTTTGTTACATTAAGTATTGTGCATTGTATATGATTTGTTACAATGTACCTACATTTTCTTTTTTGTCATTGAATGTCTTTACAGTATGTGGATATAAAACTTCTGTACTTTTTCAATGCTTCAATAAAAAAAAATGCTTTAAACAAAATAAATATATATATATCTTTATCTAGTAAGTAATGGGCTTTCATTGTACAACTGTGAGCCATGTATATGAGTCATGCATGTGCACATTCCCTTAGAATGAACCAACAGAGAAGTAACTTACTCCTTAAAGATAAATAAATAAAAAAAATCAGTCCATTCGTCACAAGAATGACAAATAGGTCCGCAGCAGAACTAGAACTATGGTGTCGACAATTTGGCCCCCAGTAAAGATTTCCACGTAATTTGATTATCCCATTTGTGGTCTTTTATAAAATGTTGATTAGGTTAGATTTTTCGTAAATAGCCGAAGCCGCACTGCTTCACAGGAAAGAAAAATCTATTTTAATGACTTTACTTCTCCACAGCTATAGTTCTCTTCATGGTTACACCAACGAAACCTAGCTATATTTAATATATTGGGAAGTAATTGCAGCTCAGGAAATGATGGTTGATGCCTTTCAGGTGACTTAAACAAGTCAGACATGCCAATAAGCCCGCCTAAATTCTGTGAAACTATCCAATGGGAGTCAGGGAGGGTTTATTGCCAATAGACAGGCTGAGTGTTGTTAACCTGTGTCCTGTGCTGCTGATCCTGGGTAAGGCAGTCAGCAAATATATTACATACAACTTTACATCATACTTGCTACTCTACTGGAATGGCCAGGAGGCTCCAAAATTAGGTCCCCTTCAGGCCCCCAGAAGGGTGGACAATCCTCCCACATGCCCCAGCTTCCCATGTATCTTCCTTCCAGGCCAGTAAAATCCTGCGATTAAAATGTCTTAATTTGCATCATTTTAGCCCCGCTCCATACACCTGTGATTCGTGGGATTTTGATTCCAGGGGGGTGGGGCTTGATGATGTAGAGCTCCATCCCTGACCACAAATGGCAGCTAAACATCACCTTTCTGGGCTTCTCCCGAAGAGGATACATTACTATATTGCAAAATAGAGTCAAGTACAGGACCTCCTATGACAGCCCATCAATGCACTAACAAATCTTGCACACTTCGACCCAATATTTTTCAACTAAAGGTTCGGCTTGACGTTTTTGTCAATGGAAGGGGTGCGTGATGTCCTTTGATCACTAAACTAAGAAAGCAACAACAAAAAAAGCTTTCTAACACTTTTCAATGGAGCGCTAATTGCTTGCTTTGATGACCCGACTTGTGTAGGACAACATGCGTCCGTATCAAGTCCAACATTTACATGTGGCTCTACATCTGCATCAAACAAAATTATTTTAACACATAATTATTGTGTGAATTCTTCATATCAGTGCAGGCTTATTCCACTCATTTACAAGGCAAGTATAATAAAAAACAAAAAAGGTAAAAACATATTAAATATCACTGCTTTAGAAGTCTGGTTTTTGCATTCCGTTTTGTGCAACAGTAAATAAGTGATGGCAGCTTTTCAACTGTGTTCCAAAGCAGAAAATCTTTATTTAGTTCTAAATGTTGATGGATCTGTCGCCAGTCCAACTTTTAAATTTAAAATCTCCCACACATAAAGAAAGCTAATATTAGACCAAACTGTATTAAGGTATGGGATCTATTATAGGGAATGCTTGGGACTCTTCCAGATAAGATATTTTTACATTGAAAAATGACCCTGGCCTTTCCCCACAATGCTCTGGACTACTGCTGAGCTTGGAGTCTTACAGCCTACAGGGAAGAAATTGCTGACATATTAAACAGCAATAAAGTACACTTTAATATAACTTTTAAGTATCATAAAAAAAAATATTTCAGTTTCGATATCATTTGCGCAAAGTATTTTTTCTATCTATTTGAAACTCCAAAACGGAAAAAAAAAAGAGCCAGAATCTGGAATAATCTAAATGTTTTCATGGCTAGATTTTTAAATTATATTTTTTGTATATTATCTAGGGCCCAGTGGCGTAGCTACGTTTTGGGCGCCCCCCGCCGTTAGGGGGGGGGGGGGGGGGCGCCCCCCCCCGTCGCCGCCCCGCCGAGCACCCCTACCCCGCCGCCCATGCAAACCCCCCCTCAATCCCCCACAGCCTTACCTATCGCGCTGGTCCCGGCGGCTCCGTTCTTCTGTTGAGGACCACCAGAAAATGGCCGCCCCCATACAGCAGACAGTTTCAGAGAACTGTGTGCTATATGGGGGAGGCCATTTTGTGGTGGTCCTCAGCAGAAGAACAGAGCCGCCGGGACCAGCGCGATAGGTAAGTCTGCGGGGGATTGAGGGGGGGTTTAACTATAGCACCGCAGCCCCCGGTGCCCCCACATGCACAGCGCCCCCCCGCGGTGGCGGGGGCTGTGGTGCTATAGTTACGCCCCTGCTAGGGCCTAGATATTTGAAAATGGGCTTCTTAAGCAAAATTGCAGAAACCTGCAATCAAATAACCTCTGCCCCGCCAGAGTGAAATTCCATCCAGTACAAGGCTTCGATTGGCTTGTGAAAATGACGCAGATTGGCGAATATCTGCAAATCCTTTCGTAACTCACCTGCCATTGAATGTTTTTTCCAGGCTGTGCAGTCTGTACATAACCATAACCCAGAACCTACTCTTCCTGTGCAACGGAAACAGACGAAACGTGGCCGGAGCTGATGTGACACGCCCTCCCTGAAAATGCCTGGGCACGTCTGCGTTTTTCTGACACTCCCAGAAAATGGCAAGTGTCCATCGCCAAATGACTGCATCCTGTCAACTGGCAAATGGCTTGCAATTAGAAAATACGCTGTATTTCTTTCGGTGATTGGGCTTGCGCATGCGCCCTATGATCCATATGCATGCGCAGTTGATCGATAATGGGCTGCTTATTTTAAAATGAAAAAAACTTTCACCAGCGCTAGTATGATTAACTCTTTCCTCCTTTCAAAGCAGGTTCATCCAACGGTAATACATATGAAAAATAAGATCATAAATAGATCATAGTGAAATACAGTTTTAATGATGCACAACTGATACACAATCCATAAAATCCACACAAAAAAACCCTAAAAATAGGGGATCCTAGAAACGGACAAATGGCAAACTAGTACCGGCTAAGTTGGAACTGTCGGGAAGTTCTTATAAAGCACCATTCATAAACCTGGGCATGAATAGGTGCAAGGTCCCAAGGTTTCTAACGTAGCTGCTCACAGATGCTGGTGCGGTGCCTCCGGTTATCTCCCACGACCAATGCATTTCGAATCCTCTCCGAAATCTTTATCAAGGTCCAAAAAGTGAAAGTGGGTAAAACCAACACCTTGAATCAGTGGCGTAAGTTTGTACCAGTTGCCTGGAGGCAAGATAATAATTGGTTCCATCCCCCCACACTTTATATAAAAAATATGTTATGTATATGATGTTGAAAATAACGAGAATGTGACTTCTAGTCCTGTTAGGAGGGGGAGTCAGCCCCAGAATCCTTATAGACAGCTTTCAATTAAGTGATTCAAATATGCAGGGCAGAAGAGATGCCCACTTGGGAGCAGGAGCCCGGTGGCAGATTCCTCCATTGCCTCCCAGAATTCTGCCTCTGCCTTGAATATTGTCTTTCCTTTTCTAAATGTGTAATTTGGAACAAAGCCTTGTGTCTAAAAAATATCTTTGTAGCTGACTTTTCATTGCGTTTGGCTGCTGGAGCTGATCCAGGTTTATTATGTCTTCTTACCAGCCTATTAGAACTACCTGTCATCTTCTATATACTGAAGAATCAATGAAGACTGAATGGGTTAGAGATAATAAAATGACAAAGTGCAGTCCTCAGGAGTGATCCTGCTACTTGGATCAATGAAGCCTGAGGAACACTAGTGTAAAAGTGTTCCGCTTATCTCCATACTGGTACTGCAAATATAAAACGTAACAGGATGGAAGGAGATAGCATAGCTTTAGAAATCAAAATAAAATAATTCATCAGTCGTTGTGCAGTGGATAGAAGGATGTATTAGTTCTTTACCTCAAAATGTAAGTTCAGTGTCCCTCCAAAAGGTTATTTTATTATCAAGCGGTTAACACAAACACAAACTACACTATATATGAAACAGTGACGGGTTAAGAGCTACTTTAGTTACATCCAAGTCTCTTGACCTCCTGTGTCCGGTGATTTTCTGTTGCCTAACTGTGTGTATTTGAAGGTGCTGACTAAATGTTATTAAAGAAGGTATGGGGGGGGGGGGGGGGGGTGTGTGTGTGAAAAATTAAGTTTTTTTTACAGATTTTTCTCCAATATATTCTGGTTCATGGGTAATTGTGTTACTGGGGTCTATTCAATTAGCTTGTGAGTCTCAGCTTATTGGGAATTGTGTGTGACTTCATTTTACTATTATAACCTTTAAATTTCCATATGAAAGTCTGGCACGCTAGCAAGAGCCCAACAAGTCTACTATAAGATCAGAGCAACAACCCATCTTCAGGCCCAGATCCAAGTAGGCCCATCAGTACGACAGCATGATGATGACCAGGCACCACATGGTAAGCTATCAATATTAAGTATCAAAATATTTTTCTATCTTCCTCACAAAAGGATAGAATTGATCCATTTCTAGATAATACAGATAATCGTGCCAATGGCACTAACACTCCCCCTTTGCTTCTCGAAATAGGCACATAGTAATTTTAAGCTCCAAGTCCACGTGGCCCTTAATCGGGCCCTGACCATCTTAGATGGTCAGGGCCCGTCTCAGCACTGTATTAATGTTGTTTTTACTATTACTTTTACATGTTACAATATGTATGCATATCTGCATATTGTCACATACCCTCCAACATTTGAAGGGCAGAAATCGGTACACATTTAGGAAGGGGCGTGGCCATGGGTAAAGTGGGTGTGTCCTTGAGTAAAAGTGGGCGTGGTCATGTCCCCAGCCACCCTGCCCCCTGGCACAGCACCTGATGCAGCTCATGTCACATGTGGTTTGGTGGGCTGCTGGCATATTAAATAAGTATACTTATTTATTAACTAAGTATATTAAATAAAATATACTTAGTTAATAAATAAGTATACTTATTTAATATGCCAGCAGCCCACCAAACCACATGTGACATGAGCTGCAGGCCTGGATAGACAAGACTGGAGTGATTTTCAAAGTGCAGCCTGCTGAGCAGAGCCACCTACTTGCTCTGCGCTGTAGGTGATGTGTGGCACTGGCTGAGGCTTTGGACGGTCCGCTGTGAAGTCGGATCTGTGGGATGGATACCCCCTCATGCGTGCCGCGGCTCAGCTGCCCACCGCACCCCTCTCCCCCACAGAGATTGGCGTCCAGACAAACAGTGAGGGCAGAGACGGCCTGCCGCCTTTCCCCTGACTCTGAGTGCGCGGTGCCGGCGCCGGCGCGTGACGTCATGACGCACGGCCCGGCCCGCAATGCACTCATGGGAACGGGAGGGGGAGAGGGTAGAGCCGGCGGACCAAGCAGCACACGCCGGAGAGGGGCCCGGGAGCTCCAGGAATGATTTCACGGCGCACCCGCTGTGATTGAAAAATCGGTACATTCGGTACATACTGGATTTGCCGGTACAGACTGTTAAAAAACGGTACTGTACCGGCAAATTCGGTACAGTTGGAGGGTATGTTGTCATAACATCACTTCTATATTAAGCCTCACAGGCATTGGGCATTTTTGCCCAGCATACAGTATATGAGGAACGATGAGGAGGAAATTGGTGGGTGGAAAATTGCACAGTAGGAGATTGTGGAAAGTGGTTCACTCAGCTGATAAAACAGCCCGAAAGATGGAGGCAGCCGCTGATGACGTGGGAGTGCACATCACCGCTCATCGCCGGGCAAAACACACTGGAGTATTTGAAGCAGAAAGTAGCTCAAAACACCAAGGCCCTTATTCTGGTTGGAGCGTCCGGGCCGTACGCGTACGTCCCGGGGTTTTTTACGATCTGCGCATGTGCAGATACGCTAATGCGCCGGCGCGAACACTCCACACCGCTTACGGCCGGTGTCTCAACGTGCGAAAAAACCTGTACGCGAGCGTACGGGTAATGGGGCGGCATAGGGGCGTGTTGATGGGAGCGGCCGAAATAATGAGGGAAAATGGGCGTAAATATGGGCGTACACGGGGGTGTGCACCAAAAATGAGCGGTGCTACTACCGCACGATCGACTAAGGCACCGTTCGTTTCGGACACCAAACAGGCGGCCGCCAACCGCCAGCTAAAACCACCCCTACAGATACCGCATGCCAGCGTGCGCCTGAGTTGGCTAATTAACGCTGATTACTACTCAAACACATACACCTGAATGTAATAAGCAATGCTGCAGTCTATTAACTCCAAACCATGATTTCACTGCCTGCAAGCCACACATGCAGCACGCAAACACATTGGAAGCTTCTCTTTCTATACTTCTCCACATTTAAAGGTTTGTTTAATTTAAGGTAAGAATCTTTTTATACGCTAAGGTAGGTATTTGCTAAACAGACACATTCACTACCTGCTTTCATAGACTTTACGCAGTAGCACACTCAATCTACACAAGTCGACATGTGTCAACGTGTTCACTCTAATACTAACATAGGTTTTGTATTTAGGATACAATAACATAAACCACATCTAACACCTACAAAGGATGTTTCAGCAATGTTTGAAGCCCATGACCACTATTTTCCACACAATCTTTGTATAGTACCCAAAATAATGACCTGTACCACTATCTCATCTGCTATGATTTGGATTTGACTACACTCTGGATGTAAGATGCCACCAATCACATTATTGCACTCTCATCTCTCTAACAAAGGATTCCTACATCTGCTTATGACACTGTCAAATCATATATATTTAAAAAGTTATGCATGTTTGTTCACAAGCTAATTTATCATGTTTGGCCCATTCACACATCTTTTTTTAGGGAGGACACATATGCATTCCTACACAAATGTACCTTTTCACCCTTGTTTGTCTGCCTCACCCACTCCATGAGGAAAGCATTGTTCTGGACCTGCTTTTACCTACTACTGTAGGAGCTACCTCACCTGCACACAAACTGCTTTTTCACCTATTAAGTTGCTCTGCACATGTGCTGACACAAACTAATTAGCAGGGAAAAGTTGGATAGGAACATGGGAATGGCCATGGAGAGGGTTACACATGGTAAACTTCGACCACACTTCAACAAATGTTCAAAAATACCCTGGTCAGTAAGTACACATAAATCTAGTATTTGTTTCACACAAGAAATGACACATACCACAATTTAGATTTAATTTGTAAAATAAATTTATTTGCTGTTCAGCATCACAGCTTGACACTTTAATGTGAGAAATCAAATAAACAAATAAAATAGACACACAAATAATAAAACAGCCAGAACAAGAGGTTGCATATCTCCAAACATGTGTTACCCTGCAAATGCAATGGTGAAAGAAATGGGGACACCAGAATACGTACTGCAACAACCAGGGTGAATACTAAGCAAGATACACACCACCAAAAAAAAAAATCCTGCATTTGTCGAGGTCAAAATACGAACTTTCATGCCCATGGCACGCAAATGGATCGATGGCCAACTCAGGAAGCGGATGTCCAGTGCAATTTAAACCTTTGGGCTCCAACCACAGAGGAAGTGAACCAGGTCTCATTTGGGCCCTTTTTTGCCCCTTTTAGATGGGGCCTTGGGGACAGGGGCCTTTGGCTCAGCTGCCTTTCGGCGTCTTCCCCTAGTCGACACAGGAGGGTCACCCGAGGTGGAAGGTTGGGGAGCAGCTTGGGGTGGGGCAGCAGATGGGGGATTGTCCCTTAGGGACCTGGCGGTGGACAGCTGCTCCGCAAGAAGTTCATTCTGGCGGCTGAGGTGTTGGCCAATGCTTAGCATGCCAGCCGCCAGAGTTTCATTAATGCGGTTCAACGCCTCAACCTGCAGCTGGTTTGTGGCCTTCCACTCCGCCAGAAAATCCGCCACCTGCTGCTGACGGATCGCAGCATCCACCCCTTGCTGCTCGATCCTGTCCAGCGTCACCAACAGGCTCTCACTCAATGTCTCCTGTGGCTGGGGCTGGGGGCGACGTCTTGGTGGAGGCTGGACCACCTGCTCCACCTGTGGCTCTGCAGAGGCCGATGCTGCCGGTACATCCTGACTTTCTGCTTCTGCTAGGATAAGAATTGAAAACAATGTCACCATCACATACGCAATAAAAAATATCTTTCTAAATACAATGCATTACTGTGACTTACCATCAAAAGCAGCAGCAAAGACCTCCGCCGGGAGCTCACTGTCCATATTGGAGATCCCCCTGATCTCCCCCACATCGATGACGTCACAGGAGTCCAGCTCCAGGGGGGTATACTCCAAATGGTCAGGCATAGGACCGCTCCCGGTGGACATGCTGTGGTTGTACCGGTCAGTCATCTTCCTCTTCAGGGCACTTTTGAAGTCAGTCCACCTACAAGTTTAAAAATACAAATATCACCATGAGATATGTGCACCACTGTGCTACGTGTAGGGTTACCACCTAGTCCCTTTAATTCCGGACACATGTTACTTACACAGGTTCTGTGGCAGTTTAAAATTAGGTGAAGTGGAGTCTTGAAGTCAGCCAGCCACAGAACCTGTGTAATTAATATGTGTCTGGAATTAAAGGGTCTATGTGGTACCCCTAGCTACGTGACATTTCCTAGTGTGGGTGATCTTATGTTTTTTGGCCATGTGTGGCCAAATATTTCTTTGATGGACAAAACCATGTGCACTGCAGGTGAGGCAGGTGTAAAACCCCACCCAAATCTGATTATCTCTGCACAAGTAACACCTGCCTCACCTGCAGTGCACATGGTTTTGTCCATCTAAGAAATATTTGGGCAGAAAGAGTGAACTAGAATAAGGGCCTCAGTTCCTGCTGGAGACTGCTGAAAAATTGCCCTGACAAACACACTAACCTTTTCTTCACCGCGTCCCAAGTTCTGACCACTGGTGACACCTGGTTCACTTCCTCTGTGATCTTGTCCCAAAGGTTTCTCCTTGCACTGGCACCCGGCCTCCTGGTTGGCAATTCAATCCATTCGCGTGCCCTGGGCACTAGAATTCGCATTTCGGCCTCTACAAATGCAGGGTTTCTCCTTTTGGAGGTGGTATCCTGCTCAGTCCTCACCCTAGATGTTGCAGCTCGTTTTCTGGTGGCCCCAGTTCTCTCACCATGCACCTGCTGGGTCACACCTGTTTGGAGAGATGCAACCTCTTGTTCTGGCTGGTTGCTTGGCCCTTGTGGAGCTGGTGGAGGTTCACCAGGGCCTGTTACTGAGGGGCCCGCTTGATCTTGCAGGCTACTCCTCTCTTGGGCCCTCCTTCTCCGCTCCTGTTCCCTCTTCTGTAATGCCTCAAGCAGGGATTCTGCTTGTGCTCTCTGCAGAGCGTCCTCTGCTGCTGAATCGTCAGAGTCAGACATGTTTGCAGCAATTGTGGGCTGCATCTGACTGAATATTTATATGTTAATCTCCCGCCACGAACAAGGGGGCGTATATTTTTCCCCGCAAGGTATATGCAAATTTACGCCGATATTTCCCGCCGATAATTGCCGCTTAAATTACGCAGGTCTAAATGCACCTGATCAATCACCCGTATATGTATATACACAGGTTGTGGAGCATTGTGGGCTACATCGTGAAATGTGTGCACCTGTCATTCCAATGATGAGTGTTGTCAGCTGGTATCTGTTGGAGTTCGTGTATGCTTTGTGAGTCACATTTCAAAACATCACGTTATAATGCTTGCCTTGCATATGTAATGTCTATGCAATTGTCATACAGCAACATGTTGCATTGAGCCCCCTTTAAGCAGCGTAGTTCTAAGTAGACGGGGTGCGTGTATTATTTTCCGCATACTATATATACAGTACTTTTCTCTTCATGGCAATCGGTGTATTGATCCCCCTTTAAGCAGCGTAGTTATGAGTAGACGGGGTGCGTGTATTATTTTCCGCATACTATATATACAGTACTTTTCTCTTCATGGCAATCGGTGTATTGAGCCCCCTTTAAGCAGCGTAGTTATGAGTAGACGGGGTGCGTGTATTATTTTCCGCATACTATATATACAGTACTTTTCTCTTCATGGCAATCGGTGTATTGAGCCCCCTTTAAGCAGCGTAGTTATGAGTAGACGGGGTGCGTGTATTATTTTCCGCACACTGTATATATACAGTTCCTCTCTATACATTGAATGCATGCTGTTGGTTGTGGTGTGTATATCGGAACGGTCCGCGTAAGTTTCTATTCGCATCCAGTTTGTTAATGTAAGAGGGATTAATAAAGTTAATACCAAACAAACAATTTTTTACACCAATCAGCAAGCACCAAAAGTGATATATGTACCTGCAATTAATAACTGCGCCATTGCCACCATGACAGCAAACAGAGCTAGGCCATTCTCCAACTCTGAGCTGTTGGCCCTGGTCCACGTCATGGACCGTCACCTAGGGCCCAGGGGCCCATATGTTTCTAATGCGGACAAGCGGCGGGCGTATAATGCTGCCCGCCGCCTGATATTTTCCACGACCGGCGTCCGCAGAAGCCTGGGGCAGGTTGAGCGGCGCTGGTCAGACCTGCGCCGGCGGCAGCCCGTTCTACTGTGCAGCCTTCGCCGCCATATTGCCCGATGTAAGTTTTGATTACTAGTATGTCTGCGTTTTTTAGCAATGTTGTGTGTACTTTTTAAAAATAGGTTGCTGAGTATGGGGGTGTATATGGGTGTATATGGGGGTGTATATGGGGGGTATAGGGGGGTGTATATGGGTGTATATGGGGGGTATATGGGGGTGTATATGGGGGGTATATGGGGGTGTATATGGGTGTATATGGGTGTATATGGGGTGTATAGGGGGGTGTATATGGGTGTATATGGGGGTGTATATGGGGTGTATATGGGTGTATATGGGGGTGTATATGGGTGTATATGGGGTGTATAGGGGGGTGTATATGGGTGTATATGGGGTGTATATGGGGGGTATATGGGGGTGTATATGGGTGTATATGGGGGGTATATGGGGGTGTATATGGGTGTATATGGGTGTATATGGGGTGTATAGGGGGTGTATATGGGGGTGTATATGGGTGTATATGGGGGGTATATGGGGGTGTATATGGGTGTATATGGGTGTATATGGGGTGTATATGGGGGTGTATATGGGGGGTATATGGGGGTGTATATGGGTGTATATGGGTGTATATGGGGTGTATATGGGGGTGTATATGGGTGTATATGGGTGTATATGGGGGGTATAGGGGGTGTATATGGGTGTATATGGGGTGTATATGGGGGCAGTGGCGGATTCAGGGGGGGGGCACCCGGGCACGTGCCCCCCCTGTCATTCATTTTGTAGATGAGGACCAGAGCTTTCCAACGAGCCCAGCCCCATGTCTCTAGCCCCCCCGGGAACCGGAGATATCGCCTGGCAAAGCTGTAACATTTTTTCCCCATAGGATAATATGGGACCCTTCAATTCCGACCCCCACCCGGTTCCGACGGCTGCCAGTTCCCCCCCTGGCATCAAAGGAGCTTGTGGTTGATGTCATTAAATTCCAAATCGCTGGGTCTTCAATATGATACCAGGATGGTCCATATCGGTCAATCAGTTCCAGAGATATAGCATGTAAATCAATTTTTTTATTTTTGAAATGTAATTTCGTGGCTGTTCATGTTCTTTGAGGGCAGATTACTCTGGAACCAAACGTTCCAGTTTCACTGGACCAAAATCATTCAAAGCCCACTCAAAAGTTCTTCAATATGATACTTGTCTCATGTAAATGGGTCAGTTAGTTCCGAACATATAGCCGGTTAAATGAGATAACTGGTTAAAGGGGGGGAGGGGTGGTTTTCTCTCCCCCTCACACCAGAAAATGCAGGGACTAGGCTGGTGTAAAAGGGGCCAACCTTGGAATGCATTTTCTGGTGTGAAAGGGGTATTATTTCAAATAGCCAGGACCTGCAGTGCTCTGAATACAGCAAGGCTCTGCCACTGTCAGTGGCTATCACTTCTGCCTGGCGGCGGCTGTCCCCCATTTACCACGACGATGTATTCTCCATTGGCAATGAGCATGTAATCCCACATGGCAATGAGCATGGAACCTCTGGCAATGAGCATTGAACCCTTGGCAATAAGCATGTAGATAAGCAGCACTTACTGTATGTAGCATAATTTTTAATAGGCATTATGGTGTTTGGCATAATACATAATGGACATCATGCCGTGTAACTTAACGTGCAATGGACATTATGGTGTAAATGTTTAATGCGCGCCTTTGGTGGACAATGTCCCTGTTTATGAAGCGTATTGTGAATTTTGTCTTAATCTGTGTGGCATTATGTGAATTCTGTCTCAATCCGTGTGGCATTATGTGAATTTTGTCTCAATCCGTGTAGCATTATGTGAATTTTGGCTCAATACGTGTGGCATTATGTGAATTTTGGCTCAATCCTAAAGCATTATGTGAATTTTGGCTCAATCCATATGGCATTTTATGAATTTGGCTCAATCCGTGTGGCATCTTATGAATTTGGCTCAATCCGTGTGGCATTATGTGAATTTTGACACAATCCATGTAGCATTATGTGAATTTTGGCTCAATCCATTTGGCATTATGTGAATTTTGGCTCAATCCATTTGGCATTTTGTGAATTTTGGCTCAATCCGTGTGTTATTATGTAAATTTTGGCTCAATCCGTGTGGCATTATGTGAATTTTGACACAATCCATGTGGCATTGTTTGAATTTTGGCTCATTCCATTTGGCATCATGTGTAAGGGGCAAGGGTACTCTTTACCTAGCACGGCGCCCGCGATTACAATCGCGGGCGTCGGGGGTAAAAAATCGCGGGCATCGCGGGTAAATCAAAAACGGGTGCGACGCGATGCCCGCGATGCCCGCGATTTTCCCATAGGGATCAATGTTAAAAGTCAGATTGGTCGCGATTTTAGCGTTAATTGGCTCAATGCCCGCGATTTTTACATAGGAAACAATGTTAAATGGGCCACAGAGCCCTAATAGTCCCCCTGAAGTGTGAAATGGCCCCCACAATTTTTAACGCCACCCCACGATGAACGTGAACCCGAAGCGTGGCGAGCGCAGCGAGCCCGCGAGGGGCGGCGGTACGCGTCCTCCGACCTTTTCTTTGAGGGCAGATTACTCTGGAACCAAACGTTCCAGTTTCACTGGACCAAAATCATTCAAAGCCCACTCAAAAGTTCTTCAATATGATACTTGTCTCATGTAAATGGGTCAGTTAGTTCCGAACATATAGCCGGTTAAATGAGATAACTGGTTAAAGGGGGGGAGGGGTGGTTTTCTCTCCCCCTCACACCAGAAAATGCAGGGACTAGGCTGGTGTAAAAGGGGCCAACCTTGGAATGCATTTTCTGGTGTGAAAGGGGTATTATTTCAAATAGCCAGGACCTGCAGTGCTCTGAATACAGCAAGGCTCTGCCACTGTCAGTGGCTATCACTTCTGCCTGGCGGCGGCTGTCCCCCATTTACCACGACAATGTATTCCCCATTGGCAATGAGCATGTAATCCCACATGGCAATGAGCATGGAACCTCTGGCAATGAGCATTGAACCCTTGGCAATGAGCATGTAGATAAGCAGCACTTACTGTATGTAGCATAATTTTTAATAGGCATTATGGTGTTTGGCATAATACATAATGGACATCATGCCGTGTAACTTAACGTGCAATGGACATTATGGTGTAAATGTTTAATGCGCGCCTTTGGTGGACAATGTCCCTGTTTATGAAGCGTATTGTGAATTTTGTCTTAATCTGTGTGGCATTATGTGAATTCTGTCTCAATCCGTGTGGCATTATGTGAATTTTGTCTCAATCCGTGTAGCATTATGTGAATTTTGGCTCAATACGTGTGGCATTATGTGAATTTTGGCTCAATCCTAAAGCATTATGTGAATTTTGGCTCAATCCATATGGCATTTTATGAATTTGGCTCAATCCGTGTGGCATCTTATGAATTTGGCTCAATCAGTGTGGCATTATGTGAATTTTGACACAATCCATGTAGCATTATGTGAATTTTGGCTCAATCCATTTGGCATTATGTGAATTTTGGCTCAATCCATTTGGCATTTTGTGAATTTTGGCTCAATCCGTGTGTTATTATGTAAATTTTGGCTCAATCCGTGTGGCATTATGTGAATTTTGACACAATCCATGTGGCATTGTTTGAATTTTGGCTCATTCCATTTGGCATCATGTGTAAGGGGGCAAGGGTACTCTTTACCTAGCACGGCGCCCGCGATTACAATCGCGGGCGTCGGGGGTAAAAAATCGCGGGCATCGCGGGTAAATCAAAAACGGGTGCGACGCGATGCCCGCGATGCCCGCGATTTTCCCATAGGGATCAATGTTAAAAGTCAGATTGGTCGCGATTTTAGCGTTAATTGGCTCAATGCCCACGATTTTTACATAGGAAACAATGTTAAATGGGCCACAGAGCCCTAATAGTCCCCCTGAAGTGTGAAATGGCCCCCACAATTTTTAACGCCACCCCACGATGAACGTGAACCCGAAGCGTGGCGAGCGCAGCGAGCCCGCGAGGGGCGGCGGTACGCGTCCTCCGACCTTTTCATACCCCCACTATCCACGTCGGCGTGGAGTTGAGAATAGAATAGTGTGGCGAGCGCAGCGAGCCACCGAGCCCGAAGCGTGGCGAGCGCAGCGAGCCCCGCGAGAGGACGCGGATACCTTCACAGTTATACGCGTCCCCTCACGGGCTTCACAGGTGTCCGTGGCGACACGGACACCTGTGAAGCCCGCGAGGGGACGCGTTTACCTGACGCCGACGTGGATAGTGGGGGTATGAAAAGGTCGGAGGACGCGTACCGCCGCCCCTCGCGGGCTCGCTGCGCTCGCCACGCTTCGGGTTCACGTTGATCGTGGGGTGGCGTTAAAAATTGTGGGGGCCATTTCACACTTCAGGGGGACTATTAGGGCTCTGTGGCCCATTTAACATTGATTCCTATGTAAAAATCGCGACCAATCTGACTTTTAACACTAAAATCGCGACCAATCTGATTTTTAACATTGATCCCTATGGGAAAATCGCGGGCATCGCGGGCATCGCATCGCACCCGTTTTTTAGTGCATGCGATGGTCGCGATGGGCGCCGTGCTAGGTAAAGAGTACCGGGGCAAGTATAATGGGGTCTAGTATTTTGTAGCATAATGTGTAGAAGTTGTATACGGTGTTGTACACTACACTCAAGGACATGCCCCCTGTTGAGTGGCCACACCCCCTTTCCCAGAGTGCACCTTCATCCTTCACCACAACTACATCCTTCACTTTTGTTGCCATGGTGGGCCTATTTTTAATCCCATTGCCACCCTCTCTCTGCAGCTCTCTTAGCATGTACACTGGCACCACTAACACTGGCCCTCCCCCACCTAAACCCTCTTTTATCATGGTGCCCCCCCTGTCATTTTATCCTGGATCCGCCCCTGTATGGGGGTGTATATGGGTGTATATGGGTGTATATGGGGTGTATAGGGGGGTGTATATGGGTGTATATGGGGTGTATATGGGGTGTATATAGGGGTGTATATGGGTGTATATGGGGGGTATATGGGGGTGTATATGGGTGTATATGGGTGTATATGGGGTGTATAGGGGGGTGTATATGGGTGTATATGGGTGTATATGGGGGGTATAGGGGGGTGTATATGGGTGTATATGGGGTGTATATGGGGGTGTATATGGGTGTATATGGGGGTGTATATGGGTGTATATGGGTGTATATGGGGTGTATAGGGGGGTGTATATGGGTGTATATGGGGGGTATAGGGGGGGGTTTAAGTAGTTGCTCAGTTTTTTGGTGTAGGATATCAAATAGT
The DNA here is from genome assembly GCF_055691185.1 of Crinia signifera. Lineage (NCBI taxonomy): Eukaryota > Metazoa > Chordata > Amphibia > Anura > Myobatrachidae > Crinia > Crinia signifera. The sequence continues at coordinate 95,859,550 of NC_139225.1, read as the reverse complement.
TAGCATGATAAATGTCTGAAATATCACAGCAATGATCATTTGGAAGGTTATGAGCATGACTAATGTGAATTTTTCTTTCCCCCTTTTTTATGAATCCCAATCTTCGATTTCTATGCCATCAACATGAACATTGCAGCACGGGCAAGAGCCGCCAGAGAAGACCGGGAGCAGGCACGCCGGGACCAGGCAGCCCCAGAGCAGCCAGAGGAGGAGGAAGAGGAAGAGGAAGAGGAGGAAGAGGAGGAGGAGGAGGAAGAGGAGGAGGAGGAGGAAGAGGAGGAGGAGGAAGAGGAGGAGAAGAAAGAGGAGGAGGAGGAAGAGGAGGAGGAGGAAGAGGAAGAGGAGGAGAAGAAAGAGGAGGAGGAGGAAGAGGAAGAGGAGGAGGAGGAAGAGGAAGAGACACAGGGTGCTGTTTGGACCCACACAATTTCCCCATCCCCTTCCCCCTCCACAACCCCCACCCCCACCACCTCCCCAACCCCCACCCCATTTCCAACCCCCCTATACCTCTCCACCACCCACCCCCAAACCTCTCCACTCCCCAGTAACAGCCACTACCGTGGTCCAGACTCCGGGACCATCATTGGCGTTGCTCCAGACCCCCCCAACCACCGCACAGCCAACCAGCGGTGACGAGGATGGCTCAAGTAGCCGTAAGTAAATAATTTGTCTAATGTTTACCTACACATTTCTACACATCAACAATCACAACAACCACATATGTGTATCCAACATCAACATTAGTTGCAACATATCACTGCAGGGCGACCATGAGGTGTGTCCTGTCCTTCTCCAGGAACAAGGGTCCCCTTGGTGGTTTTTTTGAGTGTGGCCATGCCTCACCCCTTGAATAATTGACATAACAGTACATCCAATGAGATATCCGACATTAGTGGTGTGGTAGTTATGTGGCTCCAGGTGTTGGGTAACTCCAGTTCCCAGCATGATGTGCAACACAGGGCCGGATTATAATGGAGGCACAAGGGGTCAGTACCCCGGGCCCCCCAAAGGCTTAATCTGCCACTGGTGCAACTTAAATATAGAGATTGTTTTGGTAATAGTGTGTGAGGCCATGCGGATGCATGCTTTACAAACATAGCTGTAGGCCTATAATTTGTACAGCAATGTCCTAAATTTTAAATACTAAGGAGTGCTTAAGCCACAACAATGTCATAACCCTTAAATAGCACAGGCTAATTGTGAGGTTAGAGGAGAGTCCCCCAAAACCAAAGTACCAATTGGGATACAGCATACATTCATTGATGAAGGAGTAATTGAATTAATGTTATTTACTATGTACAGTATGTGTGTGTTAACATATTTTTTTTTAGTACTGTGTTTACAGCAGACCCATCTTCAATGTAGTTTATAAATGTATGTGGCCTTCACACATAACTCTGAACTTTTTATTATGTACAAATACAACAAACATTTGTGTATGTTATATATTAATTTTTTGTTTTATCCCTTCATTACAGACACTGAACAGCAGCAGGAGGAGGTGGCAGCAATAATGAGGGAAATCATGCTGACCCTTGTGTACCTCCAGCTCCTTTTTGGCCTTCTGGAGGCCCGCCTTTAATTTTTTATTTATCCCCCCCCCCCCCTTTTTATTTTTGGATAAAATAAAAGTTTGATTACAGTTCGAAATTGCCTGTGTTTTTACTAATAAATATGTTAGAGGGCGTGTAAGGGTAGGTACATACAGATGTGTACTGTAAGTTATACTTGTAATTTGAGGTGAGGGGTAATGATTGATGTGTGAATGTGTGTGTTTTTGAGTAAAATAACACATAGTGAAAATGCATGAATGTTTAATGTGGTTCGATTAAAACATCACACATAACATCAGGGTAGGTATACATGTTACACATTTTGGACAAAGTAATTACGTACATAATTTAGTACATATACAGAAACACCAACATAACTTGATTTAAAAGTAACAGCAATATGGGGACACATAGATAGTGATTAAAATGCCACATTAGAACATAACAAATATACATGTAATGAGGGTTCAAATGTAGTTTTATTAGGTCTTTATTAAGGTAGACAATTGAGTTAATAGAAAACAATAAGTGAATAACAAATAGATTAATTAATCAATTGTCAGATTAGTAGTTGAGAGGCAAGATTTGCAGGTCCATATATGTGAAGGGTATGCCAGCGTGCACGGACGTACGCTCACTCTCACGAGCGTTGACATAAGCTGAGTTTTCCATTGAAAACAATAGGGACCCGTCCGTGCAAACTGGCGTACGCTCAGATCTCCGCAAGAAGTCGGTGGGGAGACGGAGGAAAGACGGCCGTACACGGCGCCGTACGCTCAGTTGTACGCCTGTTGTCGGAGTGCAAGGGCTGGCCCGTCCGCGTACGTTGCCGTACGCTCATTTGTACGCCACTCCCCTTCTACGGTATTTCTGCCCGTACGTAGGCGGCTGATTTGTGGGTGGACTTAACCCCAACGGCCGCGTACGGCTAGCGTGCGGTAACGGCGAACGTACGCACGTTTGGCCGCTCCGAGCAGAATAACCTCCCAAAAGTGGGACTTGCAGCTGGAGGACCATAGTTTGAACATGCCTGGTGTATAGGCTTTTACTTTTTGAAAAAATGCATTACACAATCCTGAGCAGGAATAAACTCCACTTTCCATAACTTCTACTAAAGTTTTAAAATGATCAGTATATACGGCCTGTTTCAGACCTGTTGGCTAGGGTGCATATGTTCGCAGCCTAGTGAACTGGTAAATGCCGCTCGCCCACCCCCGCCGATCAAATCCCCTCTCTAACATGAGAGGGTATGTGTATGCTAACACATTCCCTCAAATGCAGCTGCCCATGTGAAAAAATGCTCACCATCGAATGGTTTTTCACCTTACACTAATAAAAGTGTAGAATTAGATTTTTTTATGGCCGCAGATTGCCTATTTCGGTCCGGGTGTTGACGTCATGTGAAAAACCACTGGACGTTCCCCTGCTTCTGCCACTTGCACGCCCCCTTCCCGCCTCTCCTGGAAGGAATGGCCTGGTGACTGTGAAACTCGCGACGTTTCAAATTTGTGCATGCGCAAACCCCGACTATCAGGGACAGGGCCAAATTCGGACCTGTTTACGAACGGTTCTGAATAGGCAATTAGCACCAGTGGCGGTTTCAGAGGTGCGGCTGCATCGTAGTCCAAAATTATTTCAGGGAACCACACCAACTGCCAGTGTGTCCCAGCCCAGCCCTATCTATGTTACCACCACTGGCAATGCTGTTTTTGTTTTCTGGGTTGGTTATTCATTCAAAGACAAATGAAAAAGTAAATTCATGGCTAAATAATTAACATTATAAGTTACAATTCATCCATGAAAGACAAGTATAACAGATGAAACATTTCTAAATCAAATGCATTGAGTAAGGAATGGCTACTTGGATATTTTGGTCTTCAAAGCACACACATTTTTGGTAACTGTAACCCCAAAATATCTTATATTAAAGTAACTTTTTTCATCCATTGTGCAATAAAAGCACCGCTATGAACACAGAAAAAAATGGTAATCTTTCGTCCATTGTATCAAGGACCTGTATTAAAATTTTTACTTAAAAAGGTATATATATACAGTAGATAGATAGATAGATAGATAGATAGAGAGAGAGAGAGAGAGAGAGAGGGAGCTAGATCATGCTTCAAAAATGCTTTTATAGAAAAGTGACATACAGTATTCAGCATCCTTCTTCTTCACACAAAAGGATAAAATAAATTGGGGCAGATGTATTAATCCTTTTAGAAGAGGAGATAAAGTGAAAGGAGATAAAGCACCAGCCAATGAACTGTGTTTGAAAATGACAGTTGGAAGCTGATTGGCTGGTGCTTTATCTCTTTTCAGTTTATCTCCACTTTATCTTCAGTTTATCTCTCCTCCAGACTTAATACATCTGCCCCAGAGATCTATACAGATCACAAATGTTTATTACCAACGTTAATTGAATACCTGAAAAATAACAGGTTGATGCTTTAGTCATCGGCAAATAAATTACTCCTAATATCTCCCTAATTGTATTAAAAGACAAGGTCTTACTACTAATACTTCTTTTACACCAAAAATCCCGGATCCGACCCGGCATTTGGAAGAAGGATCCCGGTCGTATCCGAGATTTACACCGTTTACACTGCGGTGCCCACCTGCAGTGTAGACGGAGGCGGCGTTGGAGATGACATCATCTCCAAGCGCCGGGACTGCGGTGATCCCCGTTGGAAACACAGATCGAAGCCCAGCACAAAGGTAAGCTGCTGTGCTGCCCCCAGCCCCCATGCACCCCCCCAGCCGTCGTCCGGGAGGTGAATGGATGCCGCACACATGCATCCATTCACCTCCTCCGCTGCCGCCGCTGCTGTCTGCAGAGTATAGCAGACAGCAGCGCAGGCTGTTTGTGCACCCCATCCAACCTGCAGACGCTGCGGTCTGCAGGTTGCATGTCCCCCATTGATGTAAATGGGAGCCGGGACCCGGCGTATTCATTTACACCGCCCTCTACCCAGGTCCTAGCCGTGTTCTACCCAAGTCAGGTCCTGGGTAGAAGTTCCATGTAAAGCAGGGCTGGGCAATTGCGGCCCTCCAGATGTTGATGAACTACACATCCCAGGATGCTTTGCATTAGTTTTGTTATGTGGCCATGCTGAAACTGATGCAAGGCATGCTGGAAGGTGTAGTTCATCAACATCTGGAGAGCCGCAATTGCCTAGCCCTGATGTAAAGGGACACGGCGTGTCCCATTTACACCGCCGCTGACCCGGGTCTGACCCGCCGAAGACCTGGGGTTTTGCGGCGGTGTAAAAGGGGTATAAGTGAAGCCTTTAGCAAAATCTAAATCAAAATACATCTTTGTTTAATTGCATGCTGGGCAGGGGCAAATTGGGATGGAAAACCAGCCAGGGAAAGCAGCCCTGATGGAGGTGGGGTCTGTTGAGAGGGTGGGGTCTGTTGTTGGATATGAATCCCTCTTCATAGGGCCTGAGTAAAACACAGTTGCGGCAATCGTGTCTTTTCTTGTTGTATCTTTGGCTTTATACTAATTCCACTACAATGACCTCTGCTATTGTCATGAAAGAATTGGGAATTTAAAGTAGTCCTGAAAAAAGGTAAAAGTTGACCTCTTACACAACCACATCACCAGCCTGACACTTTATACCCCCTAATACACCCACACCACCAGTCTGTCACTCTCTACCCTCTGCAAATCACAGGCAGTCCCATAGATGCATCCGCCCACTGGGGGTCATCCCTATGCCTCCTATTGCCAATCCACTCCTGTTGCTGGGTAAATACAGTATTGGATTGTTTGTGTTGCCCAGAAATCCTATTAAGTTTTATTATTACAATGCAGTTTAGATTTCAGTATGGACACGCCTCTCTCTAAATCTAAATCTCCCAGTACATTTTAAATCTGAAGTGCAGCATGATTTTTCATGTACCATTATTATCGTCCTAAACTCCACATCCAGACCATACTAGTCAACTCTCCCAGAATGGACGGGGGCCCAAAAGAATTGGGTGGAGCTCTCGAGCTAAAGGAAGGGTAGGTCTCCTGGCTTGAAAACTAGCTGGGATTTAGTTCCCAGTGGCTCTAAAGATGTTTAGTGGACATCCAGTACAGCTTAAGTACTTACCTGTATGAAATAGGTTGGATGTATAAATCACTTATCATACAAAAGGTGTATTCTATTCGAGACTACAATCTTACTGCATCAGTGTGACAGAAGCCTCATACAAGTGGTCTACTCCAAGCCTGTACAACCTGTAAGCTTTGCCCCTACTTTTAAAACACTTTATAAAAAAGTTGACATGAGTTGGCTGTTCAGTTTTAATATTCTTAAATCGAACTAAAGCAAAACAGTTAAATGGCTGAAATACTGTACAGATGTTCAGTATGTTAGGGACAGCAATGAATGATGAATGTTTACAAGGAATATTTATTGGCAAGATAAGTTTTTAGGAAAAATTATGTTTTTAAAGGGTGGAAATCCCAATTCACTGGCCTGCTTTTGGCATTAAAAAACATGCTATTACTAGCATTTTTAAGTCCTAATAAAATATATAACAAGTGTCAAGGTGCCCATACAGGCTCCAATCCCGACGTGCATTCTGGGCTAAACTAGCAACCATCACTGGGCTAAAATAGAATCCATCACATCGCATTGCATGCCTTTTGCATGCCTTGTGCATGCAATGCGATGCGATGAAAAGCAAGTACAAAAAGTATGTGCAGCACATACTTTTTGTACTGTGCGATGAGGTGCCGCGGCAGCGCTCACCTCAAAGCACACATAGCACCGCCGGCATCGGAGCGTGTATGGGCTCCTTCAGGACTACATGCCAAATCCTGCCGTAGCAAGGGCAGAGATTAATATAATGTTTTTCATAAATATTTTCTCACTCTGCCAATAACCTACACACCCCTCTAGGTAAGTATATGTAAACCTATAGTCTGCCACACGCTGTGGTAAAAAGGCCCACAGCCCATATATCTTTTATTCATTTACACCACATCTAGCCCTCACAATACTTTTAGCAACATCAATAATAGTTATGGTAGCATGGGTGGATTGGGAACTAAAAGTGGCCCTGGTCCTTACTGAACTTTGCTCTCATGTGATATTCACTAAATGGTAAGGGGCATACACACGTAGAGATGTGTGCTAAGCAATTTTGCTATGCTATTTAGAGTAGGCGATTTCCTTGTGTCCAGATCTCCCATGGGGAGCACATACACATGCAGAGATTTGTGCTAAGCAATTTTGTTAAGCGATTTTGCTAAGCAATTTTGCTTAAGCAAAAAAAAAGAGGAATTTGGTACTTACCGATAATTCTCTTTCTCCGAGGCAGCAGGGGACACTGCAGTATGGTTGACTAATGGGGATAGAGCTGTCATGGGGAGTCGGCACTTTGAAACTTTTGTAGTGGCTGGCTCCTCCCTTCTCTATCCACACCCAGACCCCAGTCTTAGAATTTACTGTGTCCAAGAGGAGAAAGATAAGCAACTACTCAGAAGGAGGAGGATAAAAAGAAGTTAAAGCAAGCATAACCATAGAAGTACAAATATAAACAAACATAACCAGACAGAAAAACAGTCAACATGGCAGGAGGATAACTGCTGGGAGCGCGTGCAGTGTCCCCTGCTGCCTCGGAGAAAGAGAATTATCGGTAACTAACAAATTCCTCTTTTCTCCATCGTGCAGCAGGGGACACTGCAGTATGGTTGACTAATGGGGAAATACCAAAGCTTTACACCCAGGGGGGAGAACAGGGGGACTCTTGCAAGACCGCCCTGCCAAAGGAAACCGCAGGGCTGGCAAACTTTTAAAAATGAACAAACGTGTTCAAGCCAGACCAAGTGGCTGCTCTACAAACCTGAGACATAGATATACCCCTAGCAACAGCACAAGAAGTGCCAACCAACCTCGTGGAATGTGCAGACACACTAGAGGGAGGACACTTGTGGGAAAAGGGATAAGCCTCCTTGATGGTGAAACAAATCCAACGGGCCATCGTTTGTTTGGAAGCGGGCCAGCCTCTCTTTTCAGACCCGTAAAGTACAAATAAGCAGTCCCGCCTGATTGATAGGGCATCCACTGCCATTGCTACTGGTTTGTGGTTCAGAGCCCATTCTCACGGGTGGCGGCTGAGAAAGTCTGCTTCCCAGTTCTCCACCCCCGGAATGAAAATTGCAGAGAAATTCTCAGAATAAATCTCCGCCCAAACAAGAATTGGACTCTTGAGAGCTCCACCGCCCCTGAGACTTGTGTCCCTCTGTCACTGCTCCCCACCCACAGAGGCTGCCATCTGTGATTAGGAACCTCCACACACAAGTTTTGAAACTCCGGCCTAGAAGATTCGGGGTATAGATCCACCACAGAAGGGATGATCGAGCTTCCCTGGACAGGACTATTGTTTTGTGGATGTGGAGGTAAGATCCCGACCATTGGGAGAGAAGGCTCCACTGAAACGAACGTGTGTGAAAACGCCCGAAGGCAACTGCTTCGAAGGCAGCGACCATGAGACCTAAAAGGCAAGTGCAGAGATGGACCAACACTCTTGGAGTGTGTAGTACCTGTCGTACCACACATTGATAGTCGCAGTCTTGTCTGATGGAAGAAATATTTTCTCTTCCCTTGTGTCGAAGACAAGACCCAGAAAGGTTGAACGCTGAGAAGGTTGGAGCTGGGACTTTGGAAAATTGATAATCCAACCCTGCTGGAGAAGCAACCGGCATGTTAGCAGGGCGTCCTCTTGCAATTTCTCTTGAGACGGGGCTATTAGAAGTAAATCGTCGAAGTAACGGAGGATGGCTACCCCTTGCAGGTGAAGAGCGGCAACCATGCAGGCCATGGTCTTTGTAAACACTCTCGTGCAGAGGAGAGACCGAATGGAAGGGCAGTGAACTGGAAGTGTTGATCTCGGATGGCAAACCTGAGAAATTTCTGGTAAACCACCCATATTGGGACAAGTAGATAGGCATCTTTAATGTCTAATGATAGAAGAAATTCGTTTGGCTCCAAACTCATGATTACAGTCTTGATCGAGCTGTTTCAGGTTTAGAATGGGTCTGACCGAGCCGTCTGGTTTTGGTATAATAAAGAGGCTGGAGTAGTACCCCTGTTTCCAGTGTACCGCCGGGACCGGCACAATTACTTCGGAGTCAAGAAGCTTTTAAATTGAGGTGCAAAGAGCCGTGTTGGCCACCTGTTGTGTTGGCAACCCCATTGTAAAGAATCTTTGTGGAGGCGGAGAGGCAAATTCTATTTGGTAACCTTGAGAAATAATTTGAAGGACCCAAGAATCTTTGCAATGTACTTTCCATGCATCTAGGAAGGACATCAGATGGGTGCCCACCTTGGGATCCCCTAGGTGAGCTGGGAGACTGTCATGCCACTGGTTTGTCTGCTGGCTTGGCATCCTGCTTGCGGGTTGTGTTGTAGAAATGGTTCTACCACCTCTGCCTCTGTATCCTCAAAAGGAAGGGAAAGTTCCCCTACCACTACCCTTGTAAGAAAAAGACCCTCGAAAAGCCCGAAAGGAAGGCCCTGAGAACTGTCCTTTTGGAGCCAGGTGGAAGATGGCAGGAAGGTGCACTTGTGAAATGAGCTTGTCCAATTTCAGGCCAAAAAAGCAATTCGCCCACTAAGGGAGACCCTCTACTGCCTTCTTGATTTCCTCCTCTGCTTGCCATGACCACAACCACACCATGCATCTAGCTAGGATTGCATAAGCGGAGGTTCTTACCCCCAATTCAGAGATGTCTACAGCTGCTTCTCCTAAATAAGATGAGGCATCCTTTAGGCACTCCGCCAAAGGTACCAACTCTGAACGGGGCCTGTTTTGTTGAAGGCATTAGACTAATTCCTCAGCCCATTTCTCCATGGCCCTGGAAACCCAAGCCGAAGCTAATGCTGGCCTTAAAAGTGTGCCAGCAGTGCAGTAACTATACCTTATGGTAGATTCCAGTCTACGATCCGGAACCTCTTTCAAGGAGACAGCACCCGGCACTGGAAGTGTAGTGCGTTTGGATAAACGCGAAACCGAAACATCCGGCGGTGGTGAATTCTCCCATCTACTTCTGGAGTGGTGTGAAAAGGGGTATAGCATTTTTAGAAGGTTGGAGATTTGAAACTTCCTATCTGGAGTCTTCCATGCCTTAATTGAAGGCCCATCCAACTCATCTGAGTCAGGAAAAACTAGCAGCTGTCTTTGGACATGGCCGAAAAATGGAAACCTGTTCAGGGACAGGATTGTCTGCAATATTTAATGTAGACCTAACCGCCCTGATTAAACCATCCAACCCCTGGGAAATGTCATCCGCAGGGTCCTCGTCTTGACCAGTTTGTAGAGAAGGGACATTAAGTTCTCCCTCCTCCAAGACATCATCATAATCATTGTCTGCATCTATGTCAAACACAGAAGAATAGGTCTCTTAGCTGGTGCTGGTTGTGTGTACTGGACAGATTCACCCACAGATTGAGCTAAGGTATTAACAGATTGTATTAAAGTATGAGTCCAAGCCGGCTCGGTAGAGGAGAGATTTGAAACCTGTAATTGCAGAGTCTCTCTTTCCCTGAGAGACGCTGCCAGCTCCGCAGCCAAATCCGCCAGGACAGTCTGCAAAACATCCCCCCCTTGGGCTTGGGCCTGAGGGGCGGGAGATTGTTGGTGAACAACTACAGGGTCCTGGACCTCTGCATAGCACTTTGCACATAAGGATACTCCTTTTATGTGCTGAGTATATTGATCCTTGCATTTTTTGCAAGTGTACAGCTTTAAAGCTGCCATGGAGGCGACAGCTGCCATGGTGCTGTATGTATCCCACTCAGAACACACACAGAATGAAAGACACACTCACACCATAGAATAGGTCCTAAATGGAGACAGACGAGGAGGAGCCACAAGGAAAAAAAACCAATAGAGTGTGCACATAAAAATCCCCCAACTCAATGCACGTTTAGCTGAAACAGGGGGCGCTCTTGTAGATCAGGGAGCTGGAGATCCAGGTCCTGGCAGAGAAAATGGGGGAAGGTCGTGGACAGCGTGTCTCCTGTAATGGCACAGGGCAGAGGAGAAAGGACCAGTCATGCCCCCCTTTCCAAGGCTGTATGCTCTAAACCGCTAATGTCAGCGGAGGAGCAGCCGAGCCGCGCCCCCTCTCTACCACGCGCACCATAAAATGGCGCCAGTGACGGCGCTGCACTCCACCAGGTTAGAGATTGGCCTCCGCCAGCTCAGATAGTGCCACTGTGACAATTTGAGCGCAACTGTCAGCGTGCTGTATACAGTGGCTGTCAGCGACCGGTCCCCCCTGCCGGCCATCGCGCAATGGCGGTCCCCCACCTTTTAGCAGTAGAACTCCCTGGAAAGCGGGATAGGAGCCCAAAGACCCGTAACACGAGACGCAAACGGCTGTGGTGGGACCCCGGAGTGGCAACTCCGGTGGCTGAGAGTCTGGAGGTGCACCGCAAGCGGTGATGACCAGGTTCTTCCAGGGTCCCATGGAGCAGGCAGACCTTGCGACAGGGTCTGCCTGGTCTCTAAATGTAATTAAGAATAAATAAAAATGAATAAAATAAAAGAAAACCTAAGTTCCCTGAGGAGCTATTGCCCAGGAAACCGACTCCTCGGGCACTTTTTCTAAGACTGGGGTCTGGGTGGGGCTATAGGGGGGAGGAGACAGCCACTACAAAAGTTTCAAAGTGCCGACTCCTCACGACACCAGCTCTATCCCCATTAGTCAACCATACTGCAGTGTCCCCTGCTCCACAATGGGGAAAAGCCGGGTAGTGGTTCAGAATGAGAGATTGCGATCACTATCTCGCATTCTCTACACACAGAGAGATTTACAGTCACTTGCTAAGCAATTTGACTAGATTTTGACTGCATGCACTGTCTTAAGGGGCATACACACGGAGCAAATTTTTGCTATTTTCTAAGCAATCTGTGTATGTGCTCCCCATGGGAGATCTGGACATAGGAAAATGTCCAGTTGTTAGCAAAATTGCTTAGTACACATCTCTACGTGTGTATGCCCATTTAGTTGGCAAGAGATAATTAATCTCTCTGGGCATACACACGGAGAGATCTGTGCTTACTTTCTAAGCAATCTAGTCAGATTGCTTAGAAAAAGCACAAATTTGCTCTGTGTGTATGCTTTGTTAATGTACATTATTTCCTCCCTGTCATATGTATGATACAATCCTTAAACGGTGATGGAATGGTTAAAGAGCGCTAGAGTTATGTGCAAAAGGTTGATAATGAATGTATAAAAAGAGTGGTAAAAAAAAAAGTGGATAATGAAAAGGTTAGAGTGGTACCTGTAAAGGAAAATAAGGTATTATAAATGTTTACACCCTTTTGGGGAAAATTTATAATGGATAGAGGGTTCCAGCTTTGCCTGTCCCTATGTTTCCATTATAAATTTTCCCCAAAAGGGTGTAAACATTTATAATAACTAATTTTCCTCTACAGGTACCACTCTAACCTTTTCATTATCCACTTTTTTTTTTACCACTCTTTTTATACATTCATTATCAACCTTTTGCACATAACTCTAGCGCTCTTTAACCATTCCATCAATCTTTTCCCCTATAAGAGCTGCTGAAATTAGCGCAATTTCCATCCCAAAATCGAACAATCCTTAAACGGAACACTTTTATTTACATGCACAAATTATTACATAAAGCTAGCATAATATAAGGAATCAGTAGCTAATAATATTAGTAGAATCATGTTAGTGAAAAAGTACCTTGAAGACAGAAAATGCACAATTATGCTATATGTCGAAGAATCATGTCATACATATGATATATGTAGTGACCTATGACATACATGAAAAACGGCAATAAATTATGACAACATGATTTTCCACTTGCATTTCAACATGTCACTGACATTTTCTTAAAGCCAGTGGGTAAGAAGCCTCAGAGTGAACTGTTTTTCAAATTGCATCACGTTTGTTACAATCCTTTCCAGAGCTGCTGGATTCCTCCTAAGGACCACATGCACTAAACCTTGAAAAGTGGAGAGTGAAAAACTACCAATCAAAAAGATCCTAACAGTCATTATTCAAACATAGCCTTTAACATTGCAGCGGAGTGGCTGGTACGTTATCTATCTCCACTTTATCACTTTTCAAGGCTCAGTATAATTGTCCCTATGTCTGCTGCGGTAAATGTGGTTAGGCCTGTGGTTGTGTGAAGCCCAAAAAGCAGCGCAGTGATGTCCTATGAGGCAAATAGAAAACAGCTTTACATGTGGTTTGATTCCAGGGCCAGATTAAAACCATACTTTTAAAAACTAATTTCAGGAAGATTATAGTTGTTAGGAGAATTTTGCAGAGCACCCTATTGAGGGGGCGTGTCATGCTCCACCCAAAGGGTGTGTCTAGTTCCATATATGGAGAGATTGTGAAACGATATTGTGAACGCAGCACCTACAATTGTTGGTGTGTACTGCTACATCTATGAGGAATCTTAGAAAATGACTTATATCCAAATGTAGATGAGCCCCAAAGCAGTTAGTAAGTACAGTGCTGGGAAATGGTGCAGATGATTCAATGTAACTGTATCTGTCTCTAAATCCTTTTTCCCTAAAAAGAGTGTAATGTGGGCTAGGTGAAATGAGTGAGATTGCTAGACTAATAAGGGAGAATGGGAGATTGGGGTGTGGTATATTTGCACGACAGTCGGGATTCTGACAGTCATTAGTCAGACGTCGGAATCCCGATTGCACAGCATGGGGAGCGCAATGAAGCCCCTTGAGGGCTCGCTGCGCTCGTCACGCTGCGGGCACGGTGGCGAGCTGCGCTCGCCACCTATTTTATTCTCCCTCTATGGGGGTCATGGACCCCCACGAGGGAGCAGTCGGGATTCCGACAGTCATTCCTCCGACGGCACCCGGGATATTGCTGTTAGTTCAGGGAGTCTACTGCAGAATGTAGGAGGGTAGGCAACTATGATTAAAACCATTAGTGGCTATAAGCCCACATACAGTACATATCTGAACCTATACATAGCCCGCATACATATCCTAAACAATTTTTTTTTTTTTTTTTAGAAATGAAACAAAAAAATGACAGTAAGATGGAAAATAATGTTTCTTTTTGTATAATTTGTAGTTGAAAAATGTTCCGGGCAATTAAATTGTTGCTCCGATTTAAGCTCCCAAAACATCGGGTTAATCCACACAAAGCACATCTAAACCCATCTGAAATAGTTACTGCAAAATTTCAGTTTGAGTGTCCACTTTTTTTTTGCACATTTCTACTCACTACCTTAGTAGGCTGCAAACAGAAATGTTGTTTCTGGGGGTGATCATGTCCCAAAGGCAGTACAATTAAATTGCTGATGACCACCTTAAAAAAAAAAATACTGAATCACTCCATAAGAACCTGACTTGTGGCTATCAGACACTTAATTGTATTGATTTCTAAAATGATTTCACTGATAATATCTCTAAACAGTTTTAATAGGTGATTTCCCCAAATTTGTACATTTGTTCCGTTTCTTCTTTATAACACAAAAACCAGGTCATATACAGTACAGATTACACGAACGGTTTATTGAATTGCTTGTTGTTTATTATTCCTGGGTTGTTGTTATTGTAGCATAACTGCTGTTTTTTTTTTTTTTTTTTACTTTGTTACTGTTTTGAAGGGGTTTTTTGCATTTCAATTTCAAAAAAGCAAAATTTGAAATCAGAAAAATGTCATATAAGCAACTATCCAGTTAATTATTACATATTTACTTAAAAATTGTATTTGTATTTACAATGTCAGCTAGGCATCAATTACCAAAATTAAATTGCTTTTGCGGACCTTGATGTATAAAAGCAGCGATTCATTTGATGCATAGGTTAGAGGTTTGACAGAGTAGGAGTAGAGATTATACAAGGTTGAGGGACAGTGTAATATAGGTCAGCTGTCAGGAAGCATTCAACAAGAGGGTCTGATGCCCTGTGAACCGATCTATGTACGCTCAGTGATTTTGTCTGTATGATGTGAATCTCTCCAATGCAATGTTTCCATCTCAAGGGTGTAAAAATAGCCACCCATCAATATAATTCTCAATCAATATCTAGACTAAGCAAAGCCTCTCCAGTGTCTCATTGTGTAGCCAAGTGCGGCCTCACACAACATTCAAAGCCTAAAAGGAAAATGGAGCTTTAGCGACCTAGCCAAAGCAAGTCACTTGTTATCCTTTTACCTTTTAGAAAGAAGAGGAATAAACTAAATCAATACCTCAGTTTTATAGCTACTAATAAACAGATAACAAGCCTACACTGTATGTGGAGGTCTTAAATACCATATAGAATGATCACGGATAGCATTCCTGCTTATTAAGGCTTGTGGAAACACGAAACATTGTATAACTATGAATATATTCGTATTCCTGGAATGTACAGTAGCATCTTGAATCCTAGGTTGATATATACACCAAAAAGTTACCATGAACACTTTTACCTATAAGATAACAGACGTAATGCTAGATTGTCACCAATTACCATGAACACTTTTACCTATAAGATAACAGACGTAATGCTAGATTGTCACCAATTACCATGAACACTTTTACCTATAAGATAACAGACGTAATGCTAGATTGTCACCAATTACCATGAACACTTTTACCTATAAGATAACAGACGTAATGCTAGATTGCCACCAATTACCATGAACACTTTTACCTATAAGATAACAGACGTAATGCTAGATTGTCACCAATTACCATGAACACTTTTACCTATAAGATAACAGACGTAATGCTAGATTGCCACCAATTACCATGAACACTTTTACCTATAAGAGAACAGACGTAATGCTAGATTGTCACCAATTACCATGAACACTTTTACCTATAAGATAACAGACGTAATGCTAGATTGTCACCAATTACCATGAACACTTTTACCTATAAGATAACAGACGTAATGCTAGATTGTCACCAATTACCATGAACACCTTTTACCTATAAGATAGCAGATGCAATTCTAGATTGTTTCCCAGTTACCATAAACACTTTTTTACCTATAAGATACGAAACGTAATGCTATATTGTTACCAATTACCATGAACACCTTTTACCAATAAGATACCAGATGTAATGCAAGATTTCCCCGGTTACCAGGAACACCTTTTACCAATAGAATACCAGATGCAGTGCTAGATTGCCCCCAGTTACCAGAAACACATTTTACCAAGAAGATACCAGATGCAATGCTAGACTGTTTCCCAGTTACCAAGGACACCTTTTAACAATAAGATAGCAGATGTAATGCTCGATTGTCCCCCAGTTACCTGGGACACCTTTACCAATAAAATACCAGATGAAATTATGGATTATTTCCCGTTACCAAGGACACCTTTTGTCAAAATACCAGATGTAATGCTGAATTGTCCCCTGGTTACCCGGGGCACCTTTTACTAATAAGATACCAGATGAAATGCTAGAATGTTTCACGGTTACCAAGGATACCTTTTGTCAAGATACCAGATGCATTGCTAGATTGTCCCCAGTTATCAGGAATACCTTTTGCCAAGAAGATACCACATGGAATGCTATATTGACCTTGGTTACCAGGAACATCTTATACCAATAAGATACAAAATGCAATGCTAGGTTATCTCCCTAGTTACAGTAATTAAACCACAGGGCTGCCAGTAACAACATTTTGACAACATGGTAGACCATGTCATACCACATCATAAGCAATAATATGGATTCAAGAGTGGGGAATTTTAACCTGTTTTTGTTTAGTTCTTTTTAAACTTTATTTTCTGCAATATAGGGTACAACTTGACAAATCTACTAAAGTGGAGATGTTGCCCCATCTACCAATAAGACTAAAGCTATCATTTAATAGAATTTTCTAGATAAATGATATCTAAAATCTGACTGCTTGTTGTTCTCTTTAGAAATGTTTTGAGAATTCTCTCCCAATGATAATTCTCTCCCTTTATCCCAATTGGCCATCCTTGAGGAATGAAGGTGCCTTACCAAGCACAGACAATGGAAATCAAGGTTGTATTGTGTAGGATGTGGGGAGTCTTTTGTAGCACTATACGTTTGGATTTAGGGGCAATTCAGATGAGTTGCTAATGCATTTGTAGCTGTGAATTTGTATGCAGCTAATGTTTTAGAATATGCTAATGCTGTAGCCACCTGGAAATATATTGACCCAGTCTTTTAAATCCAAGCTGCTGCATACCAACCAAACCGCATTGTCAGTCTCAGATTTTTTGACAATTTACCATTTAAATAACCCTGTGGTCGCATAGAATGACCATGGGAAACTAGACAGGGGAGCTTTGTTTTCTGCATATGCAGTTTCAGCCTGAGATACCCCCCAAAAAGTTCTCAACATGCCTTTTTTTTTGCCATGAACCCCTTGCTATGTAAATAAACATCACTAAGTTACCCTGGTGACTAATACACAGTTTCCCAAACAGTTCAACACCGTAAATATCGGAATTGCATACAATTCTGAATCAGGCTCTTAATTCCTTATCGGTCTGCCTATGTATTTCAGATTTGTGGATTTTTTACTGCGCAGTACAACTGCCACTAAAATCAAGGTCATTTAACTTGTTCTACTGGGTGCAATACTGCTGGCAGCAGGACAGTCAGATTCTATGGAAACTAAAAAGGATCGGAGACCTTGATTTATAACTAGGGATTAAGTGCATGGCTTTGCAGCCATCAACCTGGAAAGGTGGTGTAGCCTCAAAGAGGGGGTGGCTTCACGTGAATGCCGTGATCGCGATCCACGTCATTCATTTGTCGCCTCCGTGAGCTGCTGGCCATGCCCTCAGTCTCCTATGAATAGATACTTTGTTTACCAGCAAAGCATCAATTCACGGCTGCTCAGCTAAGCAGAGCAGCGACTGGCAGAGGGTTTACCAACTGCCCCCAACTCACCGTCGGACATTGTTGCCCATGGTTGAGACAGCAGGAAAGTCCCTATAAAATGGCTCAGGACCCACCTCTTCTAACGTTACCCGCCTGGCACTATGCCGGGTAGGGACACCAATCTTGGCAGTTCACAAGCTGGGTTGCGCCTGGGTTGGTGTCGGAAACAAAATCCTGGATGTGACCTGTCTATTTGGTGTAAAAGTGGTGTAAGTCAATCATGGAATGTAGAGGTAAAGACATGGCCAACTGTATGTGTGTGTGTGTGCGCACATGGCAGTCCCTGCATCACATGTGCATTATTACGTTGCTGATATCAGCCAATCCAAAGCTTACTGAACATTTTAAATATTGATTCTCTTAAACACATATCAACAACCAATACTAGTGACATCCTTGGATAAAAATATACAACCTTAAAATTCTCACTAGACCTTAGACAACGCAATTCAATATCAATACAAATTGATGAAATACAGAAAGATTAAAAAATTATAAAATATACTCTCTTACCTGAGTTTCTTTTAGACACCAGTTTCACATCAGCATTAATGGCAGTGCAGATCAAAAAGGTTACAAACAATGATGGCTTCATCTTTCACCGTCTTATCCAGGTTCTGCAACACAATGTAAACAGACATTTACATACAGTATACACTACAACAGTATAGATGTAGTACAGTGGCCTGATTACTAAAAGAAATAAAGAAAATTATTACAAAATGATGACCAGTTCAACATACACACAAATCTATTGACAACTAATACCGCTTTCACACTGCTGATCTCGATCCCGAGTCCGACCCGGGTCCTGCACTTTCGCATTAAACCTGGGTCAGCAATTATACACAGGGCGACCCCGGTTTAACTCTTCTTATAGCAGTGTTAAAGTGCCGGTTGGTCGACCTGGGTTAGAGGAATTGGTGCTTTCACAGCGCATCTCAACCCGGCAAAAACCCGGGATTGAGTTGCGATGTGAAAAGGGTAGAAGAATATTGTATTTACAGTATATAGAGTATGCATTCTGTTTACTAGTTCACTTTGTTCGTTTGTTGAACTACAATTAGTTACCATGGTCACTACATTCTATAAACAGAGTATAAAATGCTCACTGACTACAGCTAACAATGGGACAAAAGCTAATTTTTTTTTATCTTATGGAACCCAGTTAACGTCATACATTGATGACACAGACTATATGTGCGATGCAATGCTAGTCTTTAAGAAAAGAAAATCAAGTTAACAGATCATATAAGAACCAAGCACATTATATATCTTGACTTTCAGTTACTAAAAAAAATGAAAAAGGCAAAAATTAAATGTTTTAGAATATGAAAATAAAATTAATTCCAGCACTGCAACAGATGACAGGTCTCAAAACTCAGTACCTAGGCAAGCATTAATAGGCAGGGACACTTTGTGCTGTCGAACTGACTGTGACCTGTACATGTAAACTTTCTAAAAATGGAAGATTAACAAGAAGATCCTAGAAGGGGTATGGATCATAGGATAGACAGTAACTAGGTCGACATGCATGACAGTTGACATGATTGAAGGTCAGCATGGGGTTATGTCAACAGGGTCACTAGGTCGACATAGGGAAGGTCGGCAGTGAAAAGGTTGACATGGGGTATTTCACTTTTGTTGTCCCAAATGTCGACACAGTCGACATGGACACCAAAAATGTGCACTGCATCCCCTTGCATGGCTCACTGCACTTACCATGCTTCAGGAACACTATTTTATTCTACCACTATGCCCTAGTGGATGGTAGGGCATGCAATAACGCCTGTCGACACATGTCAGCTAAAAAAAAAAGTGAAATACCCCATGTCGACTTAATGACGAATTTCCGGTCTTTGGAACGCACCGCCATATTGTTTTTCACTTGGAGGCCGGACGCTGAACGCCGATTAGCGGTGATTTTGTACACCTGTATGTGTAATTTACTGGGGTATATATATGCCCTGATTTGGACATGCCCTTCACGCTTCTGATGAAGGACCTATTCCGAAAACGCGTTTAAGCGTGACTGCATGTCACTTTTGGACTTGTGGACCTGTGGACATAGCTGTGCTGAGCGGTGAGACCTTAACTGAACCCCCTTGTATCCGGATCAAGGGACCCAGCCTGAGGGAGGATACCGTGGATACCATCGGTATGCTGCTTTGCCCGGGGACACATTGTCTATGCTTTTATACCAAGTCATTTTATTGTGAGTGTATCTGACACATTAAAAAATTGTTTGATTTTACTGATTTGCACTATGTTGCCTTCTACTATATCTCCCCTGTGTTTGTACTAGGGGAGAATTTGGAGAAAGATCGATATATTTGGATCATTCTTGACAACACACCTGTGAACCTGTCTAAAGTTCAAACTGGTTTTGTATATTTAAAGCAAGGCTTTGAACACCTTGATTGCATGGTTATCTGTTTGCGCTATTATTTCTGATTCACTCTTTCTTCTCTTTGCACCTGTATCCTGGGTAGTTTAAGGTGTCTCTACCTTGTGAATTAGAGAATAGCTGCACATTGATTTTGTTGCGCACACACTTGGACAATAATCTTGCCTCTTGTGACTTAATGACCCTTTCAACCTAATGATCCTGTCGATCTAACCCCATGTCGACCTTCATGCCTGGTTGTTGTTTTTTTTTTTTTTTGGGGGGGGGGGGGGGACAATAAAGCCTGGCAAAACAATAACATGTATATTCAGACCCTTCAACATTTAATCCAGGATTATGACGGTTGGAACATCTCGACAATTCGACTGTTGGTGTTCAATGTACAAATTGTCAGGTGTCAAAAAGTCCTGAAATCGGAAGCAGCCGCAAACTATCTGAAAATGGCTGTGTATTTGACAATCCATACGTTTCCAACAAAACAGATCCAACTTTAAAATAAGATGGATCTGACAGACTTCAATGCTGTTCGTTAACAACAGCATTGAATAGAAGTGCCGATATTTCCTGTCGGTATATATTGCCACAGATTGAATACCCCCCTAATCCACTTTAACAATGGGCTAAAATTAAAAACTCTTACATCCTCCACTCTCCAAATACCCTCCTGTACACTTCCCCTTCCTTCCATCCTCCTCTCTCCAATTACCCTCCTGTACACTTCCCCTTCCATCCTCCTCTCTCCAATTACCCTCCTGTTCACTTACATCCTCCACTGTCCAATTACCCTCATGTACACTCCCATCCTCCCCTCTCTCTAATTACCCTCCTGTACACTTCCATCCTCCTCTCTCTAATTACCCTCCTGTACACTTCCCCTTCCATCCTCCTCTCTCCAATTATCCTCCTGCACACTTTCCCTTCCATCCTCATCTCTACAATTACCCTCCTGTACACTTACATCCTCCACTGTCCAATTACCCTCATGTACACTCCCATCCTCCCCCTCTCTAATTACCCTCCTGTACACTTCCATCCTCCTCTCTCCAATTACCCTCCTGTACACTTCCCCTTCCATCCTCCTCTCTCCAATTACCCTCCTGTACACTTACATCCTCCACTGTCCAATTACCCTCCTGTACACTCCCATCCTCCCCTCTCTCTAATTACCCTCCTGTACACTTACATCCTCCCCTATCTCTAATTACCCTCCTGTACACTTACATCCTCCTCTCTCCAATTACCCTCCTGTACACTCCCATCCTCCTCTCTCCAATTACCCTCCTGTACACTTACATCCTCCTCTCTCCAATTACCCTCCTGTACACTTACATCCTCCACTGTCCAATTACCCTCCTGTACACTCCCATCCTCCCCTCTCTCTAATTACCCTCCTGTACACTTACATCCTCCCCTCTCTCTAATTACCCTCGTGTACACTTACATCCTCCTCTCTCCAATTACCCTCCTGTACACTTCCATCCTCTGCTCTCCAATTACCCTCCTGTACACTCCCATCCTCCCCTCTCTCTAATTACCCTCCTGTACACTTACATCCTCCCCTCTCTCTAATTACCCTCCTGTACACTTACATCCTCCACTGTCCAATTACCCTCCTGTACACTTACATCCTCCCCTCTCTCCAATTACCCTCCTGTACACTTCCAACCGCTCACTCCAAACTATTAAAAATGCAATAAAAAAACACTGTTTAAACTTCACCTTTTTACCCTTAGAGAAAGAAAATAATTCTGAGCTTCAACATAAATGTAATAAATGTGAAAAATTGCCTAACTATTAATGTATAAAGCGTCTGTGGTCATAACCTCCCTTTGGAGAATGATGTGGTAAGACTGAAATAATTATTATAATTGATGCAAAAAGACATACTGCAATGATTTCTTATTTAGTTGGTGCATTAATAGAAGTCCACTTGTCTCCTGCCAGGTCGTCAGCTGTATAACGCTACAGGTGACAGTGCGTTCCGAGCTGAAAGTGTCACTCACAAACATTACAGCATATTTGTGTTTGGTCATTGAGGGATGTTATATGATTGAACATCGCTGTGATTTATTTCCATTACGTAATATACTTTTCCAGAATACAAGTAGAAGACTACAATAGCTAAAGCTGTGCATTCAATGAATTACACGAGAGCCTTATTACAGTCCCAAAAACTTTATGGTGCAGTAAAAGATAACCCTCTGGTCCCATAGTCCGTTATTGTCAGGTTTTATCTTATCTTTCAATGCATCACAATTTTCTAAATTGCAGTCAGTCTCTATTTTAAGTTCTTAATTTGTCCATTTTCTTCTTTAAGTACCTGGGATCAACACTGGAGGAAACAGGAATAAAAGGCTAGTGCAGCTTTGGAAACAAATCTCAGTAATAAGATCTACATACAGTGCATGTTGTAGCTGGGTCCCAAGTGCATCCTCATTTTTAACGCTTGCTGCTATAGTGTTCAGCAGTCAATTGTGACAGAGGTGTCTACTTACATCTCTCAATCTATTTTTTTTCCTCTTGGCACATTGTCTGGGAGTCTGTTTCGAGACCCACAGCACACCTCAGAATAAATATACAGTATGTCAATTTAATGCCTCTATTGTTATTTAAATGAGTTGTCAACAGGTTCATGTCAGTAGTTAATGAAGTGTTTTTTTTATTAACTTCTCTCAATAACAAGAACTCTAGTAAGGCCATCTTGACAAGTCTGATGTAAAAAAAAAAAAAAAACATTTAACGGATAATTGCAATGGTGAGGCCATGCTAAATGCTTTTCCAGTGGCATAACTCAAAATGACTTTCCTCTCGCTGTTCCCTTCACTTAATAAATGCAAAATGACAACTCATTTTGGTTTGACTCTCAGACATAATTTTATGAAGAAGACAGGATTGCATACAATTAAAACCAAATACCCAATTATAAAATGATCTGACATCTACATTAAAATAGTATTAAAGTACAATGTTTTTTGTGTAATAAAACCCCAGCGGGACATTCGGCTGAAATTGCTTCACATAATACTTTACTGTACAAGTGTAAAGTAGATGGGAAGATTATATCACCAATTTCAAGGAGATACTCATTTCTGTGCTTCTCAGAGTTAAACACAAGAAAGCTGGACATCAAAAATGGTAACCGTTAGTAACTTGTGATGTTCATTGATTAGTGCTGTATATTGCACACATGGATTAACACGCTGTATATTAATTGGTAACAGATGGGCAAAACACACGTGTACAGACACAATTTAATGAGATACAAATTGGAATTCAATTAGGCATGATCATTTCTAAAACCGTTTAAAAAAAATTGGACAATTCAATTAGTGCCCATTTTTTTGGGCCCCCAAAAAATGATCAATTTACAGGCGAAAACATGTTGGGCAATTAGAGTATGTCGTTTATATTATTTATAGAAGGTGATTTTTGGTGACAATCCCTTTTTTCTCCCTTGACACTTAACCAAAATCAATAAACGAGGCACCAGTTTAAAGACTAAGTTTTCCGCTTCTGACAAATTGTTCATTTAGAATTGCACTTTGTGTTGTTTGTTTAAAATTCAAAGTTAAAAATTAACTTTTGGCCCATTCACATACAAAATTTTTGCACAGGCGACCTAGTATAGTTTGCTGCTGCAAATAGGTTTACCGGGGGCTACCCACTTAGCCCTGATGCCAGTGTTCTGGTCCCCCTATGCCCGCAGTTATTGGGCAATATACTTCAGGTGCTTCAGGCACACAAAGCATACTCTGCGTGAAACATCCCGCAAATCCGCAATAACTTATGGGCACGGGAACATATTCCGGATCCTATATGTGACCAACCGAAATGGGACTCTTTTTGGCCAGAAAAGAAGGGCAGTAATTGGATAGTCATTGGTCATAT
Source organism: Crinia signifera (assembly GCF_055691185.1). Classification (NCBI taxonomy): domain Eukaryota; kingdom Metazoa; phylum Chordata; class Amphibia; order Anura; family Myobatrachidae; genus Crinia; species Crinia signifera. The sequence goes on along the minus strand of NC_139225.1, from coordinate 95,835,821 downwards.
TAGTTTTTTGGGGGGGCGAAAGCCCATCAGGGTTAATGGGCTACTTTTCGAAGATATTTCTTTAGAGCCTGTTGAGGGCCCTAAAAAATAACCCCAGGGGAACAATTAGCCCATGTTAAATTACTACTTGGATTCAAATTAACAAGTTACAAAAGACACCAGTAAATGTTCAAAACATAAGCAGACAAGATTAGTTTGTTCTTAGTAAGTTGGGTTAATAAAAAACAAACAAACAACACTGCTGGTTCAGCCCAGTCTAATAATGGGTACACATGGTGATATATGCACTATATTTCTATTTGATGTTGCTTATAGAAGCAAAATCTAATCAAAGTCGAATGGACAGCGAATGCTTTTATTAGCATACGATGCAGATTTGACCCCAATGCGCACTCACGTGTAGTGGAAATCGAATAGAAAAAATATCTTGGTGGAAATCTAATAGTAGATAGTGCAAATTTATTGTGTTCACTGCTGCATTCAATTAGATTCAGATTCGATTTCAATCTCCTGTCTCAAGGATTAGGAACACTCTGAGATCGAATTGAAATCGAATGGTGCAAATCGAATGCACATCGAATAGTAAATCGAATGGGAATTAGTGAAAATCAAAAAGAATTAGAAAAAACTTAAGAACAGGTCAAATCGGTCAAATCAAATCTAAATGAAAATGGAATCGAACCATGTGTACGCACCTTAAACCGGGCCATTGCACCGGCAAGAGTGGCCGATACAGATAAGCATATAAACGTACCAATCGTCTGCTTGATGTGTCGTACTGACATCACAGCTGAAGGGGTATTTGAATTTGCCCACCCAGCTGGTATGTCAGTCCATGCAGCAAGTGTATGTGTACTTGTACATACAGCCAGATGCGCCAATGTATCTTCTGCACAGCCAACATGATAGGTCTGTGAAAAAAGATTTTTCAATGCAATTCAACCTGGATTATACGAAGGGTTAAACCCGGGTCTCCTTGTGTATAATGGGTGACCCGGGTTTAGAGTGAAAGGATCAAAATCCTGGGTCCGATCCAGCTTATACCCCTTTTCCACTAGCCTAAATATCCCGGGTTTTTGCACGGGACCGCGCAAAACCCAGGATTTTAGGCAGGTGGAAATACTCCCTGTTGGAATAACCCAGGTTGTGAGACCCGGCATTTCTACCCAGGTAGCGACCAGGGTTGAACATGGGTTCAAACTGGGTCACTGTGTAGTGTAAACGGGTAGCCGGGGTTGATGCGACCCGGGTCCTGTTCACTACAGCGCAAAAGCCGGCGCTGGGAGATGCTCATCTCCTAGCGCCTCCCCAACCCCACCTCCCGATAACGTCACCCGCCCGGCATTATGCTGGGTGGGGACTCTAGTGTGAATGGGTTCGCAAGCCGGGTCGTACCTAGGTTGTAGCCGGGTACAAAATCCTGGGTGCGACCCGGCTTGTAGATGGAAAAGGGGTATAAGCAATGTGAAAGCAGTATCAATAGATACTTGAAATAGAAAGTATGTTAAAAGAACTGGTAGGTTCTCGGCTTAAAGGTGCATGTACTCACTATAAGTGAGATTTTTTCCAGCAGTAAAGCAGTTACACCTCCATGGCTTTAGAGAAAAGAACACAGAACAACGGATCATTGAGCTGCAGTGTTTAATTTCTGTTAACAGATGTTTTCAGATGGGTATGGAAATGTAAGAAAAGAAGAGAGGTGTACTCTTGTACAATGAGAAATAATCTTTATGTATTCAGAATATTCATGTATAAGCTGCAGGCAGTCATCCAATAATGGAATGAGAGCACCTGGCACCGATCACAAAGCCGTTTAGGGTACCCAAATTTATAACACAGTTGATTCACCAGAGTATTTGATATTTATGCCAGCCATTGAACATCTGCTCAATGCACAATGTTACACTGAGATCTCAGCCTCTACTTAGAATATGTGACCCTCCTTAACCACATTTTACTGTATATGTAGAGGACATCAGAATCTAGACCTTATGTGTTGTATGTCAGCTCCTGGTGTTTTGGAATGACAGGGCTCCTGAAGTAGTTAGAGACATGATGCATGATCTAAAAGAGCAATGCAGAATAATTCCATTAATTCAGTCTACAAGTGTAAAGTAAGGAGGTGATCAATCTAGGAGCTCACAGTACAATGGTTCTGCTAATTTCACTTATGCTAAAGGAATGACTGCAATACAGTTAAAAGCATCTAACTGCAATTATTACCTACCAATGTAGCCTAAATAGAGAAAAAAAAGCAATAAGGGTGCGTACACACTATACAATTCGCTCTGCCCCCCCCCCCCCCCTAAATTTAGATGCTAGAGCGTCTACATTTAGATGCACCCTTGTTAGCGGTTTGCAGAGCGTCAAAATTTAAATGCTAGAGAGTCTAAATTTAGATACACCCTTTGTTAGTGTCTAAATTAAGACGATACAGCGTCTAAATTTTGAAGACCGCTTTGTTAGCAGTTTGCCAGCGCTATACTTTTAGTGTTTGTTACCGGTCTGCCGGTGTGTCTACTTTAGACGCCCCCTTTGTTAGCGGTGTGCCAGGCTGTCTATTTCTCTGTGGAACTACAAGTGCCACAATGACCTGTCATCGCATGGCCGCTGTGGAGTCACTATGCTGACAACGTAGTTCAAGCTGCTGCCGTGAAACTACATTTGTAAGGCAGCCTATGAGCTACGCTGATAACGTAGCTTCAAATTAACTACAGAAGTAAGGCAGCCGTGCAGCCATTGGACTACGCTGATAATGTAGCTTCAAACAAACTTAGTGTAGCGCTGCTGCCGGGGCTATGCTGATAACGTTGGATTCAAACTTAGTGCAGAGCTGCCATCGTGAAACTACACAAATACTAAAATTTGAAAGATTTTGAAAGTTTTCAATTAAAGTTAAAACTAAGTTCAGGGGCCAAATGTAATGGGGTGAGAGTTTCAGAAAGTGAGAGATTTTGGGAGAGTTTTCCCATGTTTTTTAAAGCAGCAATCAATTACATGGCAAAATCAACCTGGTTTTGCAGTGTAATTGATTGCTGCTTTAAAAAACATGGGAAAACTCTCCCAAAAATCTCTTATTTTCTGAAACTCTCACCCTATTACATTTGGCCCCAGATGTTTTTCAGGGTGTGACACACGGGGAAATTTACTACGCTAAATTCGTATTAAAAATTCATATTTGTATAGTAAAATACAATTTTCGTATTTTCGGGATTTACTACCCCGAAAATACGTAAATACAAATGGATAAGCCATCGATAGAATACGTCTAGGAATCTCCTACAATGGAGAACGCCTACTCATCTTCCAGGACTTTTCCGCTTTGGTAGCCGCCAAGCGCAAGGAATTTACACCGGTCTGCAAACATCTCATTGACTCCAGCATCAAATTCTCCCTAATATACCCGGCTCGTCTTCGGGTGTTTGAGGATGGAAAGCCACGCTTCTTTGACACCCCAGAAGATGCAAAAGCTCATTTCTCAATTCCGGACACCTGAACTCCTCCCTCTTTCATAAGGTTTTCTCCCCTTCTGCTGGAGCCTACTGTGGGTGCTGTCAATTATACCTGTGGACACCTCATTTACATTTAACTGTATGTTGGCTATGATGTGTGAATATTTTCACATACTGAATGCTAGTTAGGCGACCGTTGGGTCTCTATATGTTTTATTGCTAATGTTCTTTCTATTAGTTTACAGGTTGTTTTTTGTTTTTGTCCACTCTGACCTCGGGCCGATTCCCTCTGTGGGGTGCCCCCCCTTCGCTCGCTGGGACGGAGGGGGGTTTCCCTTATCATTTACATCTTACTATATGATCCCGCTCACAGGAGTTGGTTAGCATAACTGACCACACTCCTTCACCTATATCCTCCGGGAGAGATACCCCTCTTCTCTCGTTTAATGTTATTTCCTGGAATGTAGAGGGCCTAAATCACCCAGTTAAACGGCGCAAAGTCCTCACACATTTACAACGTATGTCCCCACACATTGTTTTTTTACAGGAGACCCACTGGGTTGATGGCTCACAACCTGCACTTAGGGTCCCATGGCTAGGCGAATACATTTCTGCTCCATTTACCAACAAAACTAGAGGTAAGGCTATTTTATTCAACAAAAATCTACAATATTCTATAGTCAGAAAGTCTATAGACCCCGATGGTAGATTTATCCTGCTAGATGTACTTATTGATAATATTACTTATACCTTGTTCAATGTTTATGCCCCTACGAACCCTAATGAATCCTTTTTTTCCTTAGTCCTACAGAAATTGCTCTCATGGGAACATACCAACCTCATCCTTGGAGGAGACTTTAATGCAGTCGTCGACCCATCCATGGACAGATCAGGGGTGAGTTCACGCCAGCCTCTAGCACTTTCTAATCTTCTTTCACCTTTATGCTCTCAGCTCTCCTTGACCGACCCTTGGCGTATCTTTCACCCCCTACAAAGAGATTATTCATTCTTCTCCCACCCCCACTCGACACACTCTCGTATAGACTATTTATTTATCTCAGATCATCTCCTCCCTAAGGTGACACATACCTCTATTCATGATATCATCATCTCTGATCATGCCCCTATCTTGCTATCTATTAGACTGTCCCTCCCCCAATCCTTCACCAAATGTTGGCGCTTTCCGACCCATCTTTTTTACTCTAATGATTTCCTATTGCATCTTAAACATTCATGGCTCAACTACACTACTGATAATACAACTCATGTTAATGATCCCCCACTGTTTTGGAACGCTTCGAAAGCAGTACTCAGAGGACACATTATGTCCTACGTAAGCTCTACTCGCAAACGGTTTACACTCCGATTAAAAGACTTAAGTAGGACTCTTACTGAGGCTTACAGAACCTATAAACACTCTGACACCCCTGCTACCAAGGAGGCGTATCTCTCCTCTAAACTGCTTTACGACACATTTCTCACAGAACACGCCCAGACCAGTCATAACTATTTTAAAAATAAGCTACATAGATTTGGAAACAAATCTGGCAAGCTTCTGGCCAACCTAATTAAAGGATCACGCTCCCGCACGTGGGTCCACACGATCAAACAATCAGGAACACTTCTCACTGATCCCAACGCCATTTGCACAGAATTCATGGATTTTTATAAATCTTTGTACTCAGTAGGCCCAGACAATATAACTGAAAGTGAAGTTTTTTTAACAGCCTCTAACCTACCCACACTTTCACAGGAGGAAAGCGACATGTTAGATAGCCCTATCACGAAGGAGGAAATATGCACCACCATTAAATCCCTCCCTAATGGCAAAAGTCCAGGCCCAGATGGTTTTGGTGCTGAGTTCTACAAGCTACTCTGCCCTGAAATTTCCCCGACTTTGGCCCTTCTTTTTAACCATATTCTGACCTCAAGAAACCTACCACATAATTTCAATGAAGCTCAAATTATAGTCCTCCCGAAACCTGGCAAGGACCCCTCTCTTGTCGGCTCATATCGCCCTATATCCCTTCTAAACCAAGATTTTAAAATTTTAACGAAATTAATGGCTAATCGCCTGCAGAAGTGTCTACCACATTTGATCTCACCTGCCCAGTTGGGCTTTGTTAAAGGGAGACAATCTGTGATGGGCATCCGTGCAGCCATTGCCGCTATCTCCTATACCCGTCTCCATCAAATTCATGACAATATTCTATTGAATTTAGATGCCGAAAAGGCTTTTGACCAGATTGCTTGGCCTCATCTCCATAGAGTTCTGGCTAGCCAACTATTTGGTGAGTCTTTTCGAGCTCTCATTAAATCCCTGTATACCAACCCCATAGCTAAAGTAACAGTTAACAACGTCACCTCCCCCTCCTTTCCCCTTGAAAGAGGGACCCGTCAGGGATGCCCCCTATCTCCCCTACTCTTTAATTTAGCACTTGAACCGCTCCTCCGCTATATTTCATCGTCACCTCACTTACAGGGTATTTCTATAGGCACTAGGGAGTTACGTACGGTGGCTTTTGCGGATGACATCCTCCTCTTTCTATCCAATCCCAAATATTCTGTCCCTTTTCTCATTGACACAATTAATAGATTCTCCTCCTTTGCTGGATTTTCGATTAATTTTCAAAAATCCGAAGCTTTGGCCATATTTGGCCAGGCACGGATAGGATGGTCCACTCCTTTTCCCTTTAAATGGGCTCCCTCTCACATAACCTTTCTAGGCATTATTCTTCCCCCACATCCCCATAACCTATACGCATGTAACATCACTCCGGTTATTCAAAAAATAAAACAGGAACTTGCTCTCTGGCAAAATCTGCCTCTTAACCTTCTAGGGCGCTGTAACCTCTTTAAAATGGCTAGCTTCCCCAAGCTTTTATACACTTTACAAATGACCCCAATTTTGCTTACCAAATCTGACCTGTCAGCGCTTAATGCCATGATCTCTAAATTTATTTGGAACTCCAAAAAACCCAGGATTAGTCTTTATAAATTAATGCAAACTACCCAAAGAGGTGGTGTCAACTTGCCCAACATTAAATATTATAACCTAGCCTGTATTCTTCGCTTCGCAGTAGATTGGATTACTGACTCCAACATCTTTACAGATGTATCCCTAGATTCCCAACTGTGCTATCCCCTTTCTCTTAGCTTTATTTTACATGCTAAACCCTCCCAATTAAAATCCAGCCAATACGATAACCTCCTCCTTTCTTCCACTGTTCATGCATGGCGACGTGCTAGGAAATCTCTACATTTAAAACATTACCACTCCCTGTCTCTCCCTCTAGTCGGCAACCTAGAATTTCAGAACGGCAAAGCCATGTCTCCTTTTACTTCATGGCGCTCTCTAGGCATTTTATCCCTACGCCACTTACTGAACACTTCACACGAACCACTAACTTTCGACGAAGCCATGTCACGCTTTCATTTGGCCCCTCAACATAAATTTGCTTACCTCCAAGCCATTCACTACTTAAGATCCATACTGCCCAAACTAACACCCCAAGACATTACGAACCCTCTTGACTCCGTCATCCGCACCCGTACACATACCATATCTACATTATATGCTCGAATACGCCCCGAATTGGATCCTGATTCGGACCTTCCGAGTCTTCACAAATGGTCTTCACAAATCACAACCCTTGACCCTGACACCATCTTATCCACATTCCTTTTAAATCTGAGGCTCATCCCTGCTAGCTCTTATCAAGAAATGTCCTACAAGATCCTCCACAGGGCATACTTTTCCCCTAAACGTTGCCACCTGATGGGTACTGCTGATTCTTCTGACTGCCCAAAATGTCACTCACATGGGGCAGACTTATTCCACTGCCTATGGTCCTGCCCCCATATTCAAACCTTCTGGAATACCCTGCATAATTACGCTGCCTCTTCACTGAAACTGACCTTTCACTGCAGTGACTCCTGGGCTTTATTTGGATATGTGGCAGACCAAACTGGGGTCCCCAAACATGATAAAAAACTTCTTGTACTTTTATCAGCGGTAGGTAGGAAGGCTATTCTGCAGCAGTGGATACATGACACTGCCCCCTCACTGGAGATGGCAACGTCTCGATTACTTTTCCTATTTACCATGGACTGGTTGGAGGCATCTCTGCACAAGGAATCTAAGACTTCGGTCCTGTTCCAAGTGTGGGACAAATACATTCAGACCCTGCCCCCCAGGACCAAAGAGGCCATCCAGACCTGCTTCCAGTCCACTTCATGGTATAACCTTCAGCTTCTTCAGAACAGAACCCCCATAATTATGTAACTACTAGGCCTTTGCTACTCTCTTACCTGCTCTCTTCCTCTTTCACATAACCCCTTACCTCTCTCCTTCTTTCCTGCTGGACGGCTGGATCAGTCCATGGATGGGTTGTCGGCTTGGAGTTGGGAGCGGACAGTTGATGTTATTGTTCTTTGTTTTATTATATATGTATATATATATATATATAATTTTTGTTTTATTTTTATTTTTTTTTTGTTTTTGGTAACGCTCCTTTTCAATGATTGGTGATGCCTCTGGCTTCACACACGCCATATGTATCCTTACACCAATATTATGTCCAACATGGAATTACTAATAGAGTTACCATATTATGTTCCTTCCTCTGTTTATATAAGTTTTGGAAAATTTGAAAATGGTGAATTGTTCCTCACTTGATACCTTAATACTAGCTTCATTGTATGTATCATTTATGACCTGTGAGGTTCAATAAAACATATTTTGGAAAAAAAAGAATACGTCTAGGAATCACCATTCAAAAGAATGGTGATTCCTAATTTAGCGGTAAACGGACGCTAATTGCCGGCCAAATACACTTAATTTTCCTGGCGTATTTGGTAGAACCATGCAGGCTGCAGTGTAAAAAAAAAAGAGATAAATAAATAGAATAAATAAATGGAAACCCCCCCACCACCACCATAACCAGCACCAGGCTCAAAGAGCCGGTCCTGGTTGTAAAAAAATCAGGAAACAATTTGAGTAGGGTTTCAGTGATTATTTACAACCAGCACAAAGTCCCAGGGCCGGTCCTGGCTCCCAAATACGGGGGACAAAACGAGTAGGGGTCCCCCATATTTTGAAAACCAGCCCCAGGCCCGAACCGCCAGCTGGGTAATGCCACAGCCGGGGGGGAGACTTTTACACAAGTCCCCCGGACAAAGCATTCATCCCTAACGACCAGTCAGCCTGGTCCTGCCCCCTCCCCCTCCCCCCCCCCCAATGAAGGGGTCCGCCTTACAGAACTTACCTGCCAAGGCTGAAGCCTGTTGCTGTCCCCTGGGCTGTGGGTACAGGGCTGATTCAAGGGTAAAAAATTGAAAAAAACATTGGGTTTTGCTGTGGAACTATGAGTCCCAGCAAGCCTTTTTTTTTTTTTTTACACACTGCAGCCTGCACAGATCTGACTGATCCGTGCAGGTTGCCAATACGAATTCGTATTAGTGGCCAATACGAATAAATACGTCATCGGAAAATACAAAGCAGTCGTATTAGACTGCTTTGTAAATTCCCCTTCGGAATACAAGTTTGCATATGAATATAACAGCCGTATGCATTTTTCATTCGTATTAAGATAATGTTGGGAGGTATGGTTAAAGAGTGAATACAGTTATGGCTCTGTTTCACCCACCACTGTCATGTCAGAAACACACAGGAGACATACAAAGGAGGAGGTGATGAAGAGCTTTGATATTAGATAATTATGTGGTTAGCATTATAACACATGGCAGATTAATTCATGTCATGGGAGGAATAAATATATTGCACATCATATCATCAGCTTTGTAGACCTTAGCTGGACAATCTCTTAAAATTAAAGAGGATGAATTGGACACCCCCGGGATAAAAAAAAAAAAAGCCCCTTAAGATAGATCACGCTGTAGCTAAAAAGTCTGTAATAGAAAAAAAAAAATGGGTCAGCAGAAACAAGAAACAGTGGTGGAGATACATTTACCATGGTTGTGAACCTATCTTCAAAGCCTTAGTAGACTCATTAGTGCCGGGGTGCTTTATGCTCTTTGCAGTAGTGACTGATACACTTGAATACAGACTACAGTACTAACTAGATTTATCGGTTCTTGTTTAGTTTCAAGGCGGCAGCATGGCCACCCGCTACTTCCGGGTTCTGCGCTCGGAAAACTATCTAAAATAAAGTCCATGCCAACTTGAATTGGTTCATACCCCCACTATCCACGTTGGCATGGAGTTGATTTTAGATAGCATGGCGAGCCACCGAGCCCGTAGCATGGGCGAGCGAAGCGAGCCCCGCAAGGGGACACAGACGCTGCTGCCGTGAAACTAAACAAGTACCGATTTATCTTCTGATTACTGTAAGACTGACCTACAGCCCCATTCTTCCCTTCCAACTGCCCTAATATCTCCTAATAAATGAAAGAAAGGAAAGAAAATAATACAAAAGGGGCCAATTCAGGCCAGTTCACACAGGTCCAAATTTGTCCCCTTCTCTGATGGTGGGGGTCTACGCATGAGCGATAATGCGCACGTGCAAACCCTCACCAGGGAGTTCACAAACTGATTGACACCCGAGGGGCGGTTGTTGAGATCTGCCCGGCATTTCATGGCCAAGAAAACGGTTGGCGCATCCATAAAAACGCTGGGTGTACCCCTGTGAACACAGATGTGCCCAAGCTTGGGGCAGACGGATGCCGTTACATGAGGATTCGGGAGGCAGGAGGAGTGTGTGTTCCACAGGGTGTTGTTTATCTTTTTGCTATATATGCAGCTTAGCGAGCAAGTGTGAATCAGGCCCAAGATACTTTACACACTGAAGAGCACAAAGTAGAGGGAGTTCATACAAATACATTTTTAATATGATAGAAACCAATGTCATATTTCATTTGTTGTTAAGTGACATACAGTAGACTTGCATAGCATTATTTTACTAATTAATAATTCAAATATTTCCATTAACATTCATGCATTGTGGAGCGTTACTGAGAGACCTCTCCTGCACCAATGATACAATCTCACCAGAAATTCCATAACTTTTTAAAGGGAGATTTTTGACAATTCACTCATTAAATACACATTTCCATAATGCAATAGATTGCATCTTTGTACCCAGAAATACTTAATTTCCCTTTCAAACACCATATGAGGTATACATTTTATGAGCCATGATTGAAGAGTGCAAGTAAACCCTATTCCCATATCCTTGTCAAAAATTATACATTGATATGTGACTAGAACATATTCAAGACAGCCAAAGCTAGTTCCATCATTTTCAGGAACGAGCGACCCACCACAACTTCGCATGGGAGTCATTTTGAATTTACATGTACTGTAATCTAAATTCTCGGCATAATGGTAATACAATATTTACATTTTACTGAAAGAGGCCCTCAAAAGGAGTCATGTTGATGTCAGTGGCATATCAACAGTCTCCGCAGACCCTGCATTGGCTTTGAGGTGCTGGGTGGCTTGTTGACAATGAGAGTAATGTGGGGACAACTGTCCCCGTTTCCCATGCCGCTTCAAGTGCAGCAGAGAGAAGCTGCCAGCCTGGGAATCAGCAACGTAAAACAAAATGTCGTTCCAAAATGACAACGGTCTCAGAGGAGACCATTATTAGGATGCCAGAGGAGCAAGTGTGATCACCTGCCACCACCATGAAGACAGACCCATGTTGGTGGCCATGGTGAGTGATTTCCTGACAATGAGCAGGTACAAGTTGGGGGGTATGGTTGATGCCACAACATATGCAATTACTATGGGCAAGCTCCATGTATACTCTCTCACCGACAGACCCACATTCAGGAAGACAGTTTCTCTTTTACGGGTGTGGTATGGGGCTCCAACAGTGGGGATCCCGACAATCAGTATCCTTACGTCGGGATCCCGACTGCCGGTGCTCTGACAGGGGGGCGAGCACAAACAAGCCACTTGCGGGCTCACTGCGCTTGCCACGGTGCGGGCCCGGTGGTTTTCTATGCTTGCTACAGGTTCTATTCTCTTTCTATGGGGGTCGTAGACCCCCACAAGGGAGAATAGCCCCTGTCAGTCAGGATCCCCCCTGTCGGAGCACCAGCAGTCAGGATCCTGATGTCGGGATACTGACTGTCAGCATCCCCACTGTCGGAGCGTCATCCAGCACCCCTCTTTTACATGCTACACTAAAATTGTCACTGCATGGTTCCCTTTTGTCATGTATTGGAGACACACTAGGGGTGGTGGCTGAAGCAAAGTTACAGATACAGTAGGTAGAGAAGGGGTGAGAAGAACACATGGTTAAGGTGGTCAGAGGAGCATATTGAAATTGAGGTCAGAGGAACACATAGGAAGAAGTCAGACACCCACATGGGTAGGGGAGATCAAAGGCACACATGGGGAAGTAGGAGGAAGACTCACTTTTATGGGGTGCAGAGGCACAATGGTGTTGGCAGTAGTAAGAGATATTCATGGGGACACGGGGCTGAGGTAAATATGGGAAGGGAAGATGGTGCACATAGGGAGGTAGGAGGCTGAAGCATTCAAGGGAAGAGGGTGAGAGGCACACTTAGTGAGGCAAGGGGCAGAGGTTCATATGCAGAGGGTAGAAGATAGGTGCATATTGGGAGACAGAGATTCACATGAGCAAAAGGGTCAGAGACACTAATGGGGAAGGGGATCAGAGGCATGCTTGGGGAGGCAGGGTGCAGAGGCACATATTCATCAGAAAGACATGCCTATAATACTTATGACTCACTGAAGCAGGTGAAAGGAGGAACAGTAAGGGGAGATGGGGATGGGAACATATGTGAAGGATGAGCTGAAGTCTCCAATTAGAGCACAGCTACTGCAGTACCAGTCTTGGCCATTGTGTGCACTGCAATGCACAGCCATTCTTCTCTTACTGACTTGTCACTCTTACTAAAATTGTCACTGCTCAGCTCCTTTTTGTCATAGATTAATGTCTCACTAAAGGCCCCATACACTATGCAATTCAGATGCAATTTGAGCTTTTTTCATGCTATTGCAGCGAACAATTGCAGGAAAAGAGCCCAAATTGCTTGTGAGCCAGGCAGCCTTGGCTGGGATTGCATGTCATATATATTGCATGCAGGAGGACTTCATGCGATATATTGCATGCGATCCTGCTGCCCAGGACCTTTCCAGGTGGCTCAAGAAGGGAGTTTGGGCGACTTCTACAAGATTCTTTTCCTACAAAATGCTTTTATACATTATAAACCATCCCCTAAACTGAAAGGTCCATCTGTTTCCATGGGTATAGTTTTATGGTTTAAAATCACATATACTTTATTGGGTAATTTTTTTACAAGTAAACAAAATAAATGTTTAACCATCTCCAGTATTCATACGTTATCTGCCCATATATCAGCAATAAAAAAGGTTTAAGTGATTCTGAACTTTTTCCCAGATTCAAAGATTCCCCAATCCATGAATATGCACCTATACATTGCCGATATGTACCAGGATTTTGCCGATCATTTTCAGCAAAGAATGGATTCACCAATAATGAAAAGCTCAAAATTTTACAAGTAACGGTTGTCAAATCGGATTATTACCATACTCTAGCAAACTAAAGATCAATTGGTCTTTACACAGATTGCCCCAATTGTCTGATTATGTATTGGCGACATTAGTCTTGACAAAGGATCATATATTATGTATGTATAATTTATATAACATACAAAACATGTTGCACGTCCCAGTAAGCATAGTTTAGAACTGTGTCTACAAGTCTTTGTAATCAAAGATATATTACATGTATTTTCCAGCTCAACCATAAACAATAACCATTTGTATTTCAAAATTGTTGGAAAATCTTTAAAACTTTATTCCTGGTTACCTTTGAAAGGTACTTTATTTTATTTAGTGTTAAAAGGTAAAACCTTTGAATGGAGACTTATGCCAGTAGTTTAGGGATGACTAGACTTACAATGCCCAAAAAGAAAGTAGGACATCTTTAAACTGCTACAGTAGGGCTTCCACCTCTATCTCAATTATATTCAGACAGACTTAGGGCTAGATTTAGGAAGCAATGGCTTTTATGAGCCATTCTTGCATATCCACATGGGGGGACCGTATATTAAGAAACTACTCAGAAGGCACCACACTCGTTAAAGATAAAGATACCTTTATGAGAGTACATCTGTTATTTTTCAATAGTACGGTATGAATTGATTTCTCCTGTACATGCTATCGGGTACTTACTCTTCGTTCCTACTGCACATGGTGTCCCTAAGTGTAAAGATACCTGTATGCACCTATTCTTATTGATTTAGGTGTGAGTACAGGGACACATCCCTGTCACCTCTTTATCAATACCACACCTCAATTCCTAAATACCGGACATACTGGACCATTGGTGTTTCATCTCTTTTCTCCACATGTGAGACCCACTACGTTTGAGGAAAGATATACCAAGTACAAACCTTGCACACATACATTTGAAAACTGAGTCCATCACCAAGCACCACTTTTTGGACTTTTGTGCAAGTTGGTGATACTGCTGTGTGTCATAGTAAGATTTTGGAACGTGCATCCAAGCAGAGTGAGCTCTAAGATAAAATTATGTATGTATATATTAAAAACGGAGAACGGACAGTGCTTACATATGCAATACTGTAAGTATCAGAGAGATGGTTTGTCACAAAATCATTTTATAGTTGTAACTGTACATTGATAGCATGCTCGGGTCTGCTGCACACCCAACATTCGGTTTACTAAACTTATCTCTGTATCCATTCTCTGTATCTGTTAAGAAGATGGCACAAAAGTTAGGTGGTAAGAAAGAGGTTTTCCAGAAGTAGGTGACAAGGCATACACACTTTGGTACTTGTTTAGTTTCAAGGCGGCACTTCCCAGCAGATCGCATTGCATGCTAATCGCACGCAAATCGTATGCAAATATCGAACGTGATTTACATACAATTTGCATATGTTTCGATCTGTCAGCCCGAAGCGTGGCGAGCGCAGCGAGCCCTGTGCCGGGATGCGGTAAGTGTCCTCCCGACCTGTTCATACCCCAACTATCCATGTCGCGCGGAGTTGATTTTATAGTGTGGCTAGTGCAGCTAGCCACCGAGCCCGAAGCTTGGCAAGTGGACGCGGAAAATGAGCCCGAAGCTTGGCGAGTGCAGTGAGCCCCGCGAGGGGACATGGATTACTTGACGTGTATTCCACGGCCCCTCATCACACTTCGGGCTCGGTGGCTCGCTGCGCTGGTCACACTTTATAAAATCAACTCCACGTCGATGTGGCTAGTGGGGGTATGAACAGATCGGGAGTATGCATACTGCGTCCCCTCGTGGGGCACACTGCGCTCGCCACACTTCAGGCTGACATGGATAGTGGTGGGGTGTTAAATCGCATGGCAGATCGAATTGTATGCAGATTGTATGCAAATCGTATGCAAATATTGTGTGCGATTTGCATACAATTTACATACGATCTGCTGGGAAGTGCCGCCGTGACACTAAACAAGTACCCACACTTCTATCAAATTAATAATATGGAGAGTACGGTAATGATATTAAAGTAATTGACTTTAATTTGCAGCTAGAAATAATTTAAAGAGGATACAGCTTTTGAATGCAACTAAAATAAGATTTGTACCTGGCTGTTAAAATATATATCTGTATGAACAATTCAACTTTTTTGTTGTTGCGGGAGTGTGTGTGTGGGAACTATTCATTTTGTGCTTAATTGACCAATTCCAACTATTATTCTCTCTGAAATCAGTGCAATTGACTGAGTTAATTTCCCATAGCCTTCTTGTGGTTACACATAATAATTATTATTTAGACTAGAATAACTTGAAATGTGCATAATTTAAGAGTTTAATAATCCAGAAATCATCTACTTCCTGATGGATAGGTGTTGCTATGGCTACTGGTACTGGATCACTTCCAAGCAGAATACCAACAATATGGAGACCTTAATATAGTTTATACTTAATTTTTTTCTTATTTAAATGAAGTGTACATAATAACTTAAAAAAAAAGTTAAATATAGTGAGATAAATATTTGCATAAGCATACAGTATATATTATATAAGTGGACTTAAAATATGTACAAGAGTAAAGCTGGCCATACATCTACAGATTGATTGTCCGATCTGGCTGGTTGGAACAAAATCCTGGTAATGGATGAGAGCAGATGACAGTTGACCATTTGCTTTAAAATGCTGGAAAACTGCCAAAAACTGTCACTCAGATATTACCAGGTTTTTGTTCCAACCAGTTCAATCTGACATTCGATCTGTGGATGTATGGCCAGCTTATTTTAAGATTCCTAAATTCCTATGTATACAATGTTCCAGTGGCTTCTTATGTTTGATTTAGAATTTTTTGTGAACTTCCGGTTTAATTTAAATCTGGAGTTTTTCAAATACTGTAATATATACAAAGCACTGTAAGATGGTCACTCTAAGGCGGGGGTGTCCAAACATTTTGCAAAAAGGGCCAGTTTGGTGAGGTGAAAATGTGTGTGGGCCGACACATTAGGAAAGTAGAGCTGTGAAGCCACTATAGGGGTGATTCTAAATCCCCTTCAATGTATGTCCCCCCCAGCCTGACCCTCCTTCACTGTATGTCCCCCACTCTGCCCAAATTCAGTGTATTTCCTCCAGCCTGCACCCTGCTTCTCTGCATGTCCCCCACTCTGCCCCATTCAGTGTATTTCCCCCAGCCTGCTCCTCCCTTCTCTGTATGTCCCCCACTCTATTTCCCCCAGCCTGCTCCTTCACAGTATATTCCCCTGCCTGACCCTCCTTCTCTGTATGGCCCTCTCTGTAAGTCAGAGGATGGAGAGGCCAAGCAGGCACCACAATGAGAAGAGACAAATGCCTGAGCTCCCCGCTCCTGCCGTCACCCTCCTCCACAGAATTTGCTCTGCATGCTGCTGCCATCCCCCTCCTCCCTCCCGACATACTGCTGTCACTGTGATCGCTACAGGCCGCAGGAGGAGAGATTGCAGACGAGGATGGAGTGGAGCCCGGGCAGGGGACGGGAATTGGACACTTACTTACTAGAAGACGCCAAACAGTGGCTGCCGACACCCTCTCACCACTGCACTGTCACACAAGGTAATGTGCACTCGCCGGAGGCCCCACCTCTATAGTCCCATGCTGTGCGTCCTGTATCTAATGCTCCGCCTGCTTCTGGCTGGAGGCTGCGGGCCACTTAAAGTGACATCACGGGCCGCAATTGGCAAATAAATAAGTAAATAAATAAATGAATACAGCAAATTACAATTACTGTTATATGAAATGTATGTCTCCTGGCCTGTGCACATTTGGTCTATATGGCAAAAAAAAGTCCTGTCTGTGGCTTTAAATGATACAGTACCTTTATATATAGTAGTTGTTCAATAGGCCTGCACATCATATTTGAAGGGTCTATCCCAATACTTGAAAGCATATCTGGCCAAGGGTTTTCTACTACAGTATTTAACTAGTGAAACAGCTAAACAATTATATTGTACCATGATTACATGGTTTAGGATCATTAAAGGGGTGTACCTGTTTTTTTCGAAAACCTTTTTAATGTCACATCTATCCATTTTCTCTGGGGCATTAAGAAAAAGTTAATTACATAACATACTTGAAAATGGACAATAATGCTTGAATGACAGCATTATTAGCAGCAAGAGCTGATTGGCTGATGCGTTATCAACAGGCACTTTATCATTTCACCAAGCTCCTTACTTGTCTGCCTGGGCGGTCTGCATCACATCTAGAAGATTTCACTTCCTCCCTACCCTAATTGACTTCTGACAAACGGGTGATGTGGTGCTTCAGTCCAATGGGAGGTGAAGACTTAGGTCTGGCAGTGAAAGCAACTACATGCTATTCTAGGGACTGTGGAAAAGATTTTTTTTTTAGCCAAATGAAGATATACAGTGGATGGTGATAATGCAGCAGTCTATCAGCTCCTGTAATTTTTCAAATTCAGCCTGTAACTTGACAGTTAGGAGCTGATTTGCTTGTGCATTATAACAGACCTCTTTATCACTTCATCAGGCTTAATACATCTGCCCCTGCATTTGCTGCAGCCCCTAGAAGCAATGAATTGCAGTCCATAAGTGAACCCTTCCTGTTGGGACTGCCTGTCTGGCTGAGATTAACAGTAAGTGCTTCCAATGGGAAGTCGCTACCACTGCTAGGCATAAATATATAACTAATAGAAGTGTCTAACTATAAATCTGAGAGAATGGCAGCTTATCACGGAAATGAGCATCTAGTAACGCAACCGTTATAGATTTAGAACAACTAAAGACTCTACAGCAGATTTCTGGTTTTAGCAACACAATTTAAATTTTTTGTGCATTATTTATTTTTATTTTGCTAGCTTTTAAAACATTTGGGATTTTCTCATTCTAGAGCATTATTAATAAAGGTTCAGTTTGTACATCACACCAAGACAATACTTTTCTCTCCTCAATGTTCCATGATTAATGTAATAGTCAGTAGTCCCTTGCTTAATAAACAGGAAATCACAGTACTACTTATGAACTGTGGTTAAAACTGGGTTACTGTCTCTCTTTTCATTCAGAAATCTCCCTAAAAGAGAATAAAAACCTACTATACAAATTCAGAAATATCATTCTACAACACGATCATGGAAAAAAATGCTAAATCTGTTTAGCAGGTCGCACAATTTTCAGCATTTGTTTCTTTGGATTTAGAACTTTAAAAAAAAATAAAAACTAAAGATTAATCCAGTGCTTCATCTTCTGCCATTGTTGTAACAGTGACAGAAAGCCCATAGATTTAGCAGACATTGTACAATGCACTGAAAGTTAGGGTAGCAGTGTCATAGGGGCATCCACAAAGGGTGGCACTGTCCAAGGTTCTGAAAAACAGAGAGTCTCTGGTAACACTCTGTTGGGTAACCTGTGGCTGTGAAGTTGTTATTGAACTATAAGTTTTAGTATGTCCTGACGCCTTTGTAGGCTATCTAATCCTGATATAAGACAATATTGCAGTCACAGAACATTTAAGGCTCAGCTCCAGTATCCTCATTAAGATAAGGTTACCTAGCTCTGATCTGTGTCAGAAGAGTCTAAGAATATCCTTTGTTTGAACAGAGGAATTAAAAAGGACGTGTTTTTTTTACGATATTGTACACAGAGAATGTAGTGCACAGTCATCATTATAAAATATGGATGTGTCAAAATCAACAGAAAAAGAAACATACACCGGAATAAAATCTGAGGACATAATGCTGGCTAATGATGAATAAAATAGCATGTTTCCTAGGTTATTTTAGATATAAATTGAAAACTCAATCCCTTCTCCTAGATTGATGACCTAAAAAGCCACAGTGACAAACGACTATACCGGATTCCATGAGAAATATAGAACACCAATTATCTTTATAAAAGATAAATTAGTATATTTTGAAAAAGGAAGTGTCTTTCTCCAGGTGCCCAAAATAGTTTTCCTTTTATTTTTAAGAATGGATGATTATTAAATGTATTTTGTATTTTAATATGTGAGGGTATAAAGTATCCTATGTTCTTGTTCTCTGTATAAACTATGAACAGAAAAATTAAGACATGCTGTATACATTATAATTACATCTTTAAAAAAAGTATTTTATGTGCACTAATTATGTTTTATTTTGAGGCCCTTATGTGTTATATAGCTTTCTTCTGGACTTGTAACTTGTTGGGACGGCTATGATATTACTGGTGCCTGTCCTTGTGTT
The DNA here is from genome assembly GCF_055691185.1 of Crinia signifera. Lineage (NCBI taxonomy): Eukaryota > Metazoa > Chordata > Amphibia > Anura > Myobatrachidae > Crinia > Crinia signifera. The sequence goes on along the minus strand of NC_139225.1, from coordinate 95,816,677 downwards.
TCCCTTCTATGTCCCTATAGATTGTAAGCTTGCTGCAGGGCCCTCCTACCTCCAAGTCTGTCTATTACCCAGTTTGTTTTATCACTGTCTACAATAGTAAAGTGCAAGGGAATCTGCTACGCTGTCAATAAATAAATAAATAATAAATACATTTTGTATGGCAGTAGCGCATATACATTGCAGAAAACCACAGAAATTAGCAAAAAGACGAGATCAACATTATTTTGTAGTATGAAAGCAAACATTTCAAGTAAGTATATACAGGCGGAGTCTCCAGTATCCGTAGATCTGTTATCCGAAATATTCCAAAAATCTTGGTATATTTTTTTTTTATACTTTCCCCGGATGTCCACAGCGCCCTTCAGGATCCTCTTCAGCGATCCCAGGAGTGCATTGGGTGAGTGCACGGGCGCGCTGGTGACGCTACCGGCACGCCCGCAAACTTGCCCAATGCACATCGGGGATAGCAGAAGAGGATCCTGAAGGACACCGGGGGACATTGTGGACGCCGTGGGGCCATCGGGGCACCACCAGGGGACCAGATAAGTATTAATCAGAGCATTTCGGATAAGGGATACTCGACCTGTACTGTGGTTTGTCTTATATTGATTTTTTTTTTTTTACAATTTTCTACAAGATTAATCTACAATTTTTAAACAGTAACACAACATGTTCAGACACAGTATATGCAAATGTGTATGCAAATGTAAGTAAATATTATAAAATGCAAGCTATTAAAAAAAAAAAAAGAGCACGGTGTCATTTCAGCAGTCACATATAGTAAGGTCCACAAAGCACTATGAGTGCCCTCTAGTGGACAACCATCCAAATGCTAGAAATGATAAAATAATTGAGAGAAAAGCCATTATACAACATAATTGCACATTAAGCAAAGTCAGGGAAAACGCTGCAGTACTGTCTACATTATTAATACTGGAGTTAGCACTAGATTATTGCTAGACCCATAAACATACTATAACTCAGCAGACCTTTAATATTACTTTTTCAAGGCTTTATTTCTCACAGATTTGCCATCAATGTTTTACGTTCACCTCATTGTTTCTGTTAGAATAGCAATGTGATTAGATGGCATATAAGCCTATAAAAGGAACTTGAATTAATTGAGTTGTACTGTTGTACATACCTGCAGCTTTTACAAAACAATGTTCCTTTCTAGATTAATTCTGTGCATTTCAACACATGCTTATAATAAAGGTCTTGGACAAAAATATGTTTATTCTGTGGATAGGGCTGAACTCTACAATGCAATAGGTGCCGCTATAGGAAAAGGCTGAAATGAAGCATCAAGCAACAGCATTTAGTAAAAGGCCCGTACACACTGGGCGTTTTTGCCCAGCATGTATGGATAACGATTTTGGGGGAAATGGCTGGGTTGAAAAGTGCTTAGTGCATACACACTGAGCGTTTATCACCCATTTCAGTGATTTTCCCCAGGGTGGACGACTTTCCATCTGCTGGTAATAACAGTAGATGAGCGGCTGGGGCAGTGATGATGAGGGAGTGCGCACAAGCACTCACTGCTCATCGCTGCTCTGTACACACTTGCGGCTTTCAAGTTGAAGCCGCTCAAACATGTAAACTATGTGGCTTCCAGCTGAAAGTCACCGATTGTGTATGGGGCTTTAAAAAGGAATGCACAAAGCAGTAGATGGCAAGGTCTTTCTACTACCAGAATGCTAAATTTATTCAAAGTTTGATGCACAGGTCTTATGAAGTGGGGTAGGTAAGTGTGCTGGCAGGGTGAGCAGCTTCTCCCCTGCTGAAAAAAAGATAAGACCAGTTCCTAGCAGAGAGGGGCACCTGTCAGTATATTGCAGAGCCATCCAGAGGCTACATAACCAGCCCACCCCCCTCTTAGAAATAATAAATAATCAATGGGAACTCTATTATCATACAGCAGGGATGGGCAACAGCTCCTGACCGGCCCGCCACTCAGTGCTGCTGTATGTGTGTCCGATGGTGGCTGTGTGTGCGCGTGGCATAGTCCTGTGTAGCCGACGCTCAACCTGTGCGTAACAGGCGCCAGGCACGGCCCAGCCCATGCGCGTAAGGCCGCACGACTAGATCGGACACACATACAGCAGCGCTGAGCAGCCGGCCCCCACATGTCACAACAGCCGCATCACTGTCACCGAGGATGGGTGCATCCCGTGACTGCATGGAGTTGCAATTGGTGCCATTTTTTAGACTGGCGCGCAGGTGTTTGAAATATCATAAGAGGGGCAGGTGTGTGGCATTACTAATGCGGGCAGAGGTGTGGAATAATTAAGGGGGAGCTGGTGTGTGGAATTACTAATGTAAGGGGCAATATAAGGGGCCTACTATTGTGTTGCAAGATGTGTAAAAGGGGTATATGGTGTGCTACAATACATTCAAAGACACACCCCCTTTGAGTGACCACACCCCCTATTTCTGGAGTGAGGCCCTCGAAAATATGTGCTGGAAGTATTAAGTGGCCCCACAGCTGAAATAATTGCCCACCCCTGTCATACAGTGATGAGATCAGATATCAGTGTGAACCACTTTCTCAAAATTCATGGGAGTAGTTTAAAGTGTGTTGATAGAGTGAAGGAATTATTTTTTATTAGACTGAGTAAAGCAATGAGGGTGTTAATGAAATAATTAAAATAATTGATGCTGTGGGAAAGAATTAATGAATTCTACTGAAAAAGTTCTCAATTTTTTGAGGAAGCGATAACTAGTGATGATGGGATGATTTGTGTGGTGATCAAAAAATGTTTTCTGTATTGTGTGCTATATATTGTATGGTGGTCTCAAAATGCTCCCTATATTGTATGGAACATATGCATACTAAAAGTAAATCACTAGGATGCTGTATATAGATGAAATTCCAATGCAAATAATGTATTTAGAATTTAATAATAGAACTTTGAAACATTTATTTTTCCAACTTCACTCCCCCTCATGTCAAAAGCTAGTTACACCACTGGTCTGATGACAAATCCAAAGAGAAACAATGGCTAAAAATATATAGCTATTACGGCTGATCCGCTTTATTATTTGAAGCAATGCAATCTTTGGCATGGGATATTTAATCTCTCAAATGGTTCTCTCTTAAAAAAACAATGGGCCTAGTTCATGTTTGTATGCAATAGTCCATTATCATGACTGCCGCAAGGCTGCGAACATGCTGCGGTCATAATGTGCATGAGCAAAACTGTCAATATGATCCCACTTGCATAGAGGTTTGCATTGAAAAGTTATTGAAAGGAAGTGACCAATGTGAGGTGTTAATGGGGAGTGGCAGCAAAAACAAAGGCGTGTCATGCCCATTTTCAGGGTATGCATCTGCCCTCAGTTGTAGCTCGTAAGTACAACAACATGGTGTGTGCATTGCAGCTGCTGTGGCCAGTCTGACTGATCATAGGCCAATCCTTAGCATCCATGTTTTTCATTTATGTGTGTAGGCTGCGAATCTGTACACAATTTTAAATGAGTTTGTGATGGCTCTGGTGGGCATCCATTTACATTTCTGGATAGAGGCTTCACTTGCTAATAGTTGCAGCCCCATAGCTTAGAGCAGCGGTTCCCAACCTGTGGTACGCGTACCCCTGGGGGTACGCGTCCACACGCTGGGGGGTACGCCGCGGCCCGGCCTGTAATGGCGGCCGCGGCAGTCAGCCAGGTCGCTGGAGGGGAGGAGAGTGCATTGCGCATCTCTCCTACCCCACAGCATAGGCGCCGATTGCGTGGGTGCTCTGGGGCCAGAGCACCCACGGAAAACCTTAAGCACCCACTGGCCCGCCTGGTGGCTGGCCGCACAGTCACCCATTTTGTGTTAGTGTCTAGCCGGCTTGCGATGTGACGCGCTGGCGTCACACCGCGCTCCCACCTTTCTCTCCCCCTCCCTGCGCTTACTCCTCCTGAGTCAATACAGCGCAGGGAGAGAGAGCGCGGTGTGACGTCAGTGCGTCATGCAGTCAGTGTTTCTTCGGGTCCCCCCCTCCTCACCTCCCATCAGTGACTTACTTTTAACTTGCTTAGAATGGACCCCCAAGAAGCCGCAGCACTGTTTCTATTCCCCCGTGTGCAGTGTACAGACTCCGTCTCCAGCCTGAAAGCCGGGACCACGAATACACACAGTAGCCGGCGGGGAGTCAGCCTGCATTTAATTTATGTCACAGCTAAACAACAACGGTGCCTAAGGAAAGGCAGGAGATGTGTGGATTAACCCTGCCTGTTTATTCATTATATAAGTGTATTTTTTTTACAAGATTGCTTTTTAAAAATAATAAATTCTGCTATACTAGTACAAGGGGCACTGTGGGGCATTGCTGGCACTGTGGGGCATTGCTGGCACTGTGGGGCATACTTGTTGCTGGCACTGTGGGGCATTGCTGGCACTGTGGGGCATACTTGTTGCTGGCACTGTGGGGCATTGCTGGCACTGTGGGGCATACTTGTTGCTGGCACTGTGGGGCGTTGCTGGCACTGTGGGGCATTGCTGGCACTGTGGGGCATACTTGTTGCTGGCACTGTGGGGCATTGCTGGCACTGTGGGGCATACTTGTTACTGGCACTGTGGGGCATTGCTGGCACTGTGGGGCACACTTGTTACTGGCACTGTGGGGCATTGTTGGCACTGTGGGCACATAACCAGTACCATGGGGTCATACCTGGCACCGTGGTGGCATTCCCGTTTCTGGCACTGTGCGGGCATACCTGGCACCATTGGAGCATATGTGTATCTGGCACTTTTGGGGGCATATGTGTATCTGGCACTATTGGAAGGCTAACGTGATCCGTTGGAATGTCTGTTGCTTCAGTAATAGAGATTTGACAAATTTCTGTTACTTTATATGCTGTCCGCAGAATGGGCTGAGCTTATATTGTGGTCAAGTGGTTGCACTTTTTTTTTTCTTGTCATTGCCAGTATGACTTGCCCCTGTTAAGCCATGCCCCTAAAATTTCACGAGGGGGTACTCATGTATGAAAAGCCTAATCAAGGGGTACGGGAGACAAAAAAGGTTGGGAACCACTGGCTTAAAGAATTGCAACTGCATTGGCGCACAAAAAAAATGATTAGACCCAATGTTGACATTTCCAAGCAACAGTGATTGACAATGTCCAATGAAACAGAACATAGGTGACTCATTTAATATGATAATGTATGCACATAGCAGGACAAGGAGTGTGTGACTGAACATTAGAACAATCGGCAGCAAAGTCTGGACAGAGATATTTTATAGGTTACGTTACCATGTAATTCAATTACATACTAATGGTGAGACTATTATTTACTACAGTGTTAAGCTCTTGCTTTCATTGTCAATTAATCATACAACTAATGCACCCATTGATTCCTAAACCCATCTGACATGATGTACAGCTAATTAAACCAACTCAAAAGATGCTGCAAGTGGCAATAACAGCCAATAGATTAATTTCCCCAATCCCACTGGCAAATTAATTTGTTTGGGCTCCCTAAACAGTAAAGCAGAAGTACAACAATCAATATTTCCTTGATTAATAACACAAAACATGCCACGTGGGAATTTCTGGCCATGCACAAAATCATCAATAGCAGGAACGTTTAAAGAGGTCTTGTACACTCCAGGTATAAAGCATTGCAATAAGGCACTCTTCAATACAATAATACCTGGCTCCGACACACCTACAGTACAGTAGTTTCAAACAAATCGAGTTCTACAACACCGATGTACATTTACTAATTTTTTTAAATCCAAGTTTCTACAGGTGTCCGTACAACCTGGAGGGAGCTGTTTCCACCTCGCCTGTCCCCTGAGGCGAGGTGGAAACATCGAGTGCCATTAAAACGGCGGGGCTCGCCACAAAATTCGGCGGACTCGCCGTTGAAGGGGAACCTCACAGTCCTCTAACGGCAAGGATTTGGTCCGTACATTGAATAGGGCGAAGGGGTTTGACGGCAAGGATGACTTGTTTTCAGGTGAGGAAAAGCCATCTTCGCTGTACAAACCCTTTTGCCAAAGGCATTGAATAACGCCCAATGGGGGAAATTTACTAAGAGGGGAGTTCTATTTCACATGGATGTTGCTATGGGCAACCAATCAGAATCTACTTCTTATCTATTTAGCACCTTCTAGATGACGATAGATAGGATCTGATTGGTTTCCCATAACAACATCCCATCTGAAATAGAACTCCCATGTTAATTAATACATTTTCCCCAATGCCATCAAGGTATATCAACTACCTAGTTTTTGTGATTTTCCCACAGAAGCACAGGTAAATATTTAAGATTCAGCGAACCAGTGTTAAATCTACTGTACAGACCCTCCACATAGACAATCTGCAAACAAGCACTTCTTTTGTGGTTTTAAGAAATAACTGAAAACCCACTACAGTATATAAAAAGTAATGCAGACGAAGGCAAGAATATGTTAGTCATATTCATTATTATAATAAACAACATAAGAGTATGATATGCCCAGTGATATTTTAAGAAACACGACATTTACTAGGAAAACATTTCACAAGGTGGGAGCAAAGTTTTGCGGCTCTGTAGTTCCTCTTTTGACCCGTCCCTCGAGACTGGACATTTGCAGAGAATGTATGAGAAGGTTGTACAGTAAATATATAAAAGAGTTGATATAAAATATATATATCTACAGGATACAATGTATTTAAACTCCTATTTAGGAGATTGATATTATATTGGAGATGGATATTATATTGGCCTGCAATATAGAAAGGTGCAAATCTTGGTGAAATAGAAGAGATAACCGAGCGTCCCCGTTTCACTCAGCACCTGAATAACAAGCTGGAGTAAATCCCCAGGGTTTAGGGATCTATTGTAAATTGCACTTGTCTGTCAACTAATCAGTGCAAAAGTTTGGCTCCCAGACTTATAGTTGTAGATAATGCTATGGGCTGCAACGATTGCAAGTTGGACCCAGAATGAATCCATATGAAATTATCCTCAGTATGCATGACTCAGAATAGAACTTAAACCACACGGCTGAGAGGGCAAACGACCGCTGCTTAGCGAGCCTTGCTGAATCAGGCCCTTAATCGAATCCACTGACACAGCTCTTTCACCCCTCCGCGCACACCTCTTCTGCACACACACACAGTGCTCCACCCTCTAATTACTGGAGACCCTGAACTCTCTTCTGTGCTTCTGGTTCCTCCTGCTCCCTCCCAAAGGACAGCTGTATGGGGCCCATTCTGTAGGCAGAATAAAATACAAGGGTTAGGGTATACTCTGACAACTTTGTTGTAAGCACACACCTCAGGTCATTGAGAGGTGGGCCCCCTGGGGTCCACCGGGCCCTAGGCAGCCACCTTTACCCACTTGTGGATAACCCGTATCTGCCTACAACACTCCCACAAGTCAGAACATTTCCATGTGATTGCATTGTTACCGCCCACCACCACAAAACATCCATTTCAAAGACAGAGAGATATGGCAAAGATGCATCCTATTTATAACAGGGTGTGACCAATACAGTCGCTACGGGGCATGGGCCACACCTGGATTTCCACATTGAAGAGGGTGACATAACAATACTGTACCAGCTCTTCCACAGTGACAGGGGTCAGGTGCTGCATTGTGACAATCTCCTGCAGCACTCTGCTCCTGTCACAGAGGAGTATCCAACCATGCAGGCACTAGTCTCCAGGAGCAGCCCAGTATCTCTGTGAATGCTGGGCACACCCCTGGAGTAATTTAATTGGGATTCTCACACAAGGCATTGCCCCTTCAAGTTAGTTAATGCCCCCTTTTCAGCAGGGAGAGGGGATACATAGTATGCACCGGTGGTCGCCAGACCCAGTCATTGTAATATGATCTGTCAGGGAGAGAGGGACGGTGAGGAGGGGGTGCAGGGTCCATGCTGCATTGAGCAGCATGGCCCTCCTTTTGATCTAGCAGATTGATGCATAATAGTCTATTTCTGCTGTCAATCCCGAATGCAGCTGTACATGTGCGATTCAAGGTCACATTCTATTTGGTTTGGTCTCTAGATAGTCCAAATCGAATAGAAAGGACACTGAATCACACCGTGTGTACACAGCATTAGATCAGGAGGAGGCAAACGCTCTAGCTGCATAAACATGGCAGGGCTTGCTGCGATATATACTGTATTTATATGGAAGCTGGAGTGTCACACATTGTTTACCTAGGAGAAATGCTGTGTACACACAGGGCAATAGCCCTGCTATTTGATCCCCACTCAATTGGGATCGAATCAGGATTGAATCGCGTGGCAAACCAAAACGCATACATTCAAATTTGACTATATATTGTACAGATCTGTACTATACAGTTATTGCTGCACTGTCTATTTGGCTATTCGATTTCTGCTGAACGGGAGTGTGCATCGGCATCGAATCGGGATGGAAAAGGTTAAAACCATGTTCTATCTCCATTCGATGTCTATGCGATCACGATTCGTTCTTATCTATATAGTCAAAATCAAATGGCAAATTGTACCGTGTGAACACACCATAAGACTGCGTTTTCGCAAAATACAATGCACCTCTTAGTAAATTTGTCCATAGTCTCTTGCATGCATGCATGGTTTTGTTATGTCATACAAGAAAGCTGAGAAACTTTAAAAAGAGATAAATTATTGCTTATCCTCCAAAGAAATTCTGTAAGGGCCTGGACAGGTTTGTTGGTACCCCTTTGAATACCACTATAAACACATTTTATTTATTATCTTTTCTAATTAATTGTTTTCTTGAAGTAGCATCACATACCAGTTCCAAGATCTACTAACAGTTCATGTTTTCCAGACCACCTAGCTGGTGCACAGGTGTAGTCATTACAATTTTTTTCAATTCAATCCTCAAAGGCACATTCTTCAGCTCCACAGGTGGCCTAAAAGACCTCAACCGTTGGTAGATCTCAAGGACGGGATTGGCCAGCCCTGTCCTCGTCATTCAGCCTGTTCCGTTATTTGGTATCAGTGTGTGCACCACACTGAACATTGGGGTTTATTCAGACCTGATCGGTTCTCTGCCAATTTGCAGAGACCTGCGATCAGATAGCCACCACCCCGCCAGAGTGACATCCCGCACTGTGCATGGCTGCGAATGGCTTGTGAAAAAAATCGCAGGACGGCAACTAGCTGCAAATCTGTTCGCAACTCATTTACCAGTGAATGATATGTGCAATAGAAACAGGCTGAGCAGGGCCAGAGTGGATGTCACATGCCTTCCCTGAAAACTCCTGGATATGCCTGCATTTTTCTAGAGATGAGCGGGTTCGGATCCTAGAGATCCGAACCCCCACGAACTTACCTGATCCGAGGCCGGATCCAGGGAGTTCGATGGTCGCCGCCATTTTTCTGAGTTCAAATCGAGTGGGGGGGATGACATGCTGGGGGGGGGGGGGATGATTTATGCATAGGGGGCTGCTGCTAGTGCTACAGAGGGGGCTACATTATTTTAATTTTAAATGACTGCTGCCAGTGCACAGTATAAGTCCAGGGTGCCTGCATGTGTGCTGCATCAGTCCAGGGTGCCCACATTTGTACTGTATCCATCCAGGGGTGCCCACATGTGTGCTGTATTTGTCCAGAGGGGCCCACATTTGTGCTGTATCAGTCCAGGGGTGCCCGCATGTGTACTGTATCCATCCAGGGGTGCCCACATGTGTGCTGTATTTGTCCAGGGGTGCCCACATGTGTGCTGTATCAGTCCAGGGGTGCCCGCATGTGTGCCGTATAATTCTATGGGTGCCCCCATGTGTCCTGTATCAGTCCTGGGGTGCCCGCATGTGTGCCGTATAATTCCAGGAGTGCCCCATGTGTCCCATATCAGACCAGGGGAGCTGCCCTTTTCTTTTATGAAAATAAAAATAAGGTGTTTTTTTGTTTTTTTTTACTGCAAGGGCTG